>NW_017728947.1:45235189-45281470 GCF_001723895.1 Crocodylus porosus | reverse complement strand
TCTCCTTGCCCCCCATGTAGCCTAACCCACAGTCCTTCTACTTCCTCATCCTTTGATTCTGTCTTGATGAGGGTTGATGTATATTGTCATGAGCCTTGGTTTTGGAAGGCAAAATGTAGAAAAGGTTTTCCCAGTCATGGCCAACTTTATGCAGCAGTTTACTTGCTCTGAGCTAACACAAATGCAGGGGCAGGCAAAATACAGCCCACAGGCTGGAATTCTATCTGGCCTGTGGGGCATCTAAAATTTTTAGAAAATTTTTATCTGCCCCTTGTTGCCTGTCAAAGATGGCAGGCAGCCAGTAGCAGCAGGACCCAGCAGGAGCCTGTGGCTGAGCAGTAAGGCCAGCTAGCTCCACCCTGCCCCCAGCCCCTACCACTCTCCCCACTTCCACCTTTAGCCCCAAACCAGAAGCCTCTGTGGCTTCTGGCCTTGAGACCTTGGAGCAGCTGCCCCACTTCCTCCGTCCGAGTGGAAAGTAAGGTAAGATTGGATGGAGGGAGGTGGGGGCAGTGGAACAACCCAGTAGCTGGGAGCCCCATGCTGCTTCCTGGGCTAGGCTGGAAGCCCGGGTGGGGGGGAGGGAAGATGGAGGAAGCTGCTGCAGCAGGCGGTGGGGATACAGCTAGCAGCACCGGGAGGAGCCCTGCAGCTGAAATAATTGCCCACCCCTGAGCAACTGTGTTAACCCTTTCAGTGCCTGTATGCCTCCCCAGAAAACGGCCAGGTATATATGACCCCACAGCTTCTCTTTGCCACCTTTTTTTCCATGAGCTGCCAATCAATGTCTCACCCATCACACCTGGATGGAATAAATTAACATGGGTCCAACCTCATAGGGCCCCAGCGTTTTTTAATATTAGGCCTGTGTCTAGTCGAGGGGACAAGTTGTCTCTAGCTGCACTAGTTAGCTCTGAGCCCACTGTTCAGTACCACAGGCTTTTGTTGCAGAAGGATGCGTTCTTGCTACAGGATTGGCAACCCTGAGTCAGACTGTTCCCTTCGCTGCCTCCGCCAGCCCTTCCTTGCCAGGCCTAAAGGCAACCTCTTGTCACATACATTCCTGTTCTGGCAACACCAATCCCTCATTCCTTATCTGTTGCTTCTCATGACTGCTAGGGGTTTGGGGTAATGCACTTGCCCCTTTTCCATGGCCTCCTTTGCCCCTTCTGCAACCTCAATCTGGGTTGAGGACCCCTGTCCAGGTGTCAGCTTGACTCTTAATACAAGAATCTTCATATTGTGGATCGTCCTCATCCTGAACCATTCTTTTTCTAGTCCAGATACAACAGGGGCGGGCAATTATTTTGGCTGGAGAGCCACTTCACAAATTTTGGTGAGCTGTTGAGGGCTGCATGGGTAGCCCCACCCGTTGACAGTTGCCTTGCCCACTTCTCATCATCTTGCGGCCAGAAGTCCTACCCCCTAACTCCTGCCCTTTGCCACTGGAAGTCCCACCCTTTGCCCCTGGAAGTGCTCGTTTTGGAAGGGGGTAGCATGGACTTGGAACTAGAAGTTACATTCTGTCACATGGTCTATGCTGGGGCTAGGTAACGTTTTTTGGCTGGAGTGCTGAAAAACCCCAGTGTCTACCTTGTAAGGTGCTGGAGTGCCGGCATGCCAGAAGAACAAAATGTGTGGGAGGTATATGGCAGGATGAACTGCATATTAATATAGCTAATAATGATAAACATTTCTTTTTTATGGAAAATACCAGGTTTTCTTAAAGTTCTAAACCTGGTGACAATAAATAAAACTTCATAGAGGGGGAAGAGAGAGAGAGGGAAGAGAGAAGAGAGAGGGAAGGAAGGAGGGAGAGGCAGAAGGAGAGGGAAAGAGGGGGGGAGAGGCATGAGGTGAAGCAGGCACAGGGGGAGGTACTGTGGGTGGCTGGCCCTTGGGGATGTGGCAGCTGGAGGAGAGTGGGGGCTTCCCCAGAACTACACAGACTTGGGCTGCAGCTGAGCCCCTAGCGGCACCGAAGGTGGAGCCCGGCCTGGCCCACACAACTCGTGGGATGAGGCGCAGTTGTTCTGCCAGCAAGAGGATGCTGCCTGGCAGGGGCAGGATGCCAGGATTGTGGGGCTCCCAGCTCAGCCTCTGTGCACACTGGGCACAGCGTGAGTGGAGCAGAGTCCCCCAGGCCATGGCAGGAGCCCCCAGGGCTCTGGGAACTGCTGCACAAAACTGCATACTTACCTCCACCAGCCTGGCCCATCCTGTCCCAAGGGGTGAGGAGAAGTGGTGGTTGAGCCAGCTGAGCTGCATGCCACTTCCCTGCACTGCTCAGGATGGGATGGGCCAGGCCCAGCTGGGTTGGCACCAGAGAGGCAAAGCTGTGGCTGAGCCTGTGCCAAGCAGCACACAAAGAAGCGGCACATAGCTCAGCTGCTTCAGCTGCCACTTCTTCTCACTGGTACCAACCTGGCTGGACCTGTCCTGTCTCGAGCGGCACAAAGCAAAATTGGCCCAGCCTCTGTTTCCTTGTGTGCTGCTCAGGATGTGATAGGCCCAGCTGAGTCAGCACCAGCGAGGAGAAGTGGCAACTTCTGGGACCAGCTGGGCCAAGCTGGCACTGGGGAGGGGAAGCCATGGCTGAGCCAGTCCTGAGCTGCACGTAGTTTCATAGTTTCACAGTTTCTAGGGTCGGAAGAGACCTGAGTAGATCATCTAGTCTGACTCCCTGCCATGGCAGAAAAGAGTACTGGGGTCAAATGACCCAAGCAAGGTGTACATCTAGCCTCCTCTTAAAGACCCCCAGGGTAGGAGCCAGCACCACTTCTCTTGGAAGTTGTTTCCAGATCCTAGTCGCCCTGACCGTGAAGTAGCGCCTCCTGATATCTAGCCTAAATCTACCCTCTGCCAGTTTGTGACCGTTATTCCTGGTCACTCCTGGCAGTGGTCGGGGGAACAGGGACTTCCCCAGTGCCTGCTGGTCCCCTCTGACTAGTTTGTAACAGGCCACTAGGTGCCCCCTCAGCCTTCTCTTGTGGAGGCTGAACAGGTTCAGGTCCTGTAGCCTCTCCTCATAGGGCTGCCCCTTGATCATGTGAGTGGCCCTCCTCTGGACCCTCTCCATGTTGTCCACATCCCTTTTGAAGTGCGGTGCCCAGAACTGGATGCAGTTCTCAAGCTGCAGCTTGACCAGTGCTGCATAGAGTGGGAGTATCACCTCCCTGGACCTACTTGAGATGCATCTGTGGATGCATGACAAGGTGTGGTTGGCCTTCCTAACTGCATCCCCACGCTGCCAGCCCATGTTCATCTTGGAGTCACTGATGACTCCAAGATCCTTTTCCGCCTCTGTACTGACAAGAAGGGAGTTCCCCAGCCTGTAGGTATGGCGCCGGTTGTTCCTCCCCAGGTACATCACTTTGCACTTGTCGGTGTTGAATCCCATCCTATTCTTATCCGCCCACCCTTGTAACCTGTCTAGGTCTGATTGCAGCCTATTCCTCCCTTCTAGCATGCCCACATCCCCCCACATCTTAGTGTCATCAGCTAATTTGAACAGGGGGCTTTTTACCCCGAAGTCGCTGATGAAGATGTTGAATAGTGCGGGCCTGAGGACTGAGCCCTGTGGAACCCCACTGCCTACATACCTCCAGGTCTAAAATGACACATCCACTTCCACTGTCTGGGTGCGGCCCTCCAGCCAGTTAGTGACCCATTTGACTGTGTGGGTGTCGACACCATAGTCCCCCAGTTTCTTAATGAGAATAGGATGAGAGACAGTCTCGAAGGCCTTCCGAAAGTCCAGGAAGACTATGTCCACTGCCACCCCTGCATCTAGTGATTTGATCATAAAAGGCCACCAGGTTGGGCTGACAGGACCTGCCATTAATGAACCCATGTTGGTTGCCCCTAAGCATGATCTCCCTTGCTGGCCCCTCGTGCATATGCGCCAGAATAATTTTCTCAAAAAGCTTGAGGTAAGACTAACTGGCCTATAGTTTCCCAGGTCCTCCTTCTTCCCCTTTTTGAAGATGGGAACCATGCTGGCCCTCTTCCAGTCCTCTGGCACCACACCAGAGCACCACGAGTGCTTGTAAAGCCGTGCCAGGGGTCTTCCAGTGACCTCAGCCAATTTCCTCAGTACTCTAGGGTGGAGATCATCCAGACCAGCTGACTTGAATACATCCAGTCCCTCCAGAAGTTTCCTAACTAGTTCCTGACTAACCCTTGGCCTAGGTGTGCCTCCCCTGGGGCCTGAGGGGGGGGCCAGCAGGGGGGTGACTGTTCCAGTCCGTGCTTAGGAAAATGGAGGCAAAGAAATCATTAAATATGTTGGCTTTGTTGTCTGTTGTGATGACCAAATTTCCTAACGTGTCCTGCAGGGGCCCCACATTACCCAGAACCTTCTTTTTACCCCTTATGTATTTAAAAAAGGACTTCTTGTTGTTCTTAATCTTGGAAGGTAGCCCCAGTTCCATCTCTGCCTTGGCCTTCCTGACTGCCCCTTACATCCCCAAGCAACTCCAGTATAGTCATCCCTGGTGATGGCCCCTCCTTTCCATTGGGTATACATTCAGCCTGCTCAGCCACCACTTGTCTTCACCGGTGCCAACCTGGCCAGGTTCGTCTCGACCTGAGCAGCACACAGCAAACCCAGCCCAGCCACTGCTTCCCCATGTGCTGCTCAGGACAGGTTGGGCCCTTCTGGGGCACCAGCAAACAGAAGTGGTGGCTGAGCCATGTGCCACTTGAGACCAGCTGAGACAGGCCAGCGGAGGTAAGGGAAGTCACGGCTGAGCTGTGTGCTGCTCCAGCTAGGTCAGGATGGTTCTGAGTGGCACTTGGCTCCACCAGCTCAGCCTCCTTTTCTTCTCACTGGTGCCGACCTGGCCAGGCCTGTCCCATCCTGTCCCAAGTCGCATGCGGCAAAGCCAGTCCAGCTGCTGCTTCACCATGTGCTGCTTGGCCAGGTTGGCACCAGTAAGGAGAAGCAGCTGAGTGGTGTGTGCTCCTGCCACTCCCTGTCACCCGTCACTTGTGGCGCCACTCCCCGTGGCCCCTGCCCCTCTCCGTGCTGCACCATGGGGCTTCCAGCCACTGGGCTTCCTCCCCTTCCCTCTGTCCAATATTACCTTACTTTCCATTTGGATGGAGGCAGTTGAGGGAAGACACTCCAGGGTCATGAGCCCAGAAGGTGCAGAGGCTTCTGGTTTGGGGCTAAGGGTGGGAGAAGGGTTGGGGCTGGGTGGAGCCAGGCTGGCTTTGCTGCTCAGCCACAGGCTTCTGCTGGGTGCTGTTGCCACTGGATGCCTGTCATCTTTGACAGGCAGTGAAGGGCAGATAAAAATTTTCTAAAAATTTTAGAGGTCCTGTGGGCTGGATAGAATGGGCTGGTGGGCTGAATCTGGCTCACAGGCTGTATTTTTCCTGTTCTGAGATACAAACACTAAAAATAAAATAAGGCTGAAAATATCTGTCTCACTGTGGTACTGCTGTCAGTCTTCCCCATCCAGCCAGTGTCCAAGCTGGCTCGCTGTAGCTCTGCACCTGTCTCTTTCTCTCCATCTCTGTCTCTATCTCACTGCAGGGACCTGTCCTTCCTTCAGGACTCCTGCAGACTCTTTTCCCCTGATCCAGGGCCAGGCTCACATATAGTGAGTACAGGTCACCTAACCATTTTATTCCCACTCTGGGTTCTCCAGAGCCATCTTCCCCTGCATTCTTCTCATTCCTGACCCCTCCACTTGCTAGTGTGCTATGATAAAGCCCTCATTAGATAAGAATGGGTGCACAAGCGTGGTGGGGGAGGGGAAGGGAGAGAGCTAGTAAAGCAATGGAAGAAAGGGAGCGAAGGGGCGGGGCGGAGAAGGAGCAGGAGAGAAAAGTGCACCAGACCCCAGAGAGATTGAAGGGCTATCTTGAACACCCCACTCCCTCTAGTAATAGGGTAGGGGCCCTGTTACATAACCACTAAGGAAATGGTAGCAACTTGTGACTGGTCAGCTAATACCTACTCCTAATTCCTCAGTGGCTGTGAAAGCATTAACATTGGGCTCTGCCCCTTCTGCTTGCTAGGCCAAAGAGAAGCAGGAGCCATCTTGGTATACATTGCAGGGGTGGGCAAAATGGTGGATCTGTCTGGTAGCTGAACTCCATTTCCCAGCAGCCCCTGCATGCATTGCTGCTGCCAGTTCCCATGGAAACCCTAGTAGCAGCAGCACCATGACAGTGTGGGGCCAGGGTTTCCATGGAGACCAGCCCCAGCAGCATTAGCAGGCTGCATGGCTGATTGCGGAGCTGCTCCAGGGCTGGGATCTTGCAGTGGTGACAGCATGGTCTCAAGCTGGGGCAGAGCTGCGATCCACTGCCTACATACCCTGAGCATAGCATCTCCATTCTTTTATTCCTCCATGCTTCTGTCCCAGCATGGGCAGATCTAGAATTTTCAAAAGGGGAGGTGAAGTTGGTGAGGTGCATCACCACATATAAAACAACATTTTTCTCCTGTTAAAAATAAACTAGATGTTTTACCAATACACTAGTAACTCAAGGCTGTATTATTTGGTTCAAGACTGAAACATAAACAAGTATAACTTCATTGGAATGAGTTAAAAACTAGCACTGTGCAAAGCTTCAGTAGCTGATTCTACTTGGAGGAGATTCAGACCGATTTGGCAGCCGAATCTCCAAATCTGAATTAAAGCAGGAGACCCATAAAAAGGTCCAAATCAATTTGGAAGCCTCCAAGTCAATTCGGAGAAATTTGGAGATTCAGCCATAGACTATACAGGCAGCAGTCCTTGATGACACTGGACACAGCTGCCTCCAGCTGGTAAGTCTGTTGTGGTGGGCTGAAGGGAGAGAGAAGGGGCATCGGGGGGCAGATCAGTGCCCCCACAGCAAGTGAGGGATTGGAGATAGGGCTGGGACAAGCTGCCCAGCTGGGGTGGGGGGACATGGGACTTGGAGAGGGGGGCTTCTGCCACTGTGTGCCTCCAATAGCTGCTCTTCTGGTAGCTCTTCCAGTAGCTCTTGCCACCAGTCTGGGAGGGCATGGGTGTGGGCATGTGCCCCCAGATCTGTGCAGGGAAGGCTTGGCTGGGCTGCACTCTGGGAAGCTAGCCCCCACTGCCTGCCACCCACTGCCTACTGCTGAACTGTGATCTGCGGGGCGGGTGGAGCCAGGGCTGTGCTCTGGGAGGCTAGCCCCAGCCACCTGCCATTGGGCTGTGCTCCAAGGGGGTGAGTGGAGCCAGTGCTGAATTCTGAGCAGCAAGCCCCCGCTGCTCTGCCAGGTGGGCGGGGCCAGGACTGCGCTCTGGGAGGCTATCCCAAAATGCTCACCACTGGGCTGCGCTCTGCGGGGAGCCTTCCACCATGTGTCTGGAGTGCAACCAAGCCCAGCCCACCATGCACAGATCCAGAGGCGCATGCCCGCTCCCATGTCCTCCTGGATCTGTGGCAAGAACCACCAGAGGATCCACTGGAAGAGTAGCTCCTGGACCAGCAACGCACAGTGGCAGGTGCCCCTTTCCCCAAGTCCTGTGCCTCCCCTCCCTGGCTGTGCAGCTTGTCTTAGCTCCAGCCCCAATTCCTCCCTCACTGTGGGGGTGTTTATCTGCCCCTCCCATGCCCCTTGCCTTCCTCCTCCGCCCACCACAACAGACTTACACGCTGGAGACAACTGTGTCCAGTGACTTTGAGGACTGCTGCCTGTATAGTCTACGACTGAATCTCCAAATTGGTGCTGAATCTCTGATTCCAAATCAGCCAAATTCAATTGCTGAACTGAATCACTGTTCCTCCAAATTGACCAACTCTGAATCTGAAGCAAATACTTGCTGCTTTGCACAGGCCTATTAAAAACAACCTGCAGGACTGTGAAATAGGAGCTTCATTGCTAGGAGCAGTTAACAAAGGATAACTTAATAGATGGAACATCAAGACCATTAAAAAGAAGACAGAGTTGTTAACACATGTGGAATGAAGACTTTAGAAGGGATCAGATAGATTATAAAGAGTTATTAAATAAAACGACTCTCTCAGCCTTACCTGACTAGAAATGCTGCTGTCATTGCCAGGCAGTTGGTTTTAAACTTCGGGTGTACCAGGAATCAAAGGATGCATGCAAGTGTATCCCCTAGATTCACCCCTGTTTCCCAGTAAAGAAAAATTACTTTCTCTGCTTAGACACGCACCACAATTTTGAAAGGCTGATTTTGGGGAGGACAGGTATGGGAGTAAATGTGGTAAGTGAAGCCTCACTTCACTTACCACAGAGAGAAAGCAATAACAAAAAGATATAGACTTTCCATATAGCAGACCAAAGTCTAATATGATGAAGGTGGGGTGAAACAAAGGCACAGTGACAGAAACGTTACTACTAACATAATTTTCATTGGATGTCTGGTTGTCATAACAGGAATAGGGATGCCAGAAATGCAGCAGGCAAACAGAATTACCTGTCCTATCTCCTTTGACACTGATATCCTTAAAAGATGCTGCATGCGATTCCTGTCTGCTGTTGTCTCAAATGTCATTCCTACTCAAGAAGTTATTTTTCTTCCTTTAGCAATTGAAGTCCATAGAGGCTACAAGCCTACAGACAGATAAGTGTGATATACAAAGCACTGATCACTGAAGTTTGGGAGCAGGGAGACTTTACTTCTGTCTGGTTCTGTTTTCTGTATCATTCCTCTGCAGTTTCACTATCCATCAGGCCTGTGCAAAGCAGCTAGTATTCACTTTGAATTTGGATTTGGCCAATTCGGGGGACAGTGATTTGAATCGCTGTCCTGAATTGATTCAGCCAAATCTGATTTGGAGGTTCAGCTGCTGCTGAATCAGCCCCTGCTGTGAATCACACAGGCCCCATCCCCTACCCACTCTCCCAGCCTCACCCGCCCCAGCTCCTGGCTCTTTGGAAAAAAAAAAAGCCCGCATTCACTGGGTGCTCCCAGATGGAGGTCAATCCCTGCTTCCCCCCCACTACCGCACGCCATTAGGGGGGCTCTGCCATGAGCCCTCCAAAACCCCACCCACCCTTGCAGCCCCCTGTGGCAGGGTACTGTTGGTGCCTGCCACTTTAAGAACTGAGCCAAGCAGCCAGCAGGTGCTTGATTGTGGTGGCCATTTTAGATCTCTGGCCACCTATATAAACAGAGCATTTTGCTGCTGGCAGGCCAGTCAGCAACATCGCCTGGCTGTAAGTCTTCATGTATCATCCTGCAGATGTAGGGGATGGCTAGGAGGCTCCTGGTCCTGGGTGTGACCTAAAACTGCACCCTGCTGGGAGTGGGTGGCCTGGTGGGGCTCTCAGTGGTGCAGGAGCGCCCAAGAAATGCCAGGCCAGTTACCACCCTGGTGAAAGGTGGGTCGGGGCACCTTAATAACCCCAGCTCCCACAACTGGGTGGGTTACCTCCTTGTAGGGTCCAGAAGGCAGACCCAAGGGAGTGAAGGGGCTAGTCGTGGAGGCCTGATGTAGGCTACTCTCGACTGGTCAATGCTGGGGCCAGGACCAGAATGGCCGAAAGGGCCAGCGACCCACTGCGAGGGACACCCAGAGCTGAGGGCCTGGGGTTCCAACTGGCCTTGCAAGTGAGGCCAGGGCCTGTGTGGCCAAAGGTTCTGGGAGGATCATGCCCAAGAGGGGAAATAGTTTCAGGGAGCTAGGCAGTCCAAATGAAGGCAGGGTAGGCCGCCTGAATGGAGGGATCTCAACGGGGTCCTGATTGGAGGATTCTGGGGCCCAATATGGGTCCGGTGATATTAACAAGTCTGGATGCCATCTGTGAGGCTTGGGCTGCAGTGTAGGGGAGGAACAGAGCTGCAGATAGCGCCTCCTGGCATTGGGGAAGAAATGGGCAGCCTCTGACCTAATTAAGATAATTAATTAATTAATAACAAGGCATGGCAGGCGAGAAGGCGGGCAGTTGGCCCAAAACAGGTGGGCAGGGCCCGAGACGATCCCCTGTTATATCCCCCCATGGCTGCTCCGCCCATCTGAGCTCCCAGCCCTTTAAAAAAATATATATCCAAAAAAACCTCTACTCACCGGCTTCTGCCTGGAGGGGGGCAATCCCTGCCATGAGCCCCCAGGAGCCCCAAGACCATTGCAGCAGCCAGTCTGTGCATGGTTTTGTTTTTTTTATGGGGGCTGGGGTAGGCAAGGCAGCCATGAGAGGGGGCTGGGATAGCAGGTGGGGTTGTGGGGCTCATGAAAGAGCTCCCCACATGGTGTGGGCCAGTGGGGGGCAGCGGGGATCACCCCCCCACACCTGGCAGCAGCCAGTGAGTAGGGAATTTTTGTTAAACAACTGGGAGCTGGGGCAGGAGGGGCAGCTACAAGGGGGTGTGCCGGGAGAGAAGGCAGGGGATGGGTCCTGCCAGGGATCCCCCCATGGTCCCCTCCCCACCCCCTCAACCCACTCACCTGCCCCCTACTTACCTGCATGGAGTCCAGGTCCAGCTCCCTGCTGCAGCGAGTGGGGACTGCCCAAAGCACTGAAATTCTCCAAATCTTTTCTGAATTGATTTGGACAGCTTCAAATTGATTAAGACTTTTTAATTGTTCCCCTGATTCAATTCATATTTGAAGGTTCGGCCACCGAATCGGGCCGAATCTCCTCTGAATCGAATTAGCACCCAAAGCTTCACACAGCCCTAGCGGCCATATTAACTTTGTGTGTGACCTAGATCTATTTCCCACACAGGCCAATATACAATTTCTCATAAACAAAACACAGCATTTTTAGTTAATGTGCCAGCTAAGAGAAAATCCCATTGTTTTATGTCCTTGGGATGGAAGAGGCATGACTTAAAAATCTTTCTCTGATGCTTCATTTTCATTTTAGCTGAACAATTTCTTTCTTGCATATTCCTTCCCCAGAACATTTGTTACTGTTTGAAAGAGTTTAATATTGATTTATCTGAATTTCAAGTTTTACAGCATCTGGCATTTTTTCATCTAGTTTGAAAAACATTTACACACTAATGGGGTTTTTTTCTGACAGTTTTGTTTAGAACTGTTTCCTTGGTACTTTTCCTTCTCATTAGGGGGTATGTCTCTTGATTGAATCTCTTGGCGAGCATTCACTCAGTTTTTTACAGGAACTGTGAGTATCTTTTAATTTGCCAGTCAGCTCCTTTAAGTAATGGGCTACCATGTTAATTATTTTTTTAAAAAGCAAACCCTAAGGGAAAAACTTTGAAGCATTTTAGTTTAACATTACTGCAGGACAAATTAGAAAACAAAATCTCTGTGGATGGCTGGGCAAGACTTATTAATCATAACCACAGCAGAATACAAAACCCTAATACAAATATTTGTGCTTCTGTCACAGATGCTTGTCTGATCAGTGCCAAAAGCTGACAGATTTTAAAGACAATCACATTAAGTATTAATCAAGCTTGAAAGATGCAGCTGAGTAACAGCATACTAAAGAGACACCCATCTCCAAAGAGCATTGCACACTCTGAATTCTCAGTCTCCTGTAGCCCTGAATAAATGTTTAAAATCTGTCTCAACCCCACACTATTTTCTAGAATCTTTTTTCTCCTTTTTCTTTCTGATTTATCCACCCAGTGTTTGAAAAATCCTACCCCTGTGACATGATTAAATACTTTAAGTGGAGTTTCTGTCTCAGTGGTTCCTCTTAAATTAAGGGAAGCGGTGGCAGGGTAAAGCAATTGAAAGTGTTTTATTTAAACATCTCCCTGTCCCTGCCTCAATCATTGATCTCATTTTCACCTACACATTCTTTTCCCCTCTTCATATTTCGACTGTTTCTTCCTTGCTACTCTCATGGGTCTCTGTTTCCCAATCTCAACTTCAGGTTTTTTTTCCATAGCATTTTTTATGTTAGTAACAGGTTTTGGTACCCTCTGGTACCCAGATCTTTTTCTTTTGGATACCTACTTTAAATTCTTCTGTGGAGCATTTCTCTGTTGATTTCCTCTGAGCTCGTTTCTATTCAAGCTGGGGTGTGTGTGTGGGGGGGGAGTTTCTATTGCTATGTCTTAATTAGATAAAATGTCCTAAAGAGAATTATCTTGTGTCCTCTTTAGGTTAGTTTTGGCTCCTGACTCAGTGGGTGCATCTATATGTGACATTAATGGAATACAATAAATTCCAGTGCATATAGCACTGGAGTTTATGGCTTCTGGGTGCCGCATTTACACATGCATCTGGGACCCGAGGACATTGAGCTGGGTCAGAGCATCCCTAGCGAATAGGGTGCAGGAAGTCAGCCTGGCAGCCCAGGGCTACTCTCAACATGCTCAACATGCTTCAGAGGGGCTGGCTGGGGCATACTGGTGCTTTAGTGCAGAGCTAGCCAGCAGGCAGCTCCTGCACTGAAACATCCTCATGCCCCAGGCAGCCCTGTCAGTGTCTACACATATGTTGTGGTACCGTAAATAATGCTGCTACAGGATAGTACTTGTATATATGTCAGGATTTATTAGTTTACTGCAGCCTAATAGGGCTACACGTGTAGATGCTGAGACTTTATTGTGGAGCTAATTAGGCAGCTCCACAGTAAACGTCTCATGCAGACACACCCGGTGAGTAGTAATTCACCTCTCAAATAGCTCTGTTTAATTCAGTGAGATTACATGAAAAGGAAAGGATGACTCAACATGAGTAAGGGCTGCCAATTGACTTCAGTACACCTCCCATTGTAGTAAGTTATATCTAGGTGCAAGATATAAATTATATCTTGGGTGTACTTTTATGCTTTCTTTTAAAACACCCACTCTATAAGAAAATTATATAGATGAAAGATTGGAAGTGTCTACATATGCTATTAATGCACTGTAAGCTTACTGTGCAGTAAAATACTGTGGTGTACGCTTTCCCTGGGAGTGCATGTGTACCCACCAAAAGCAAAATTGCTCCTGATGGGAGTAATTCAGAGCAGAGCTACTTCTGCCCTGCTTTGCCCTTATACAGCAGCCAGGGGGAGCTCAAGGCTCCCCTGGGTGCCAGCCTGTAATCTCCTGTGTGTGTCCTTCGATGTCTGTTGGGACCCCTGTCATGGAGAGTGGATATTCATTCTCCAATGTGTAGTCAGCTTGCCGGCCAGGGTATCTGTGTGGGCGCTATCAGTTTTTTTCTGCCATGACTTTGATGTTGCTTGAAAAATAAAGAGGCTGATCTTTATCCTTGTATAACCTCCACACAGACACCACAGGTTCCATGTTTTGGGGCTCCACCTCTCCTACACCCTGCCTAGGACCTCCTAGATGACAACACGGGAAAATAATGTTCAATCAAAATTTGTAATAGTTGCTTCCGTGCACTGTTGTGAAGGTATATGCAATCCTCCATGCTGGTACATTTTCCCCTCCCACTCATGAGCTTGAAAGTCCTTCTCACACTGCTGTTCTCAAGCTGAGGCTCTGGGAATTCAGCTTTCTTTCCTCAGTGTTCAGCCCCAGTACTTATGGCTACACAGTGTTTCTTGTAGGTTATCCTAGCCTGTCTCCAGTAGTCAACATTGCTGAGGCCCAGTCTCAGCTCTCCAGCAATTGATCTGGCTCCTCTGAGCCAGCTCTGGTGAGAGTTGCTTGCTTCTGTGGTTCCCATCATTCTCCCCTGCTGGGGCCAGTCTTGCAGAGTATGGCTGCTGCGGAGCCACTGCATTCACTTTTGGTCCTCCTCTCCACTGGATTTTGAACTCTGCCACTGCATTCTGCCCAACCTGCTGGGCCCAGTGGGTTCCTCTTAACTGGCCTTGCTCCTGTGGTTCCAACCATTTACACCTGCTGGGGCCAGCCTTCCAGAGTATGGCTGCTGCGGAGCCGCCATATTCACTTTGGTCCTCCTCTCCACCGGGTTTTGAACTCCACCGCTGCATTCTGCCCCACCTGCTGGGCCCAGTGGGTTCCTCTTAGCTGGGCTTGTCCTGGGGTCAGCGTCCCCAGATGTGCCTGGTGTGCTTCTGGGTTGTCATCAGAGAGCTTAGGCTCAACTGCTGCTGAAGCTGATCAGGCTCCACCACCACACGGCCCTGGACTAGCAGGGGAGCCAACCTGAGGCTCAGGGGATGCGGGGTGCTGTCCCTCCTCAGGGACAGCTGCTTTCCAGCCATGAGCCCGGGGGCTGGGAAAGTGTCACCTCCCCTGTGTTAAGGAAGAAAGGGAATGAAGTAGCACAGATCCAGCACGAGGTTCCAGTGTTGGGAACAGTGTTGTGGAGAGGATTGATGGTATTTAGAGGTTTATTTTTGGGAATTGGCTTGTAAATCTGGGACTAGATTTCAATCCTAGAGCTTGGTGGAGCTCTAATTACTGAAGGTATATGCTGCACCGTGCTACTACTGTGGATACTGGAGCATTGGGGGCAGACAGAGTGTCATCCACTTGGTGTGAAAGAAGTTTGTTTTTTTTGTCTTTGCTTTCCCTTGCATTGGAGTTATTATATTGCATAGAGAGGGCTGACAGAATTCATGTGGCAGAATTCCCCCTACTGGGTAAGAGGAAGAAACCCAAAGGGCCTAAATGATATCAGACTGCTGTGGGGCATAGACACTGACTATCCATGGAAAGGTTTTTTTCTTTAAGTTGTACTTACCTGTGAGGCTGTGTCCTCACAAGGAACAGTCTTAAGCCCATGGAGAGAGAAACCTGTACCTGTAAGAAAAATAGCATTCTGGGACTTTGGAAGAGTTGAAAAATACTTACCTGGACTGTGCTGTCTTGAGATGGTCACGGTTCCCTTTTTTGGTTATAGCGAGGACCTGATATTTTTCTGGGTCCATCTCAACTTATTTATCTGAAGGCAGCATTGAAGCAGGTCTTGAGGTGGAGAAAAAGAAAAACAATGAAGGAGCAGAACATCTGTTAATGACCAGTATTTCCTGCAATATCATAACTTCTGTTTGGTGTTTGGCTGGGGTGTAAGGGGAGGTTGGAGCCCCAGGAGAGGTAGGCCTAACATCCTCAAAGTGGACTTTCAGCAAGAGAACACCTCTTGTTAGCTATAGATTACATCAAGACTTGGCAGGTGAGAACCAGGTGACTGCTGCTGACTGATTCTGCGAGGATAACAAGGCTTTTCCCTCATAGCCCAGATGCACCAGGTGCAAGGTCAATGGGGGCCTCAGCCCTATCCAATACCCCACGGACAGCTATCACTGTTTATCTGTAAAATTAGTCTATTATCGAATGGAGAGGCTGAGTTCAGCCTGAGGATTTGGGTCTGCCTGGAACAAGGTATCATAGGTCATAAACCCAGTGCTAACACGCTGCAGTTGCCTTCCAGTCCCATTGGCTGACTGGGTCAGGGGGCTGGAAAAGTGTCCCTTCCCATGCCACTGTTTCCCATCCCCCTGCCCTGATTGACTGGTGTGGCAGTTGCCAGTGAGCCTCTGGCTGGGCAGGAAATCCCCACCCAGCCAGGGGCTGGGCCAAAGCTGTTTCACCAGTGAGTGGGGAAGCTTCCAGCTGAGTGGAGAAGCAGAGAGCTCCCCAGTCCTGGAGCTGCTTGGCTCCCAGCTCCTGTGAGGGATGCTGAGAGCAACCCCATTCCAGCACTGACTGGCTCTTGGACAGGAACCAGGAGCTGAGCAGGACCAGGACCAGGCCCCCTGCTGGTGGGCTGATGGGGAGCAAATTTGCTCCCAGTCAGCATCTACACAAGTGCTACTGCACAGTTAATCTAGTACCTGTATTTATAGGTACTAGCTAACTGTGCAATAGACTAATTTACTGCACAGTAGCTGCTGTGCATGGTTACATGGTGATGCTTTAATGTGCAGTAGATTAGTGTGCTTTAATGTACAGTAGATTTATCAGGGTTGCTTACCAGGATCCGGGGGAATGTCTGTTCACCAGAGTGCCCGAAGGGATCACAAGGTCGAATGGTCACAAATTCCTCCACAGCTGTTTCAGGCTGGACATAAGGAAGAACTTCTTTACTGTCTGAGCCCCCAAGGTTTGGAATAGATTGCTGCTGGAGGTGGTTCAAGCACCTACTTTAACACCTTCATGTGACATCTGGATGCTTATCTTGCTGGGAACCTATGATTCTTGCTGACTTCCTGACCTTGGGGCAGGGGGCTGGACTTGATGATCTTCCGAGGTCCCTTCCAGCCCAAATGTCTATGAAATCTATGAAATCTTGTGTAGATGTGCCCAGTGAATGCAACATGACTGAACAATGCACAATTCTTAACAGGACTCTACAGAAAGGAGGACTTTCTCTTGTGGCGAAGTATAAAGCAGCATACTGGATTTTGAAGGTTAAAGTTAAAAAAAACAAAAACAAAAACCCAGGACTTCACACACACAATAACATATGTGAGGTTGTGAAGATGTTCAGGTTTGGGCATAAAGGGTTTCAGTGAACTTGTGCAGGTATTTGCATGTTAGCGTTCATTTGAACTCTGTTCAGCAAATTATTTGGCCTGTTCAGTTACCTGCTTATGCACACACATACAAGTCACACAGGCAAAACATCAGTGCCAATTATTTTTCTTAGAGATAGAGTGGAAGTGACTGTTAGATAAGCATGGCCTAACATTTCCCAATGTAACGTGCTGCTTTACTTGTTTCAACTCAGGAAAAAGAAAGACTTCTGGGTGGCAGCCTTCTCTTCAGTCTCTATTTTAGGGTGGGGTTTTTTTTTTGTTTTTTGTTTAAGTATGAGCAAAGAAAAATGTGAGGAATAAAGAAAAATGAGTGGTTTTCACAACATTACATATATTTTTTTTCTTTTTGATAGGCCTTTGAATGTGTAGGGGTTTTGAAACATGAATTTAAAATTTAGATGGAGTTGTAGTTATGGGGTCAGAGGAGTACCTAGTTCTGTATATATACAGATTTTCCTGGATTTGACCAAGTTATAATCCTCTGAAATATTGCAGCTGTGCAGATAAACAGAAGAGTTTTATTTCTTAGTTATTTGAATGTTACAACTGCATTGCAAATGTTCCCAAACCATAGTAATTTTTTTAATACTACACATAACTGAACCTATAGATGACACACACACAAATTAGTCCTATTGCTGCTTTTCTTTATCTAAATATCATTTGGTTTATGGGACACTGTGAGAGAGAGAAAGAGTTACAGGGCTCAAAAGTACAAGGGCTAAACTGAGGGTCAGTATCCCCAGACCCATAGCCCCAAAGACCCTGGCAGAAACCCTCCTTACCCAGGTGTTTCTGGAGAGGAGGGGCTGTGAGCGCCAATGCTGGTATAAAGAAGAGCCTGGAACAGACAAAGAGGAAGAGTGTAGAACCAGAAGGAGGAGGACTGAGCCGACACATGCTGCAGGGAACATTCAGAGCAACGTGGAGAGCCAGTAGGAGACTGCAGAGAGCGAGCCCCCCAGAGGAAACTTAGAGTGAGGACTGCTGACCCCGGAGGTACTTAGAACCATTTGTTACCATGCTGGGTGGAGCCCGGGAGAGTTTTTGTATTATAAAGTCCCTAATAGAGGGGCAGTATAGAATTGTGGTACCATAAAGTCCCTAAAAGTGGTGCAAGCCAAAATGGTGTCACAAATGCACCTAATGGGATGACGGGAATCGTGACAACCTCAAGAACAGGCTCAGGAAGAGCCACCCAAGTATGGGTAGGGGACAAAAAGAGGGACTGACCTCACGAAAGTCAATTATGTTTTTCGCTCAGTTAAAAGGAGCCAGAACCCTAATCCCGGGGCGAGAGTGCCTGGTTTTGTTTTGTTTTCTTTTGTTTTTCTTTTGCTTGGGATGGAAGTCACGTTGCAGGACCAAGCGGCTGATCAGAACCCGGTGGAATGGGTGAGGGTGTAGGGGTGGTGGAGCCCTCAGGAATGTAGGACCTTCGTGGGATGACTGTGGGACTACTAATGGGACTACACATCCAGGTATTGAACCAACTCCTTTAACAAGTTGTGGCAGGAGAAATGTGGGTGTGTAGATCTCCAATTAGAAATGATTCCATAATAGCCAGCCAGCAGGCGGTGTCCTACAGGTCTGCAAGTGAAGGAGATACTTGACAGACACCATGCTATGCTGATAGCTGGGAAACCAGATCTTGAAGCCCTACCTTGTTTCACAGAAGCAATTAAGAGATTACAAAAGTTATTTCTGGTAGATCTGGTAGTCTGAGTCTCCTGTGGTAAGTTCATGGTATTTTTTCTGATTTATGCTACCTTTCAGAATGAACTGATCAGATCTTTCTGCTTGCACATACTGTCTTTAAAATAGGACTACTGTGTTTGTAAACTACTAGTTTCACTGTATAATTCTTGCAGTTGACACACAGTGCGTAGCAACTGTTGTTCTCTGCTAAATGAGGTACTTTTTTAGTTCAAGTAGTAGAGGTCCTTAGAAGTTGCCACCTTTAGAAAGTTCTCCCTCAGTTATGTAGACTGAAAGGTATTTGTGGTTTCAATAAGATTCTGTGCCTCTTTTTGGCAGAAAGCAAGTTTTCTAAGCCAGATATATCCCCTTAACATTTAGACAGCCTGCAAACAATATTTAGTGTTTGCTTTTTTCTTTGCTGTTCATTTTCTATCCAAGGTTTAGAATTATTAATAGGTCTGGCAGTTGATGTTGATTTACCAAAAGCAAGTTTCGCCTGTATTTTATATGAAATAGCCTAGAAATGACTGAATGTATCCAAATCACTGAATGCCAAAATGATTCTTTAAAAAATGAATGTGAGGTGTTGTTACTTTGTTGCTAATACAATTAGTCAGCTGTGAATTCCACTAAATTCTTCCCCTAGAGAGCAGCAAAAAGTCAGTCTGAGAGTAAATAGAGAAAGGAGTTACTGCTTATCTTATTACATCTCCTCATATGCAGTCTGAGACAGAAATATTATTATCTAGTCTAATTACCACCTCCAATGTAGTGAATTTACTCCACTTGATGAGGTCAATTAAAACATAATTTAATAATACTACCCCCTGTTAGAACTGGGAAAATTGATTTCTTGGGAATGCCTCCTGCACATTAAGAGGGATACAGTCTAGACCAGAGCAGTGAAAATAGTTCTTCCCACTGGTTTTTGTGCTTATCTAATGACACCCACAAAAGGATCCAACAGAGTGTTATAAAGAGTTGAATAAGCCATCTCCAGAAGGGGTACTCTGATTAGAGTCCAGGCAAACATTAAAATAATGTGCTATAATAAACAAATCTTTTGCATATTCAGCACACAGGGAGCTCCATCCTATCTAAGGACTCTTTAACTATCAAGCAGGAAGCAAAGGTAGGTTTCAGAAAGTAGAGATGATTCATTTTGAGGCAACTAATGTTTGTATCCTGAAGCCAGTCTGCCACAGTGTTGCCATTTAATACCATCCTTTCCAAAAACCATTACTGGCAGGGCTGTGCGAAACAGCACCATTGCCTTTTGACTTGTGTTTTGATGTTTTGACGGAACAGTGTTTTGTTTAGAATTTTGTTTTGATTCAAAACTGCTGTTCTGTTTCATTTCATCAAAACAGTTTTGCTGTTTCAACACTGTTTTGATGTTTTGCCCATAGGCTGTCATGAGGAAGCTCGAAACAGCCTATAACTTTGCTATTTCTGGCCTGATTTGGATGAAACTTACAGGAATGGTAGCCCCTTCTGAAGACACAAAGCTTGACAAGTTTCAAGGAGATAGGTGCAGGGGTTTCAGGGAAACTGCACCTCATAGTCTTGAAAGCAAAAAACTCATGTCACGTGTACGTGTTAAGTCACAGAGGGGTCAAAACTGCAGGCTTGCTAGCCCCTGCTGAGGCCACACAGCCTGCCAGCTTTTAAGGACATAGGTATAGGGCTTATGGTTTCTGGGGCCCTGCACCTCTGGCTGCTGACAGGCAAAACTCATGACATGGGTGGGTGACACTGTGTGTGTTAAGGTACGCTCTCACTCAACTGACACCAAAACAGAAAGCAGGCCAGTTCAAACAATGCTGCCTTTTATGCAGTTTTTCCATCCCTCTCCCTCAGCACTGGGATTGGAAGGGACATCAGGGAAGGAAAAGAGTCACTGGCCAGCTACACAGTCAATAATGAGAATATTCCTTCCCACCCCTCTTCCCCCTTTCCCCCTCCCTCTCTTTACTTTAGTTTCTGTTTCCCTGCAGGCAAGCTCAGCTTGAGCTTCGAAACTCAAAACATTTCAAATTTTCAAAAAGTTTCAACTTCCCTTGTTTTGTTTCGAGGCTGTTTCAAGGCTCTCCATTTCATTTTGATTTCACTGTTTCAAGCTCAAAATGAGTCAAAACAGCATCAAAATGAAATTGCTGGTGAAATTTTGCACAGCCCTAATTACTAGCCATGTAGCACAGAACAATATGATGGAAATCCCAAAGTGCCTGGAGTAAAAATATCAGGCGAGGCTTTCATTTCCTGGATAGAAATGAAAGTTCATATTTCATAGGAGAGTTTACGGTGTGGTAAAATCTCCTGTTTGGAAACACATCTTCAAGTGTCCTATCTAATATGAACTTTAATTTCTAACCAGAAGAACGTTTACAATTTTTTCTCTCACTCCTGATGAAGAGTGTTTGTGCCCAAAAGCTTGCAATTAATTTTTTTTTTTTTTGGCAAAAATCTAGTTGGTCTAATAAAAGATATCACCTCTATCACGAGTTCCAAATGGCTTCACAGTATTTCATGCCTCTGAAGCACTCCTTGGAGTAGCACTGGTGGTATCTCTCTGCACTTTAATAAAATAATGACTAAGCTGTATCATTTTGACACAGCCCTGCATAGAAAGTGTATGGACTCATCTCATTTAGGGAGGAACTTGAGGGACTATTTAGATCCTAGGGGTGGCAAGGCAAGCCCTAGGTGCCTACACAAAACATTCTGCTAACTCATGTGATATGATAATCTTCTAACTGGAAGATTAAGAAAATCTTGATTTGATTCTGATTTTGGAGGATGCAAGCTAAATCCCCGTTCCTTGCTAAATTTAAACAACAGTATATTTTACTTAACACCATCTGTCTTTTGCACTGAAGGAGGTTGGGATCTGGTACTAAAAACATGTTATTGGCTGAGTGCAGCAAGCAGCATTGATGGTTTTGAACTGCAAAGCATAGCACAGGTAATAACATTTAGGAGCCACTAATCTGAGAAGACCACCTGGATATGGCGCATAATATCAGATAAATACTGACAAGGGGGTCCTCCCACCCTTCAGCCCAGTAATGCAGTGGGTATAGTATTTAGCAGGACTCCCAAGTTTTAGGCCTTCCTCACACAGAGAAGGTTTGAGTTTGCATCCTAGAAAAGTGGTTTAACTAGTATTTTCCAGTCCTCCTCTTTAAACTGACCCACCAGGAAGCTAAGCAGGGAGGATATGTGGGGATAGGAGGAGAAGAAGCCAGAGAGAGGATGCCTCAGTAAGATGAAGGCTGCTGTGGAAGGGAGGGGGGTCTTGATTCCTACTTCCCAATGGAATAGAAACTAGTCTACATCTGTTTGTCCATTTTATCCAATGAATATAAAATGCAAGGTGAAAAAGGTAATTTGAGGATAGGTCTAGGGCTTAGGCCTAGGGTAGCATCCATCTCACTGAATGCTTTGGGTAATACCTGCTCTGCAGCATAGTTGTTTCAGCATTTGCTTTGAAGCAGGTGATGTAGATTCAAATCTCCTCCAGATGAGAGAGGCCTAAAACCTAGGCCTCCTGTTCCCTAGAAGGTGCCCTAAAAACAGACTATTTGTCTAACATGGGAGAGTGCTCCTCTTTCTCCATTTTAATTCTAGCAGGCATTCGCATAAGCAGAAATAGAATCCAAACTGTACCTAAGTGTCCAAAAGTGCAATTATGTGGCTATGTAAGTGTTATTTACATGCACAGGATTTAGCTTGTGGTCCAGAAAGATTAAGAATAACTGATTATAGTCTTTGATAATTGGAACCTTATGAAGTTGAGGTCTAAGAAGGTGCCTGTTTCCAAACTGATTTAGTCATTTTGACTTATCCGCATGAGCAGACGAAGAAAGCCTCCTCTGAACCAAACTGTTTTTGGAACTGTTAGAACTGGCACAGGATCTTTCCCTCCTTGAAACTAGTAAGAGGAATTCAACTTCCAGTCACTGAAGAAACAGATACTGTGTGCTTCCATGGTTACTGAACAAGTCCAGGAAATCCCTCATTAACTGGGGGTCTTTCCCTTTCCTTCTGCTTTAGGATGTCAGTCAATTTGATAAGTTAGACTGGACCAAATGTAAAGGCACACTGATTTTATTTTGCTCACCATCTAAGCAAAGGCCCTGGTGTCACCCAGAGAACAGTCAAAAGAGAGCTATCAGAGGAGGAGTATGGTGAAAGGTAGACCCTGACCTCTACTGTTGTCCTGAGATTCTATGGTTATGACACTAGTTATTCTAGTTTATGAGGAGGAATCTGGATCATACAAAAAACAGGTGCTTTTTTCTTCCTCTGAGAAAATCTGAGAGACTCAAAAAGAGGAGAGACTGAGCATTGTCTGGCCAAAAAGCCTAGCCCATTTTTGTTTCAGACACTAGAGTAAGGCTCACTTTTTCCTTTGGCATAGTGCTGGAACTGCCAGGCTTATACTGCTTTTAGTGGGATTGTGCTGCACTCTTTCTATTGGAGATGTGCCACTGTTGAGAAGAGAATTAAAGTTTAATGCAGCCAGAAAGTGAGAACAAGAGGTAGCTTGACTCAGTAGTGTGGTGTTTCAGGCACTCATCAAGGTAGGGGCAGGTCACCGTTATCATTGGCAGAACCTTATTCTATAAGTGAACCTATTAATTTCAGTTGAGCTTCACATGGAGTATAGTACAGCTTAATATAAATAAGGGTATCAGACTTGGGTCTTGATTAGAAACTTTCTCTAATTATTTAATCAGTATTCAAGCTTTACCATTATGTTTTCATTGTTCTGGGCCCTTGTTAAGAAGAAAGGAAGCTTGGTTTAAGAGGTTTATTTATTTTTTCATTCATTCATTCATCCATTCTTTCATTCAAATTATAAGCCACCCTTCCCAACAAAAGCTCAGGGCAGCTTACAATAAAAGAACAGAATAGTTTATAACACAGGAGAGCAACAAGAGAAAAAACAACATAGAAGGGAACTAGAATATCAGCATAAAGCAGAGACCCCCCAAACAATATCTCAGCCTAGTTTTGTTTCCTAACTGCCTGAGCAAAGAGTAAAGTTGTTACAGCACTTCAGAAAGATGTTGAGGCTCAGGGTCTCGGGGGGCCTCAGCAGGGAAGGAGTTCCTGAGATGAGGTGTAACTGCTGAAAATAATCTCACATGCATTTTGCCAAGTACTCTTGGTGTATTGCTGGTGCATGAGGTTGTATTCAGGCATGGGTGAATTTAGAATTTCCTAAAGGGGGTGCATGCAGCACACTGCCCCTCAGAACATGGAGAACACAGGGACAAGGCATGGCCAAGGGCACAAGGGGAGCCCCAGAGCAGGGGTGGGCAAAATACAGCACATGCGATGAAACTGGCCCATGGAGTGATTTTTTGCTGCCTGTGGCAGGAACCTCTGCCCCACCTAGCCCAGGCACAGAGGTAGCCCGGGTTGTGGCATATGTAGGGTTACCAGTCCATACATCCGGGTTTTCCTGGACATGTCTTCTTTTTGAGTCTTCTGATCTCCACCTGGGTGTTTTTTAAAAATCTGAACCAATGTCTGGGATTTTGCTCTGCTTCACTAGTGGGAGCAGGTATAGGGCAATCAGAGGCAGAGAGGATCACATGTAAATGCACTCATGCACACATTCACAGCTGGCATGCAACCAGGCAGGGTGGTAGGAGCAGCCCTGACAGCTGGATGCAGATAAGTCTATGTAGAGCATGAGTTGGAGGGTCAGGGTTTGGGAACTGTCTGTGGGGGGGCAGGGTTGGAGGGGATGGGTGTGTGAGGAGAGGGCATGTCCCTGCTGGCACTGGAGAATGGTGCCTAGGTATGAGGGCTGTGGCAGGGCACAGAGACAGGGTGGGAGGTTCCTGCCCCTCCACTGGGGGAAGGGGTGGAGGGCTCCTTTGGGAGTGGTGAGGAGCTGTGCAGCCAGGTTAGTGTACAGGTCGCAGGGGTTGGGCACCTGGGAGATGCTGCCTGGAGGGGGTGGGGTGTAACCACGCCACCTGGCATGGCGCAGGAGCATCAGCCTGGGGTGGGGGGTGCTGCAGGTCTCCCCTCCTCCTCCCTCCAGCCCATGCCAGGGCCAGACTGATTTCATCATCATGCACATGAGCCATAGCCACTAACGCTGCCGCATTCTGGCCCAGTCAGAATGGGGGCAGCTGGAGGGCCCCCCCCGGGCAGAGCTGGGTGGAGCAGGGGTCTGTGAGTTGGGAGTAAGGGAGTGAGATTGTGGGTCACAAGTGAAGAGCACCAGCAGGGCCAGGGATCTTCGAGTCAAGAGTGAGGGGCAGCAACAGGGACAGGGGGCTGCAGGATGGGAGTGAGGGGCACTGCTAGAGCCAGGGGGTTGTGGGTTGGAAGTGAGGTGTCCCCCCAACATGTGTCTTTTTGGAACTGGAAATATGGTAACCCTAAGTATGCTGCCCAAATGTGCAGCAGGGCTGGGGCAGCATAGCTGCTGGACTCCATTTCCTGCCAGCCCTGGTGGTGGTAGTGGCTCCTTCTGGCTGCTGCTGCCACCAGCCCCAGCCCCACTGCTCAGGCACCCCAGCCCATCAGCTCTATACCTACCACTGAGGGCATGACAACTGAGCAGCTGGGATGGGTCCACAGTTGGCAGGGAGTGATTTTTGCAAGTGAGACAGGAGGGCAGCGCCAGGGATACCCTGGGATTTTGGGGCGGTGACAGCACAAGGCTGGAGCTGGGGCCAGGGTTGGGGCAGAGCCATGATGTGTTCAGTGCACATACCTGCCCACAGAGTCAGGGTTCTGCCCTGGCTCCAACCCCATGCCATCACTTCTCCAAGATCCTGTGGTCTTGATGGGTGGGCAGGTGGGGATCTGCACCTGGGCTGGGATCTTGGGGCAGTGACAGTGCAGGGTTGGGGCTGGGGCTGAGGCAGAGCTGCAATCTGTTCCCTGCATGTACCTGGTGGTGGAACCCACACCTATAGCAGGGGCAGATGGGCAGCAGATTGCAGCTCTGCCATGGGCCCTAGGCCCCAGCCACACACTCACTGGCCCGCAACCACACCCTGTGATCCCAGCCTTGCCTATCCCTCCTGCTCCTCAGCACTGATCCCAGCCCACCTGTGGCCACATCTCACTTTTGGAGTTTTGGTGAGTTGTTGCATAGCGAGATGGAGGGGGGTCCTGACCTGGCCCATGACACCTCAACAAAAGTCCCTACGTGGCCTGTGGGTTCACATAATTGCCCACCTCTGCTGTAGATCCAGGAAGAGACCAGGCACTGGAAGGGGGGACCTGCCCACTGCCACTTTCCCTGGCTGGCCTGAACTTCAGAGGAGCCCCAGAGCTGCTCCTACTCAATATAACAGAGGTTACAGAGAACAGCTGCTCAGGGAGCCAGGCTCATCCAGGTACACTAGCAGAAGAATATAGGGTTCTTTTGCCAGTGCCTGCTCACCTCCTTTGGTGTCATCCCCCGGGGCTGAGAGCAGGCATTAAACAGAGGAACCTGTGCATCATTGCTGCTGTCCCTTGCTAAGCTCAGCTCCCCACATAACTGCTCTCTACAGCCCATAGCTGGAGAAAGTTTGTAGTAGCTCTGTGTCTGCATCATTTGACAACAGCAGCAAGGGGCAGGTTCCTTGTTCTAGCACCTGCTCCTGATCAGTGTGGAATGCCTGGTGAGGGAGGGCAGCAGGGAGCAGATGAAGGAAGAGGAAACATGCTCATCTCCACTGTCCCCTGCCAGGCCTAGCTCCCCATACAGCTGCAGCCCACAGATGAAGTACGACAAGAGCAGCTCTAGGGGTCCCATTGCAACCCTGGGGCTCCCCAGATCAGCTGGGGACAACAGTGGTAGCAACAGAAGGGGGATGCAACTGCACTGCTGCACCCCTCTTGATCTGTCCCAGTATTTGGCTGATGGTAGTCATCATGATGGGCATATGGGAGAGGGCAGAGTCTTAGGTATGTGGGGCCCAGACAAGTTAGGACCCTACAGGTCAAGGTCAGGACCTTGAATTGTGCCTGGGAACCTACTGGGAACCAGTAAAGATTCTGAAGCCCTGGAATTATATGCTGCTGGTGACCCACACCTGGCAGGAGGGCCACTACATTCTTCAACAGCTGCAGCTTCTGGATGATTTGTCTCTCTCTATGAGGGCCTGTCACTGAGAGAATAGTATTTCTGTATTGTACATTAACCAGGTTTTGAATAAAATAAAGATACTGTCCTTAGAGTGGGAACAAGAACCCAGTTCTGTCTGCTAGTTACTGTAACAAGGGATTGAGTTTTGTGGCATTTGATCTTCATTTAATCATTCTTGTAACTGCTTGCTTTTGAAAATCTTTATTTAGCAACTTCCCTATTAAAAGACCAGACTTTAGAACAACAAGCTTGATTAATGCCTACTGAAGTATTACTGAGTCATTGACACTAGATAAATGTTCAAGCCTCCTTCCCCCATTAAGCAAAAATTACACTTAATACTGTTCCAGTTAAGCAGTGGTGATTGCTGTTTGCTATCATTAGGCTATGCTGGTTCCATGGGAGACATCCCAATGAAGTCACTTTCCCAATTAGGGGGTATAGACAATACAATGAAGGGAGCCTGCATTTTAATTTGACAGCTTCCTCTTTTCTCAGTTACTGGCTCTTGACTTGCAACAGCATTTCCCTAACTATTCCTTTTGTTAGAAACATTTGTAAAGTTACCTGTTATGCTAAGAAACATATACACAAGGGGGGGCTGTTACACCTGTATCTGGGTTCCTCAAGCTTTCTATCCTTGACAAGTCTATTACCATGATTACACAAATGGGCAGCAGATGTTACCTCTCTAACTCTGATTAGGATAAAATCCTTAAAATTCAGCCTTGCTTCAAAGGTTCCCTACAGTTTTATTAGTGCTTCCCTGGAACCAGTCATTTTGTTCAGCTTTTCTAAATATTAGCAAGAAAAAATGTAACAGTGAGAATTTTTAGCCCTGTAGTTCTTTATTATTTAGAAGTACCTACATACACAACCTATGGTAGCCAAAATCCACCAAAAGCACTCTAAAGGAGACAAGAAGATACATCTATAAAATTACACGAAACCAGAAAAGAATATGCAGAACAAAGACAAAGCAGCATTGTTGGGTAAAGGGACAATGGACTTGGAGTCAGGCGAGTTAGGTTCTTTTTCCAGGTCTGCTACTTGATCAATGTGTGACCTGCTGGGATGTACTTCACCTTTCTGTTTGGTAAGATGGGGATGATGATGCCAGCCCTATTTTGTAAAGTGCTTTGGGAGTTAGTTGTAAGTGCTATATAAAAGCTGAGCAGTAGTATAATGGAAATAAACAGTGCTGTCAACTGCTATACTACAGATACAAAGGAAAGGACCAGAGAAATGCTGCCAAAACAGTAGGAGCTAACAAAATATATAACATCCAACTCATATTGTGGCCCAAAAAATCAGTAACAAAACATATATTCCCCATTCAAACATGTCTCTGTGCCAGGGGCCACCAGAGTTTGTAGCTTTTTTACAGGTGATTCTCCTGAAGTTGCAGCCATCTTTCCTCCCTGTCCTGCTTTGCTTTACCATAGGAATAGAAAAAGTAAGATTTCACCAGCAGATTGTAAGAGTATTTCAGCTGAAGAAATTCCATTTTGGGGGATAGTTAAAATGAGAACAAGCAAGGCACTCATAATATGCTGTTGGGAAGAATCTTCTCCTGATGCCTAGAAAGGGAATGGGACAGGGAGGCCAACAGTTTTCTGCCATTCCCAACTGCCATATTGCAACTTTGCTGATAAACATGGTATTCTTGTTATCACATCTAGGATACCAAAGGTCTATTTGTATGTTCATTTGTATGTTTGTTGAGAAAGTAGTGGAATGTATTGAAGAACCCCTATGTATTGTTCTTTACTGGATCACTGTTTCCTTTCCAGGGCTCAGTATTTCTGTCA
The DNA here is from genome assembly GCF_001723895.1 of Crocodylus porosus. Classification (NCBI taxonomy): domain Eukaryota; kingdom Metazoa; phylum Chordata; order Crocodylia; family Crocodylidae; genus Crocodylus; species Crocodylus porosus. Next base: position 45,253,515 of record NW_017728947.1, on the reverse strand, counting down.
GCAACAGTCAATATTTTCATACTGTTTTTAGCTATTCATGAATTGAGGTAGATAGGTTGAATGATTTGCCTAGGGTCATGCAGTAAGTCAGTGGCAGAGTTAGGAATAAAACGCAGAAGTTGTCAGTCTCCTGCTGTGACCACCTGACTATATACTATATCAACTCAGAGGTGCAGTAGACATGCTTTTTGTTGCTAGACAGCTGTAGAAGTGCCACATGCACAATACTAAGATCTTTAGATGGCCTTCACAGACTGGCTAAGGCCTTTGATTCCATCAGCATCCTGAGGGACAGCCAGCACAGGTTTGTCATGGGTAGGTCTTGACTGACCAATTTCATCTCCTTTTATGACCAGGTGACATATGACCTGGACAAGGGAAAAAAGACTGATGTCATATATCTGGACTTTTAAAAAGCCTTTGATTTGGTGTCCCATGACCTCCTTATGGAAAAATTTGCCAGCTGTGGCCTTGGCTACACCACAGTCCGATGCTTGGGAAATTGGCTTTAAGGTTGGGCCCAGGGAGTAGTGGTCAATGGTAGAAAATCATTATGGTGCTCTGTGACCAGTGGTGTCCCCCAAGGCTCTGTCCTTGGACCCGTTCTCTTTAACATCTTTATCAACGATGTGGACATTGGTGTCAGAAACTCATTGGCAAAGTTCACCAATGACACTAAACTTTGGGGCATAGAGTCCACACCTGAGGATAGGCTAGTGATCCAGGCTGACTGGCATAAATTTAGTGAGTGGATACAAACCTGATTACGTTCAATACCGATAAATGTAAGGTACTCCACACTGGGGAAAAAAACCCACAGCATACTTATAGGCTCGGCAGTGCTACTCTTGCTAGCACTGTGGCTGAAAGAGACTTGGGGGTCATGATTGACCACAAGGTGAACATGAGCCACCAATGTGATGCTGCAGCTGGTAAAGCAAACAAAACTCTGGCTTGCATCCATAGACGCTTCTCAAGTAAATCTCAGGATGCCATCTTCCACTGTACTCAGCCTTGGTGAGGCTGCAGCTGGAGTATTGCGTCCAATTCTGGGCTCTACAATTCAAGAAGGATGTCAAGAAGCTTGAGAGAGTCCAGAGGAGAGCCACGTACATGATCATAGGGCAAGAGAATAGGCCGTATGAAGAGAGGCTGAGAGCCATGGGACTCTTCAGCCTGGAAAAGTGCAGGCTCGGGGGGACCTGGGGGCTGCTTATAAGTACATAAGGGGTGTAAATCAGGATTTGGGAGAAAGTCTGTTCACCAGAGCACCCCAAAGAAAAACAAGGACCAACAGTCATAAACTCTTCCAAGACTGTTTTAGACTGAATGTAAGAAAAAAATTCTTTACTGTCCGACCCCTCAAGACCTGGAATAAACTCCCTCCAGAAGTGGTGCAGGCACCTACTCTGGACTCATTCAAGAAATTCTTGGATGCTTAAGCTGCTAGGATCCTTTAACCCTAGCTGACTTTGTGCAAGGAGCTAGACTTGATGATCTTTGAGGTCCCTTCCAGCCCTAACGTCTATAAAATCTATGACATCTATGAAACAGAGAGGCCCTGTGGAAGATCCTGATCAGATTTGGATGCCCATTAAAATTTGTTACCATCATCGGAATCCTTCTTGACAACTTGACCGCAACCATCCTAAGCAATGGCTTGGAAATGGTCCTTTTTGTTATTCCATTATTTCACATCTCATTGCTGATAAAATTCCAGCTGGAGTCTGCATCCAGTATCTCATGGACAAGAATCTCTTTAACATCAACTAGTTCCATTGTAATTCCAAGTTAACCAACACCTGCATTACTTATCTGCAATATGCTGATGACTGTGTTGTGTGTGTCCATTCAGTTGAAGAGCTCCAGGTCGCTGTTCATGGCTTCTGTGAAGCATATGAAATGCCGGGACTCTGTCAATTCTATGAAAAACAAGATACTTTACTAACCCATCAGTAACAGGTTGCCATCCCCAGCGGCATTCTAGTGGCCTGTGAGGGGCACCCTTGAAGTCCTTTAATACTTCACTCCTGTATTTTATCCTGCATCCTGCCTTTACTTGCCTGCCACATCTTGATGTAAATATTGTTTAGTTGTTCCTACAAGTGGGAGACTGTCTATTGTATGCCCTTATGATTATGGTTGTCCTTGCATGCTCCGACCATCCCTATATGTGCCCCATGCCTTGCAGACGTTGTTCGGATTTCTATGTTGGGGTTCTCAGCCACCATGGGCTTTTCATTCCCATCTTTCTGTAGATTAGGCCTACCAGCCTAAACCCACCAGGTAGGGTTTGACTCGGAAGCTCTAGCTTCTTAACATTCTCCGGGCCCATAGCCCTCCTTTTGTGCTCACTATGGCACCAGGCCTTCTGGCCCCCTTTCACACTGCGCCCCTGGGCACTGAGTTGCTGGGTCCTCTGTCTCCTCAGGATTGCCCCCTTTCTTATAGCTTGGGCTAGTAGCCTAGATCCATCCATTAAGACCTGGCTTCAAAGTCCTATCTTCCCACAGTCAGCTCTGGGCCCCTGGCCCTGTACAGCTGCACCCACTAGTGCACTGGGCTCTGTGGCCCTTTATGACTGCTCCCCATGGCACTAATGAGGTCTCTTCCTCCCCTACAGTCTAAGCTACAAACCACTTAAGTTAAGGAAGGAAGTCTGCCAGCTCACATTTTCCATGGCTCTGTGCTTCTGCTTCCCACTGTCTGCTATGCTCCTTCTTGTGGGGCTGCCACAGCTTCTCTGGGAGTCATCAGGAGTCCACCCTCTCTGCAGCTGAGCCCCCTTGGCCAGCTCAGCCTAGGGTTTTCATAGTTATGGCTTGCCCCCTTCCCACCACCTGGCCAGCTGGCAGGGCTCAGCTTTTAACCCCTACCTGCCAGCAGGCTGTGCCCAGAAAGTTCTGGTCTTAAAGGAGCAGCCTGCTTTCTGGTGACAGGGCTAGGGTTCCCTGTTACACCATCTTAAGTCAACCAGATATTTCTCCACATGTCACAATTATAGAAGTAATCCTTGGAGAATATTGAGTAGTTCTCCTACCTGGTAGCTACCTTCTCAAAAAGTAAACATAGATGACAATATACAAGATTGGATAAAATATGCCAGCACTGTCTTTGGACATCTCTGAAATCATGTTTTCAAATGATGAAGACATCAGGATGCAAACCAAACATCTTGTCTATCAGGCTGTTGTCATTTGTACCATGCTGTATGGGCATAACATCTAGATGCCATATAAGAAACACCTGAAAGCTTTGAGAAGTTAACATCAGCCACGTCTTTGGAAAATCCTCCATATCAGTTGGAAGAACAGAAGAACAAATGCCAGCATAATGGCTTAAGCAAAGTCTACCAGTATTGAAGCCATGTTTATACAGTACCACTTCCATTGGATAGGATACATTATAAGGATGCTTGACAACTGGCTCCCAAAACAGGTTCTATACTCCCAACTCACTGATGGTCACTGCTCTAGAGGCTAGCAAAAGAAGAGATTCAAGACATCTTGAAGGGCAGTCTGAAAAAATGTGATATTTACATTAATATTTAGAGACTTGAGCACTAAATCAACCCCAATGGTGCCATGATGTATGACAAGGTATTGATTACTTTGTGCAAATTCACCTCACTATGGAGGGAGATAAATGAGAGACACAAAGGGAAAGCTGTAACCCAACATTGCCAAGACTTGCTCCTTCCTCATGGAACTATTTGCCATGTTTGTAGTCAAACATATGGATCTTGGCTTAGCCTCCTCCAGACTCGATCATGACCCTCCTGTTTACTGAAAGACTGTCTTCATATTGAGGGACTGCCATCACCACCGTTAGCAACCAGCAAACTATATAGAATAAAGGTTTTCTTCTAAAAAACCCACAAAGAATCCCCTATTTGGGGATTAAGTTGATGTTCTATTTGAGTATTTTGTGAAGGTAAAATGTTACTTAATATAATTGGTTATAAAATTAAAGAAATCCCCTGGAGTTTATACTACTGGCTAAATCCAGATTGACTAGAATTAGGAAACAATCATTTTATCCCCTTTCAGTCATTACAATAATTCTTTACATTAACAAGTAAGAAATTAGAATACTAGAGTGGAATTCTATGACAGTAAGGCATTTCACAGACGTTAGCTGAAGAGCATAGCTCACCTTTTGGCATTCAACACAGATAAGCTGGAAGATCTGTTCTGCTCATTGGCCAAAATTTTAGATTCTTGCCTGAAGCTGTCAAACATCTGTAGTGGGGGTATCAGCAAGTAGGAGCAACGGGCAGTAGTTCAGATGAGAAAGGCATGTGCTCATCTTAAAAATGTGCCTGAAATTAGAAAGGAATCTAAATTAAAGATTATATTTTGTCCTCATTTATGCCTAAGCAATCAAGAATAAACGCTCTTTGATTTTTTTATGAGCTCAGTTTTCTATATTTTTCTAACTGTGCTTAGCTAGAAATGAAGAAGTGCCCAACTAATGCAAAGTACAATTCTTGCATAACATCCCTGTTGCATTATATTTTTTGTAGCATAGGTTTGCACTAGATTGAGAGAAAATGTTGAGTGTGTTTGAATAGTCACTGGAAATCTGAGTAGAAACATCAGGTGAAAAAGGCATAGTTCAACTCCTGGCTGTGCATTATAATTTCCAGTGTAAATACTCATGGTGCAGTGTAAGTACTCATGGTATAAGATACTATTCAGTAAGAGAAAGTTTACACCAGTCTGCCCCTATAATTGGCCACAAATACTGTAAAATCAGTGATTCTCTTTTTCTGTAGATCAGTGGTCCTTAAAACTCAAGACATCCCTCAGTAGGTTTAAAACACCCCTTGGAAAGTGCCAGCTTGTAGTTTTCACTTGTTTCTTGATTACAGAAAAATAGTGGAGCAGATTTTCCTTTTGCAAAGAACTCTACAGGTCTACAACAGACCACAAAAGATCAGAATGTTTTTGTTTTTAACAGTACTGATTCCTATTTGAAATCTCCGGGTTTATCTTGTGTAACATGTTTGCACACCTAACGCTGCTATTGTTGTCCATCACCCTACAATACCCTTGACAGGCTCTCAAGGCATCTCAGGCTGCCACGGCACACTGAATAAAAAATCATCTACTTTAGATGGTTTTTTCCTCTGCTGACAGCTAGAATCAAAGTATGGTAAAGACTAAGAATTTTGGAAACATGCCCAATGTTTTATAAACTTCAGAGAGTTAAATATTTGCTCAAGACATGAACTAAGATATCAGAGAGAACTATTTTTAACCAATTCTGTTCACCCATGTCTTATTTCAATAAGACATCTATATAATTCTCATGATCTCTAATGTAATATTTTGCATATTTATAGTACCTTTCATTTAAGGGTCTTGGAGTGTTTTTAAATGTTAATCTGTGTATTTCTGGCTTTTTTGCATATGAATATAAATCAGGTCATTGTTACCATTAAATTGATGTATGAAAAAATAAAGTGTGTTGTTTCCAACAGGGCAGGGCCTGCAGTTTTCACCAAGCTGATGACTTCAAAGGGGCACAATAATAGAGTTCTGCTACAACTCTCCTGGGATCAGCAGAAGATATATAGTAAAAACAGTGCCTTGTGACCTCTAAGAATGCTAGTTTTCTGCATTGTTTACATGCAAAGTGTAAAGTTTTTCTGTCTAGAGCCTGAACCCCCTAACACTTATACAAATGCTTAACTTCAGCCGTATAGTGAGCAAAATTAAGCATGCTTGTTTGTTTTAGCAAGATTAGGGAATGGAAAAATATTAATCTGTTGATGAATAATTGTAGCAGGGGCCAGGCCAAGCCCCATACTCACTGGGACAATGGTCGTTAGTAGGCTCCTCAGGCAGCAGATTCCCAGCTGGACTCGCAGAGGAAAGGGGAACCCATGTGCTGATGGCATGGTCTGCTACACTGCTGAACAGACACTGAGCATGCAAAAGAATCCCCTCAGCCCCATTCCCAGGCTTAGGCAAGGGTCAGAACCCCAGCCCCACAGGGGCACAGGTGGTAGCCAGAGAAGAAGGCCAGTGGCAGGCACAGAAAGTGCCCCCTAGGAGACAGCAGGTTCAGGGGATAATGCATTCATCTGGAGCTCTCAGCACCTGCCAGCCACAGCGGGGCCCGTGGGGGTAAGCTAGGGATAGGGTTCACTCAGACCAACTTAGAACGTCTTCTGAAAGGCTGCACCAACCCCAGGAGATGGGGAATGCTGACACAGGCCAGACCGCATATGACGTTCCTTCTTCGAGACAGAAGACTGAGAGCCAAGGACTAGAACCACTCCAGCTCTCCGGACAAAATCCTGACTGACACTCAACTGTGGAAGGTCAGGTACCTCTGGGGGCTGCTCTGAGGTTTGTGATATCCCATCCCCATGTTACCCAAAAGGCTTGGCTCAGGATGGACCTGGCCACTCAACCTTAGCCCAGATAAAGAGCAAGACTTGATGAGCTGGGCTGTATGAGGAAAGGCGTCTGAGATACCCTGGCAGGCCAAGGGAAGGCTGAAAGCAGGCACAGATGCATCCATTTGAGTTATATTAGTTTATTTGTTTCTTTTATGTGGTTCAAACCCCACTGACCCTGGAACTGCAGCATCACCCTCTAAGTTATTAACTAACTAATCCCCACAATACTCCAGTGAGTCAGTAAGTCTAGCGGGCACAGCTGAAATGCGCTGACTTCAGGAAATTCAGTCCCTTTCTGTCACTGATGGCATAGGCAGCCATCCGTACTAAGCACTGAAAAAAACCACCAGTGTGGAAAGGGGTGAGGTGTAGGGAAGGTGGAGCCCCACAGAAGATCCATAGACATCTAGACTCATGCCAATTACAGACAACTCTCTTTACTTAGGTACTACCTCCTGATATACCTTTAAAGTTACAGCAAACCATGGCAGTTGAGGTAGTAAAACAAGAGAGTGAGACAGCTGTTGAGTTCATGGCATGCGGGCCCCATCCCAGTGTAGCTGCTCAGCCTGGGTCCCGCTATAATAATATATTATCTGATAGTCTGTGGCATAAACTGAAGCTGATAATACTCTGTGCTTATATAATGTCTTTCCTCCATATATCTTAGAATACTTAAAAAAAAAGGTAATTTTTGGCATCTCCGTCTTCCACGTTTTGGCCCAGAGAGGCCAAGTGACTTACCTAAGAACAGCTGGAAAAAGTGTAAATAATCTTTCCTAATGATACCTTAAAACAATGTTTCTCAACCAGTAGGTCGTGTCCTAAGGTGGGACTCTAAGGTCATGCAGGTTGGACTTCAACTCATTGCCTAATTGAAAAAATCAATTGTTTGCACTTGAAATAGATGAATCAACAGATATTTTGATCAGTGCAATTTTGTGGGGTTTTGTTTTTATCATTCTGGGACCAGGGTTTTCTGACAAAATGGTTGGTGGGATGTAAGGTACAAAAGGTTGAGAACTGCTGCCTTAAAAAAACAGACCTACACTACTGTGAGTTTAAATCTGCCACCAAACGAATTCTCATTTCTCAAAATCTGGTTATTTATTAGAGGCAGGATTCAAAAGGTTGTATTCTTCTCCCTGCTCCCCTCAGAATAACCATTTAGAACTATTTCTATGTCCAGAACTAAGCAATAAATGTATTTCTAAATTCCCCCCAAATATCTTTTTATTTAAAGACTAAATATTGCAACTCCGTCTGTTTGAAAAATAAAGGAAGTTACAATTTCCTTTCAAAGCAAGAATTAACACAACTCTTAACTATGGAGCTACCATTTGGTGCCTTTGTAATGAGAGCAACAATGCTACCCAACTCACTCAGGTGTTGTGGGGATTAGTTAGTTAATAACTTGAATAACTTCAAGAGCAAATTGGATGCTTATCTTGCTGGGATCCTATGACCCCAGCTGACTTCCTGCCCTTTGGGTGGGGGGCTGAACTTGATGATCTTCCGAGGTCCCTTCCAGCCCTAATGTCCATGAATCTATGAAATCTATAAAATTTAGAGGGTGATGTTGTGTATATGCTAAGTATTATTAGTTCTTCTGAATGCAAATCTTGAAAACTGTGACTAAAGCTTCAGCTGTCTGATTGATGTTGTCCAAGGTAAAGCAGGCTAAGAAGCTGCAAGAGAGAAATAGACCCTATGAACTGTAGACAAGCAAGTAAAGACTTTCACATCTGGGTTGTGATACAAATAATTTAAACGTTATATTCATGCTTAATACATACATATATAACATACTCTGTTTACACTTGTATTTCATTTTTCCATTTAAGAAAGTCTAGGAAACATAATGTTACTGATTAATCCCATGTTACTGATGCTGAGAGGCCCAAATGCCATTTCCCCCCCAGAAATGTCTGTACTAAGAAACAATTTAAATCTGCTTAACATTTCTATGACATGCAGGTATATTTTAATATTGTAATACCCTCTGCCCCATTGTTCATTGAGAAAACAGGTGCATGTTGACAATGATTCCTTTTCACTGTTTGTAGAAATAATTGAAAGTAAGGGAGAAGAGTATAAACTGAAAAGTAAGACTTGCAACAAAATTCTCCCATATCCTGAAGTCTCCAGTTTCATAACCTGTTCTCCTAAACATGAAATTTCAGGAAAGCAAAATGTTATCTATCATCTAAATGAAGCTCATCATCAGAATACCCAAATGCCTATTAGAGCTGATTTTGGGAGCTGTACCTTTATGAACATTTGATTTAAAAAAACAGTGTGGGTGGTATGCAGGAATACTGAACGTGAAGGAGTCTGGGGAGAATATAAATGTTTTGTCTAATCAATTCAGAATTCAAAAGGATTGCTACCAAATTCTGCTTTAGTTTCTTCTCGGATTCAAAACAAAGGCAGCTGTCTTCCTTCAAAAGGTTGTCAGTACTGCAGCTTAAAGAAGCCTTGGATGGTTCTTTGGACAATGACTATTCCATCCATGAAGATGTATGGAAGTTGATAAAAGAAAAATCCCAGGACTAGCCAGATTTTTTCCTCTCTATTGATTTTAAAAGGGACTTTGTGCTAGTGAAAAATGTGTAGTCATTGACTTTTTATCCAAACCCTTCTATGTATTCCCTTGAACGACTATGCCAACCCTGGAGAGACTACACCTTTGAGTGAAATGGGGGCACAAGCTCTGTGGTACATTACATAGTACATTACATGCTACCATAATACAAATAAGTGATGGTTGTGAATGATTTTACCATACTCCATCTGCCCCACCATTGCAGCATTCACAAGCTGTGCCTGGTACCTCAACATACGTAGAAAAAACATTTAAAGTTGTGCCTATGGCCAAATCACTCATTCTCCAAATCAGCATCGAATCTTCAGATTTGGATTCGGCCGAATCGAATCAGGGATCAATGAATCAAATCATTGTCCTCGAATCAAATAGGGCCCATTTCGCATACCCCTATCAGATATTATGGCGATTAGCGTGGCACACTAACTTTTTAAATAGTATAGAAAGCCATATCACTGTTCTGGCATCCACCTCCTGACCTGTCATCATAACCAGCCCTGTAACAAATGGTAGCTCTGTCCTCCTCTACCTACCTCCCATCTTTCTTTTTTCAGACCCCTACTGTATTGAGTGAGGGGTTATCCAGAGATTGCAAAAAACTAGGACTAATGGAGGAAAGTTATTGCTACATCAAAGGTGCCCCAGTTGGTGCAGCCTTGGGACTGACTGACTGTATTGAGTGTTTGGGTATTTTTTATTAATTTAGGAATGCAATATTCACATACGAAGTAACAGGAGTGACCAATAACAGTCTTGGAGGAGGAAAGGGGGCAAGTTATTCAAGTTAACATGCGTTTTCTGACACAGAAATTCACCCTGACACAACTCAAGGGTTTTCTGAAGTATCAGGTATGTCTGAATATTCTAATAGCATGACCGTTCCTTTGGCCAGGTCTTGGAGCCGACCATTTGGATATGAAAATTCCATAGCCAAAAAGGTGCTTATTCCCATTTGGGTTGTGTACTAGACCACTTGAACTCTTAGAAACTTTTTGAAAATTCTGGCATTAGAATTCAAATAGAAAAGGCTAAGTGAAGTGTATAGAACCAGTCTATACTCAGATTCTATACCATCATCTAGCCTTCTCAATACAAGTTGAACCCCTCCCAGCAAACCTTAACTAGTTATCTCAAAACACTAGCAAAAGATGGCCTTGCATCTACCCATCATTTGTATAACAGCTAAAGATGATCTGATACTTTTGGTCATCTCAGTTTATAAGTCAGAAAATCTTCTTACCCACCCCTAACCTCCTAATATGGACTGCTAGTCCCTATCCTTCCTTCTTACATTACCTTACTACTCTTCACTCCCTACAAATGCTGGAGTTGCCTCATCTTCCCTCATTTAGGACTACCAGTCCACTTCCTCTGTACATCATCTGGATATAGGAAAAGGGACAGGGTTATATTCAAGCACCTACATTGAACACCTTCAGGAGTAAATTGGATGCTTATCTTGCTGGGATCCTATGACCCCAGCTGACTTCCTGCCCTTCAGGCGGGGGGCTGGACTCAATGATCTTCCAAGGTCCCTTCTAGCCCTAATGTCTATGAAGTCTATGAAATATTATTTTGTCTTGAAATGTATGCAGTCAGTCAAGAAGTAGAACAGAAAACTAATTCTTTGAAGTCCCTCCCAGGAGTATGAGGATTTGAAGGAGAACCAGCTTCACAGAATATTTCTGGATTAAATCTAACAATCCAATCACGTCCTCCCTTTTTAAATGCAATGAGGATAAGCTTCTAATGGGGAACTGGTTTGTGTTTTCAGCATGCCAGGAAAAAGGAAAAAAAACTCAAACCAAACCAAAGCATTCCAAGCATCCCACTGCCCTTATTGTCCTCAGTAATCACGGAACAGTTGGAGAACTATCCTATTAAAAAACAGAGGACGACAATTTCCTGTTTCAGCATGAGGCATAAGTGCACTTTCCCTGCCTGGCTGCTTGATTGTAGCAACCTCCTCATGCTAAATTGAAGGACTTCTTGCTGGGGAGCTGGGATTGAAGAGAAAAGGCCCTCCCCCTGCAGATCACAGAACTCTTTCTGAGGCAGCATACAACAGAGAAAAATCCTCTTCAGAGCAAGAGGTTGGCAATTAGACCATGGGAGGACAATTACTCAGCAAATGCTTTTTGTATAGCAAATACAGGACTTATCAGAGTCTGGTGTATTGCCTATCCTCCTTCACCTGCTGCTCTAGGATACCTGTCAGTATATTGGGGAAACAACACAGAAACAATAACACATGATTTGTACAGTTAATGAGTTGTTCTGCCCCTTTCCTCTGCACTTGATATCAGGATAATGTATGTGCTGTCCTGACACGATGTCAGTAGGAAGTTGTTGGATTTTTCAAAGTGTCACTGAAATGTCTCTGATACACTGGGCAGAGAAATCTTCATTAGTTATCTTGTTACTGCTGAGTGTACTGGGGCCATTTAAGCTCTGGGTATTTATTCTGGAATTTCCAAGCCGCCTTTGGCCACTGGTCCAGCTAGGCCAGTGTCACTTAGCTAATACCAGGTGCTTCAAAGGATGACACAAACCTCCACATAAATCTCCAGCAATCCCTTGCATTGATTATCTTCCATGATTGCCCTACCTGGATCTGAATATGGCTGATGAGGTCAATCTGAGATTGGCAAACTCTGTTGCAACTTGAGCATGTGTTTCTGTGCAGGGTGGTTGGCTCCGGATTCTTGATTCTATCCATGACATGCTGTTTCTACCACTCCTGCTTTTCCATCTCCTGTTTTCATTGTGAGATTTCAATGTACTGAGATTCTTGCAGCAGACCCTTCCTCCATTTGGGGTAGTCCTGGGTGGTAGTCTCCCATGAGCTGATGTCAATGTGGCATTTTTTCAAGTTGGTCTTGATTACATCCTTAGAGTGCTTTCTATGCTCCCTTCTTTAGTGTATGCCTTGACTGAGCTGGGAGAATAAAACTTGCTTCTGAGTCTGGAGTTGAACATCCAGATGATGTGGCTGACCCAGCAAAGTTGATGTTGGATGATCATCACCTCAATGCTTGTGGTGTTTGCTTGCAAGAGGTCACTCTTATTGGTGTGTTTCTCTTCCCACTGGATTTGAAAGATCTTCTATAGGCAGTGTTGATGGTACTTATCCAATGACTTGAGGTGTCTCCTGTATGTTGTCCATGTATCAGCTCCACACAGTAAGGTGGGGCTTACAGCTGCTTGATATACCATTAGCTTGGTTTTGGATCTGAAGTTGTGATCGTTGAACACGTGTTTCCTTAGGTGTTTGAAAACTGCACTTGTACATGTCAGGTAATATTGGATTTCTTTGTCAATGTCAGTCTTCTGCAAGAGACAGCTTCTGAGGTATGGGCAATACTCAACATTCTTCAGAGTCTCACTGTGAATCTGAATTACTGGAGCTGGGGACTGATCATTAACAGTTTGTTGTTGGAGGACCTTAGTCTTCTGAATGTGAATCATCAATCCCAGTTTCTTATATGCCTTGGTAATGACGTCGACAGTTGCCTGAAGGTCTGCTTCTAAGTGAGCACAGAGTACAGCATCATCAGCATATTGAAGCTCTATGATTGAGGCCGGGATGGTCTTGGTTTTAGCTTGGAGTAGGCTGAGATTAAATAGCTTCCTATTCATTTGGTAGTTTAGCTCCACTCTGACTGGAAGCTTGTCGGTAGTCAAATGTAGCATTGCGGTAAGGAATATGGAGAAGAATGTTGGAGCAATGACATGGCCTTGATTAATTCCTGTCTTAACCGCAAAAGGATCTGTGATAGATCCATTAACGAGAATCACCACTTGCAGGCATCAGAGCAGGCAAAGAATGCTGATGAATTTTGGTGTGCATCCATATTGCAGAAGGATCCTTCACAGCACTTCTTGGTTGAGAGAAATTTTCAAGCCAGGGGGAGAGGAGCTCACATTACAGTTCCATGCCTTCATCTTAAGGATTTGGAATGATAAGAAAATCCCAGATGACCTCAGGGATACCATGACTGTGACAATCTTCAAGAAAGGAGACAAATCTGACTGTGGAAATTACAGAGGGGTTGCCTTGCTGTCCACCACAGGAAAGATCATTGTGAGAACCTTCCTAAATTGTTTCCTTCCTTTTGCTAAGGAGCTCCTCCTGGAATCTCAGTGTGGGTTTAGGGCATCAAGAGACACAACTGACATGATCTTCACAGCTTGCCAGGAACAACAAAAACCTCTCCACATGGCCTTTTTTGACTTCACAAAAGCCTTTGACTCCACATAAAGTCAGCTGAAGAGAAAAATAATCAACCCTCAGAGGAGTTTCTTCAGAACCCTCATCAGTGTACAACAGCATTTGCCATGGATCATAGAGATTTATATCTACTTTTACATCCTACTTATTGTTCTTATTATCTATGTAAGTGTCAAGTCATTATTCAGAATCTTGCTAAACCCCCCTGTCATCTTGCAATGAGTTCCACAAACTACTCAGGCACCATTTACTATGCACATCTGGTGATCTGCCTGATCTGCACCCTCCCTCTGTCTCTGAAATATGCTTGCTGAAAAGATGCCCCATGCCTCTCAGGACAACCAAGGGCTATTTCTCTGCCATGTCTCCAAGTATGCAAGGTGATATATCCTTTGTTTTCACAAGCCCTGTTCCCCAGAATGGGTTGAATTTCATATGACTGGTACATATATATACATGTACCATGCTCACTTTTGAAGGCATCTTTTATTTGATATCTGTCCTTTCAGTAGCATTAAATGCTCTCCACCAGGTGGATGTGCTGTCATCAGGCCCCTAGGCATATATGATGAAATATGCTTAGTAGGGCTATTTTAAATTTTGCTGGGTGTTTCTTTTTGATGCTGTTTTGACTTGTTTTGACCTCAAAACAGCAAAATTGAAATGAAACTAAAGGCTTTGAAACAGTCTTGAAATGAAACGAGGTAGTCAAAATGTTTCAGAAGTTTCTAAACGTTTTGAGCTTCTAAGGTGGGCTTGCTTGCTCTGATATTGACATGTGTATCTGGTCAATGACTGTGATCCTTCCCTGAGGTCCCTTCCAATCCCAGTGCTCTGTGGGAGGGACAGAAAAACAGTTGTGCCTTAACACACACACACATTCACACACGTCACGAGTTTTGCTTGTCAGCAGCTTGAGATGCAGTTTCCTAGAAACCCCTGCACCTGTCCCCTTGAAACCTGGCAGGCATCATGGCCTCAGAAGGGGCTACCATGCCTGCTGTTTTCACCCCACTGCATGTTAACACACACACGTGACTTGAGTTTTGTTTGTCAGCAGCTTGGTGTGCTGTTTTCCAGAAATCCCTGCACCTATCTCCTTGAAACTTGGCAGGCTTTGTGGCCTCAGCAGGGGCTACTATCCTTGCAGTCTTCACCCCCCTGTGCCTTCACACTTCCAAGTGACATGAGTTTTGCTTTCAAGACTTTGAGGTGCAGTTTCCCAGAAACCCCTGAACCTATCTCCTTGAAGCTTGTCCAGCTTTATGCCCTCAGAAGGGGCTATCATCCCTACTATTTTCATCCAAATCTGCTAAGAAATGACAAAGTTATAGACAGTTTCATGCTTCCCCATTATAGCCTATGGGCAAAAAGTTGAAACAGCATCAAAACAGTGAAACAGTTTCGACTAAATGAAATGGAACAGTGCTTCAAAACAAAACTAAACAAAAATTGAAATGAAACACTGTCCCGTCAAAATGTCAAAACAGAAGTCAAAATGAAACGGTGCTGTTTCGTACAGCCCTAATGCTTAGTGGGTATTCTCCTAGGCTCTTTAAGGTTAGGTGCCATGTAGCTACTGGAGTGATAGCAGAGATTGCTGGGTGTTGGGTGCTCTTATTCAGTGGAAAATGAAATCTTCATTCTCCTAAACATGCTGGATGCTTGTGTCCAGCTGATTATTCCCCTTAGCCTTGGATGCAATGTCCTGTTTGTCAAGCTATAATGGATTGGAATTATGCCTGGTTTATTCTAACTGGAGGTCTGACCCCAGCTCTTTAACATGTCAGCAGAAAAGGGTTCAACTATGGAATCTTTTCCCTGAAGATGAATTGCCAAAATACAGAGTATCAGTTACTGCTTGCTAGGCAAAATTAGGGATTTGTGCTGATGCAGTATTGGCTGCAAAATCTCTTTCTCCGTATTTATACTCCTTAGAATTAGAAGAAGAACAAACAGCTCTTAAATGAGTGTGGTCTTGTTCACTGGGGCTTGAAACCTAAGGGGAAGCGGTGGTGAATAACTTCTGTATGACTGCTTGTTCTCTCATGCATAGAGAGGCAGCACCTGGGACCCTTGGTTAGACTCTACTATGTTTGCAAAAGCATATGGCAGAATCAATTCCTTTTGCTCTGTGATAATGTCAATTCAGTGAAATTCAATTTTATGGTTAGACTAAACTGATGTAATTAAACTGAACATGTACACTAACGAAAATGAAATGGACTGATTCCCAGATATGTCACAGATTTCCTGAACTGAGCAAAAATATTAATGTACCTTGTTACAACTGTGAATTAAAATGTGTGCTCCATAATCCTATTCTAGGGAACATATGGATTAGCTACATCTTTCAATACATCATAATTTGCTAGGGGCTATAAGAGCCATCAGTTTTCACTAGTCCTTCTAAGTCTTCAGTTCTACTCAGTCCTTGATTTCTTAGTGCCGGTTGTGGTGGTAGATTATTATGATATGTATATAAAGAATTGGATTGAGATTCCCAGTTGCCCCCCCACAGTCTACACAGAGCGCTGAATGATCGTATGTGAGTAATATTGATATTACTGATAGGAACTGGATTTAAACTATTAACCTCATGATTACTTTTCCAGTATAGATACTTAGTTGTGCATATCTTTTGGCAATTTTTTCATGATTCTGGCCTGTCCACTTTGTGCTCTTTTGTATCATTTTCTTTCATCTTTGTTTCTTTTGTCTCAGAAGGAAATGTCTCTCATGTCAGAAGAGCACCAAGTACAGTTCTTTCCCATCCATTTACTTTTTACATTAAGATTTCCTAATTACTATTTTGGATTCTAATTGTTGATACCAGTCTATATAGTGAACTCCACATATTCTTCCACTTTTCCTAATTTTCTTCTACCAATTCCAGAATTGTCTCTCTGTCTTTCTAACATTGTCTTTTGCATCTTCCCTCTTCATGGATTCCCCAGTTCCCAACTGGCCACTCTTGGCTCTCCCCTGCAGTGCTTGCCATTTGTTTGGACCCTTCATGTTTCTCTCTGTCTCATTGACTCTCTATCTCATTTTAAATCTCATCTCAGAAGAGAAAAGAGATTTTCTCTTTCCTTTGCCTCCTAATTTCTCCCCCATTGATAGCCTTATGTCTTAATATTTTAAGTTATTCACCAATGTTTTAAAAGCACAGTGTTTATAATTAACATACACTCTATATAATTAATATAAATTCTATAAACTCACTTGTTTTGTATTTTTAAAGCTGTGTTAAACCTTTGCAAACGAGAATATATGAAATACTTTATCAGCTATAGACCTGCATTGTAATGTGCTGTTGATTTGGTGATGTTCTGTGTCCTATTTCCAATTTGTAGAACATTCTATGGTGTCCCTTTTCATTAAAACCATGTATAATATAACAAATCTACATAAAGAAATACTTATAATAAATTAGGACATCATGAGCCAGATCATATTCCAGCTTTTTGGTGCCTAAGTCTGGAAGCATGATCCTTTTCCACCATGCTCAGTTTCCTGAAAAACTGAATGCATCTATTTTTGTAATGCACTTTTCATCATAGCTCAGTGCTCCTAGTAATATAGCGAAATCTCTCAGGTGTCCAGCCAGTGGGTCTTGTTCACATGCTTAGGGTCAAACCTATTACCAGATTTGAGGCCCAGAAGGAATTTTTCCTCAGGTCATATTGATAGAGTTTGCTGTTTTGTTTTGGGTTTTTTTGCCTTGCTTTGGAGTATGGGGCATAGGATAGCCTGAGTCTATTTTACATAACAAATTCCCTGCCATTGCATGACCCAAAGTACCATATTTTCCAGCATGCTTTGTTTCTGTCTCTTTTCCTGTAGTGTAGTTCCTGAGGTCATTGGGGCTTTTGTACTAAAGATCCTAAATTTGTTCCCAGGCGTTATAAGGTGATTTATGGCTTGCTGTGTGTGGTGTGGGCCAGAGTAGATGTTCTTGTGGACCCCTATAGATTTAGCACCTATTACATAGTTGCCTGCAGTTGTAGGTGCTGGACGTAGTAACCTCGTGCACTAGTATCCTATGATCTTGTTAACAAGTCCAGCATGACACCACCCTCATCTCATGTTTCCTATTCTTCAATCTCAAAGTAAAAGATGCATGTTCAGGTGAGAGAGTCTCCTAAAATAAAAGCCATGAATTAAGTAAATGGCCTGTCAGTTCAACTCTCATTAACTTCAGGGAATTCCCATAAGGGGGGTTTATTCTAATATCTCCAGTTAGCAGCAGGAGTAAAAACCTGTAAATGTTTCATATCGCCTCTTTAGATAAATGCACATTAGCTATCTGCCCATTTAATTTTAATGCTTATAAATTGTGAGCAAGAAAATTATAGCTGAGAGAGGTTGGAAAAAACTTCTCTCTCTCCCTTTCCTGCCCTCTTCTCTCTGTCTCTTCTCTCTTTTTTTTCTCTTTTCTTTCAGCCCTGTCACGATGACTCACAAAGTACCCATTGGGACTGGAGGGTGGATGTGACATGGATATTTTGTGTAATGAATATATAACGGAGACTTGCCATGCATTACTGAACAGGGTCTGTAAACTAATTATCTCTGACTGAAAGAATAGCTAACATACATGTGACTGGTTCAGAGGGCCTCAGTGGATAACTGAAATTAGTCAGTATCGTTTTGTATTTCATGTGTGTGCGCTACAAGTATTCATATCCATAGCTTATAATATTCTTAACAAGGGGTAAAGGGAGACTCAGACTGCATCAAGGAACAGGAATTGCCATAATGGATCAGGCCACTCATCCATCTGTCTCATATTCTGTGTTGAATAATGGCCAGTACCAGAAGCTGCAGAGAAAAGTGCAAGAAACCCCATAGTGGGCAATTATGGAATAGCCTGTCCTGTAGAAAGTTTCCTTCTAACTCCCATGTGAAAGAAATCAAATTTCATGTTGTGGTTGAATCAGAACTGACAGAGCCAGCTTTTCTTTATTTAGGGCTATACTGTGATCACAGGGAGGATTTCATACAGCAAGGGGAATCACCCACTTGTCTGTTTCAAAGGAATCCTCCTCCTCTCTAAGTTTTCAAGCATTTTTATA
>NW_017728947.1:45232431-45235089 GCF_001723895.1 Crocodylus porosus | reverse complement strand
AACTAAAACAAGTTTACTTAATTGGACATCTGTGCACAGGATAATAAGACATGCAGGATTTCTTATCTCAAACCATGTAACTGAAATAAGCAGTATCAGCACTTCTGATCTCTGTCTGTTTTTCTAGTCAAGTAGGCCAAAAGCCCGACTAAATTTACTCCTACATTCCATAATTTTTTTCAACAAGTTAGATATTTATAGCCATTAGCCTTTCAGCGTCTAGTTTTTCTTTCTCTTTGCTTTCTGCTATTTCAACATACAAATTATATACTTTGTTTCTGGTTGATGGGCTATTCCTCATTTGTTTGGCAGCACAGCTTAAGCAACATTGTATTATCATAAACACTAGGCATACTCCGATAAAAACAACAAACAATATCAACAAACTATGAATGACGGTAGAGCCTAAGGAACTGAAAACAGAGCTAAACCAAGAATTCAAATTCCAGCTACTGGACTCATGCAATTTAGCTGCTTCTTTTCGAATATGTTTACTTAAATCCTGGATTTCTTCTGAATTATCGGGACTATAAGTACAACATTCTTTACCTATTAAAGCACAGACTCCTCCTTTGCTGGCTAGTATATAATGTAACGCAAGTCGGTTTTGCAATGTCATTTGCCTTATTTCCTTCATTTCTGTATTTATTTTATCAAAATTATCAGCAGTAGCATTAGCAATCTTTTCCAGAGATGCTGCAACTTTCTTTATCTCGGACATAGCTAAGCCTGCGCGGGAACATTATACCCTAAAACCTTTGATTTTCTGTAATTTCATGAACATTGAGAATTCTTCCTTTAGGTAAGTGAGATTTAATAGTAAAGGCAGGATACGCTGCAGAGACGTAGCACGTTCCTCTCTAACCAGAAGGAAGATCTTTGTAGGCCTTATCTCCACACACAAAATAGTGACTAGCTAGTGCAGTATATTTACCTGTATTACAGCATGGGGACATCATCTATTGTGAATAGTAGCCTGAAAATTGACCTGCAGGGGAGTAGTTAGATATCCAGGAACCATTAGAAAACCAAGCACCATTTATCTTAAATTCTGCTTTGTACTTACTGACTCCTACTACAACACAAGATCCATTATAGGAACAACGGAACTTTCCAGGGGTGGCATAAGCTAATCATACATAGTCAGAATGGTTGCAACTTACATTCTGCCAAGTTTTGTTTCTATGAAAATCTGAATAGTAAGGGGCTAACATCTGAGTTGCATCCAAGGGTACCGATATCATGGGTATTCCTCCAGTAGAATAGATAGGGATGTGACTACATATCCAACAACGAGAGACATTTAAATCTATCCCAATTTGATTAACTAAAGACAAGAACATATTTTCATGAAAGGATCTTCTTTGTCAGTGCGGAGGTGTAGTTTGGTTTACAGAGTTTCTTATAATTGATGAGTCAAGTTCATATCAGATCGCCCAAAAAGAAATACTGAGAACTACCCAAATTACGACTAACCAACTCCACCTCGGGAACCAGGAATTAGGTAGAGGCCTTTTTCCTGTCCTGAAGGGCATAGTAGTGTCTGCACCCGCCGGGCCTCGATCATCCGGTCCCTCGCTGCTCGGCTCTGGATCTTGATGATGGTCTTCCGCTCCGTCCCAAAGGTAATACGGCCATGAGCTCTCACCTTGGGCGGTCTTATTCCCTCCTAATCCTGCCTGCCACGACTTTGATGATTCGATCAGTGGTGGAGGGGTCCAACCGTCCGGGTTCGGTTATCTTAGGCCGAGGGGTGATGATCTTCACGAGGCTCCAACCTCCCCTGTACCTCGCCCTTTACCCAGCCTCGACAGTGTGCTGATGTTGTCTTCCATGGCCAGCCCTCCCTATGCGAGAATGTATCCTTGGGTCTTGCTTGAGCCTGAGTTGTATGGCCGAGTCAACCTAGGCCCTCTAAATCCTTGGCCTGTCATAGCCCTCCGCCTTACTTTACCCTGGCGTCCCAGGCAACAAAAAGGAAAATTAACAAGTAACAGGAAAAGATGCTAGCAGCAAACTGCTTGCTACCTCTCAATAATCCATAAATAGCTATTCTGTGGCATCTAGGTTCCAGCGTGCCCCCCCATCATCGACTGCCCCTTCGTGCTACCTATTCCACACCCTTAATGTACCCTATGTGTATCCACCCCTGACATCCCTTCCGCCTCGGAGAAGAAACCTTCGTCTGATGGGCTCTCCTGAGTGTTCCTTCCAGGACAAGATGGTTTTAGCTAGCCCCTCGACCGTTCACCTTTCTCCTGTGCAATCCACTGGGACTACTCTCTGTCGCTGAGGACCCTCCTGGATGCTCTTCTCGTGGCTTCAAGATGATGTGCAGCCTGGATACCTCAGTTCTTCTAAGCCCAGTAACAGCATCTGTATGCTGGTGCTCGTCTGGGCATTCTCCTGCCCTGTGGGCAGCATTATGTATCCTCAGTAGGTCCGGGAGCTACCTTCTCTTCACTGTTCCTCCACCTCTCCTCCCCTTCCGTCTTGCTGTCTCCCCTTCTTATCCTTCTGTGCCAGCTCTCCTCCCCCTTCTTTCCAGCTGCTGTCACTTTAAAAAAACTGTGGCTAATGAGCCATGTGGGTCCCGCTGCTGCTTCTCATCCTGCCGCGGTTCCTGCAGCAGGTAGGGTGTTTTTGTTTGCTTTTCTT
>NW_017728947.1:45231850-45232420 GCF_001723895.1 Crocodylus porosus | reverse complement strand
AGTAACAGCATCTGTATGCTGGTGCTCGTCTGGGCATTCTCCTGCCCTGTGGGCAGCATTATGTATCCTCAGTAGGTCCGGGAGCTACCTTCTCTTCACTGTTCCTCCACCTCTCCTCCCCTTCCGTCTTGCTGTCTCCCCTTCTTATCCTTCTGTGCCAGCTCTCCTCCCCCTTCTTTCCAGCTGCTGTCACTTTAAAAAAACTGTGGCTAATGAGCCATGTGGGTCCCGCTGCTGCTTCTCATCCTGCCGCGGTTCCTGCAGCAGGTAGGGTGTTTTTGTTTGCTTTTCTTCCTCTTACGTTTTCCCTGGGGTGTGTTGTCCCCCAGAGTCCCTCCTTGACCCTTCAGGGTCTGGGTCCTCCCCTTGCCCTGGGACAGTGTCATTGGGGCACATTCTCTTCATTCTGTAATTGCAAATCCTCTTTGCCAGTAGGCGCTTGGCTCACTATTGGTCTTGAGCTGTGAGGGAGCGGGCGCTAAGGGCGGCTGTGAAACTCCCTAGCGCCACTCACCGTCACGTTAGGGTGAACGTAGCACCCTCAGAATCTCGCCCGCCACGACTTTGATG
>NW_017728947.1:45230634-45231750 GCF_001723895.1 Crocodylus porosus | reverse complement strand
AGCACAAATTTTGGCCAGTTTATTTTTCAGAATGCCATTTTGGCATTCCACGTGGCCTGAGGCCTGTGGATGGTATGGGCAATGAAAGTTCTGTTGGATCTGCAGGACTTTGCAGATTTCTTTCATTATCTATCCAGTAAAATGAGTTCCTCTATCAGAGTTTAGGGATAAAGGAATACTAAACCTTGGAATAAAGTCTCTGAGCGACTTTTTGCTTACAGTGATGGTGTCAGCTTTTGCACATGGGTAGTCTTCTACCCATCCAGAAAACATACATACAATAATAATGGGACACTGCTTGTCTCCATGTGTCTGAGTAAGTACTGCAAGCACAAATCTGTCCTTTTCATGACAAAAAAGAATAAAATGTTTAGTATAATCGGGAAGGCCTAAGGCAGGAGCTTGCGACAGAACTTGTTTAATAGAGGCAAAAGCGGCTTCGATTTCTAAAGTGCGGGGTAAAGGCTCAGGGATATTAACAAGAGTCAGATTTTGCAACAGCTTGACTATAGAGGCATAGCTGAGTATCCACTGATGGCAGTAGCCAGCCATGCCTAGGAAGGTACGCATTTGGGACACAGTAGTTGGTCTAGGGATTTTAAGAATAGCTTCTATTCTGGAAGAGGAAAGCAGTCGTTCTCCAGCAGAAATATCATGACTTGAATAGTGGACACAAAGAAGACAAAGTTGTAGCTTTTCTTTAGATGCCTTATGGCCTTTTAGGGCAAGAGAGGTGAGGAGAGTTAAAGAATTAGATTTACAGGCTTCAAGGAGGTAGATGCCAAGAGAAAATCATCAACATATTGCGCAAGCACACAATTTTCTTTAAATATTATGTCATCTAGATCTTTCTTCAGAATTTGAGAAAAAAGAGAAGGGGATTCAGTATAGCCCTGGGGCAATCATGTCTATGTATACTGAAGTCTTTGATAGGTAAATACAAAGAGAAACTGGCTATCAGGGTATATAGGAATAGAGAAAAATGCATAACACAAGTCAACAACAGTAAAATAACAAGCATTAGGAGGAATACAGGATAAGATAGTAGCTGGATTTGGTACAACAGGAAAAGTAGGTAAAACTGCAGAATTTACCGCACGAAGGTCCTGTACAAAG
>NW_017728947.1:45190668-45229390 GCF_001723895.1 Crocodylus porosus | reverse complement strand
TTCTGCCCCTGCCTAAAGTCTGTAATTGTAATGACATTAGCTTTGTTTCTGTGAATTCTTTTTTCTTTTCCTGACAAATTGTACAAGGATTTGCAATGGTGACTAGGTCTGCAAGTGGCTTAGTCTGCCAATCTACAGCAATTGTGCACAACTGTTCCTGAACTTTAGAAAGAATTCCATGGACAAAAGTGGAAGCAACTGCTTCTGGGGGAGTTTCAGCTGCATTTTCAATACCAGAATGTCTTTTAAATACTAGTTTCAAGCGGTCCATGTAGTCTGCTGGGGATTCTTCTTTATTATGTTTACAGTTATGTATTTTAGCCCAGTTTTTCCTGGGGCAAATTTTAAGCTCAGCCTCAAGGAGGCATCTTCTGGCATCTGCTAAGTGATCTCCTATTTCAGAGTCTTGAGAAGGCCAAGAAGCCTGTGCAATGAGGCAGTTGGAGACCTCAGAGGGCAGAACACTTCTCATTAATTGGTCAAATCTGCCCATGTTAGATTATAACAATGGATTACAGTGTCTAATTCATCTCTAAATTTTTGGGGTTCCTCTCTGATGTTGGGAAATTGTTTAACAAGGTTTAGGAGATCTCCTGGGGTCTGGGGGACAGGGACTGTGATTGTAGTTTCCCCATTTGGACCTTGCCCTGGAAGTTGGCATAAAGGCATAAGATAGCCTTTTTAGATTTTAAAGAAGGGGCTGGGCCATACTGGGTACCAGACCTTAAACAAGAGGAGGGGGTTGAGATTTCAGGAGACAGATGCCATGCCTCTGGTGGATGTGGGCATGCCCTGGAGGCAGGTAATGGTTGTTGAGTGATAGTTTCCTGGTGAGGTGAGCTAATCCTGCCGGAAGAGCCTATTTGGTTACTTTGGACTTCTTCAGGTTCAGATTGTGCCTGGGACTGATATGGGGGTGGAACATTAAGAAAATCAATTCTATCTTCTGCAGATTCATTCTCAGTTATTTGTGGATAAAGTTATATTAGTGTTGATGGTACTATTGATGGGGGGCCTCCTTTTGGTGCACTTTTCTGTTTTAATTCCTTTATCTGAGATTTCAATTTCTCTTGGGTGTCTTTAAGACTCCGAACTTGAGACTCTTGATGTCTTTTGAAAGCTTCTTCATACCAATCAAAAAATGTGTCCTACTGAGTCTGTGGTATATTACTAGCTCTTAACTCAAAGTCTCTGCGGAGATGAACAATTTTACTTAAATCAAATGTTCCCTCCAGGGGAAACTGCTGGCTAAAATGATCTCTGGTATAGCAATTCCATTTGTCTAGAAACTTACAACTTTTATGGCCATAGTGTGTGTACATGTACAATGCTGGAGTCCCTTTTGGCGGAGGAAAAGGTAAACATGTCCACTGGGTCACGAGGCTCCAGTTGGGCCCCCTTGCATTCAGAACTGCCCTTCTGGACAGCCTTGGGGTGGCTGAACCCAACCTTAGTCTCAGTCCTGGTCAGTGGCTCATATTTCTCAATTCACACTCTCAATTCGCACAAGGGAATTTCTGTGTTGAGGCATGAGGTTCAAGAGCATTTCTTTAGTCTCAGCCTTGGTCAATGCTTATCGTGGAAAACACTCACACTCTAAGAGTTTCCACTTTGCACCCTTGCTTTCAAAGAGCACACAGAACAAATGTGTTGTCTTCGGGGTGGCTGCACAAGGTTTCCACTCCTGGCTTCAGAGAGACCTCATAGTTCTTTACAGAACTTAACTCAATTCACACGGGGAAATACTTTCATTGACAACAGCAACACAGAGTCTTTAACCTTAACTCTTTCTACTCACAGTTACTACTTACACAGTGGGTCTGACAGTTCTGGCAGAAAAAAAGTTCGGATAGGGTAAGCCTCAAGCAGTGAATCAGGAAGACACAGAAACAGCCTCTCACTGAAAAGCCCCAGTAGAGACCAAAAGGTCTCTTACCTTGGTTTGGTGCCAGGGCTTCAGTGAAGAGCTGTCTGTTTCCCAACTGATCACTCTGGGCGTCTCTATCCGAGTCACAGCACCAAATTGTGGAAGAAATCAAACTTCACGTTGGGGTTGAATCAGAACTGACAGAGCCAGCTTTTCTTTATTTAGGGCTATACTGTGATCACAGGGAGGATTTCATACAGCAAGGGGAATCACCCACTTGTCTGTTTCAAAGGAATCCTCCTCCTCTCTAAGTTTTCAAGCATTTTTATACTTAAGACAGATGAAGACAGAAAAAAATATGACCTTGGAGAAACTAAAACAAGTTTACTTAATTGGACATCTGTGCACAGGGTAATAAGACATGCAGGATTTCTTATCTCAAACCATGTAACTGAAATAAGCAGTATCAGCACTTCTGATCTCTGTCTGTTTTTCTAGTCAAGTAGGCCAGAAGCCCGACTAAATTTACTCCTACACCCATCAGCAGTTTATGACACCACAGACACATCTGCAGCACCATATGCCATGCAGTCAGGTGTTCTCCATACTGCAAGGGAGTGCTCCCCTTGCATGCACTGATCCGCCTTTTTTTCTGCTGTTTTTTTTGACCCCTGGATATGCAGAGGTAAAAAAAAACAAAACCAAACCGTAGGAAAAAAACCCAGCAGTGCACACATAGGTAGTGTGCACCACTGAAAACTGGAGCCAGACTGCCCATAGCCATGTGGTGGTCCCACAATTGCTGTTGCTGCAGTCCCAGGAAGCCCCCAGGACCCCAGGTAAGGTTGCTGGGGCCAGCACAGTGCTGTCCCTAGCCTCCCCTACTGTCCCTGGGGTATCCTGCTATGCGCCAAAGTGCATGTTGCTCAGGCATTCCTCAGGAACAAGTAGCTGTGGTGCAAGGTGCGCCACTGCTACTTGTCCCTAGGCAACCAAATGTCCACTTTCGTCTGGACACAGCCCATGAGGCTAGGTGCTGGGAGGACAGGACAGCAGAAAGACAAGATCAGAGAACCCTGATGTTCATGTTTGCAGTGGCGGTGAGGGGGGAGGACAATGCTCAAACATCTCTTCAGTGGAGGCATCTACACATGCACTTAATGTGACTGAATAAACTCTGGTGCAATTTGAGATGGTGTAAACTAATCCTGATGTCACTTTCTAGATTAAGCTTGGTAATTTACTGTTGTCAGATAGTACCTGTGTCTGACAGCACTGTTTGATGGTGCTGTAAATTAATCTACACCAGCCCAATTGCCACAAATGTGCAGATGGTGACACTTTACTCTGCTGTAAATTAGTCTCCTATACAGTAAATTGCAAGCATAGACAACACCCATTTTGCCTGAAATAGGCTGCCTACGAGCATATGGCATTTTCTCCAAGGACTCCCCTCCACTACAGTGCCCATGAAAACCTCCTGTTCCACCAGACCAGAAGGGTCTGTATGAGCTCTCCCTCTCTGTAACAGTCCTTGCAAGTGCACTTTGTGTTTCATCATTAGGGAAACAGGAGCAACATTCAGCCTCTCCTGGTTATTTCTTTGCCCTGTAAAATAAAAGACACAGAGTAACACTGCAAAAACAGGAAATGCCTCTGAACTCTCAAAAGAATTCTATCACATATCCAAAGATGCAGAATTTCCCAGCATTGATGCTTGTGTTGACAAGAATATGGAAGAACTAGTAACACTGCTCAATAGTTCTATTTCTGCAGTTCGTAACAGTGCAAAATAAAGTGCCATGAAAGAGGCAGTTGGGGATCTTCCTTCCTTCCTGTGTCCTTGTGACAAGACATTTAACAAAGTTCTCAGATTTTCTGGAATCTGGCAGGGCCACAGCACAAGCATGTCTGTTTCAGCCTCAAACTTGTGATCTCTGGGCTGTTAACTGTGCACCTTAGTGATCCTACCACCCCAAGAGGAAAGGGGATGATTTAAGACTGCTCTTTCCCCAAAGGTCTATCCTATAGTGTGTAGCAGGGTCTATAAGAGAGTTGGATTTTTAGTGGAAAAGTTAAATTGGGAGCTGTTCACTGATAGTTGTTCACCGTTCCACACTATTAGATGCAGACTGCCAAACTGCGCCTAAACGGCAGCTGTTTTTTGGGGAGTTGAGAAGTGTTCAGATAATCCAGGAAAATCTTAAAATAAAGCAGGGGGGAGCGAGAGGGCATTAGGCAAAAATGAACAAGAAATGTATTACAAAATACAGTAACAGCTCTGCTATCCAGCATGCGTGGGGAATGGGGCGGGGGGTGCCATTAATCTAAAACCCTGGCCAGTTATGTGAGGCAGGGGTTTTCAGTTGCATGTGGAGCAGTGGCAGTGCAGAGTGGTGGGTGGCAGTGGTGGCCATCACATGCTAGCTCCCCCACCCCTGTGTCCAGCTGGCTGGCCAGAAAGTCTGGTTAGTAGTGTGCCGGTTAACACAGCTTTTACTGTGGTAGAGTAATGTATTTATAGTCGGTGCCTTCTGCATAGGGGTCCACAAATCTGTCATTTAAAAAAAAAATGAATTTTGCAATTCATGAGCCAGGCTCCAATACATTAGGGTACGCCTTAGTACAATTGCTTTTTAGGTGGCTAAAGGCACTTTGCTTTCCCCATGTGCTTCACAATACATTCAAGTTGTGTACCAATAACCTGCTCAACCTCTACTTAACTGCCTGTTGAGTGGCATGCATCTTGTGGACTGAACTACTCTCTTGTCCTGACAGTTCAGGATTGAGGGGAGAAACCTGCATTGTGTCTTTTTTTGTCCTTGCCAGCCTACTTGACTCCAACAGGAAACCTGGTGCATATAACTCAATTTATGGATGCAAAACTTTTCTCAGCTTAACACAATACTGTGGGTTTGTGGGAGAGCTAAAAACTGTGGGAGAAACTTTGCTGTTGAGGTAACCCTGGCCAGTTCAGCAGAAATAAGTACCATAAATCTCATGAAAGAAGCAGCATTTATGAAATTCCCTGCTTTATTTTTCAGGTTTAGGCCATTCTGAGAATTGGAATAAATTAATCTGTTGGAGCTATCTCCCTGGTCATCTGGCACTAACTTTTTCCTTTGCTGAAGGGGCATTTGGCTCCGTGCTATTTTCCAGCTGGTACTGGTGCTGAGCTAAGGGGTCCCTAATGGGTCAGGGAGCTTTTGCTGAATGCCTCACTGCCTTGCCAATAAACACAGCAACAATCCAAAATTTTACATGTATACGGCTCTTAGTCCCAGCGGGATAGATTACCCATCAGATCTATCATTTGGACACTGAATCACAGCTGCATACATCACCTGGGCAAATCAGATCAAGCTGGAATCAAATTCATTGCACACATTAAAGATAGATTTCACCTGATAAAATACATAACCTGTCAAAGTTGATATAATGTTCACAGAGACACATATGCTGCAGGCTGAATAAAATCCATCCATTTACTATAAGGAATAAATCAGGAGAGGGAAAAAAAGAACTCTTCGGGCACCAGCACACTCTTTAATGGAACCAGAGTGATTCTGAGATGACACAGCAGATGCTACCACTACAGGTTGCCAGTGCAGCAGGCATGGTGGGGGTATCCCTCTGCCCTGGTTATCCCAGACTATCTAAAGAGCCTCTTATGCCATCTTCTAGTAGTCCCAGTTTACAGTAGCCTTCAAGCTGTTCTACCCTCAGGCAGCAGAAGGCAAGAAGGTGACGCATAGTGTTTTTATAGGACCAGTGCTTCCTCTGTGGACCAAACTGCTATCTTCCTGCTTCCCTGAGGCTGGCGCTGCTATGACTCCACTCTTGCTTTGTGATTCCTGCCTAAATTACATCTCTTAAAGTTCTGTTTTTCTCTGACTGCCCATGGCTACTGACTTTCAGTGACATTTTGACACCTGATTATGTTGCTGTCTCAAATAACTGATTTTTTCACTTCAGCTGCCTTGCTTAGTGAGCATTTGGTCA
Source organism: Crocodylus porosus (assembly GCF_001723895.1). Classification (NCBI taxonomy): domain Eukaryota; kingdom Metazoa; phylum Chordata; order Crocodylia; family Crocodylidae; genus Crocodylus; species Crocodylus porosus. Next base: position 45,223,521 of record NW_017728947.1, on the reverse strand, counting down.
GCTCTTCTTGTTTAATCTGACACCTGATCAAGTGATCTCATTTACTTTGAGGTGGTCCAGTAAAGGATTTAGGTACCTAAAGCAGCATGTAAGCCTGTGTCCAAAATTGCGGAGGGGCTCAATCAGGTAGGAGTGCAATAAGCACTTATAAGGCAAAACAACAGAACTGGACTCCTCAAAATGCAGTTGCACCTGCTACTTTCTTTTGGATGACAACTGAAGGTGGTAGGAAGGTTGGTGCCCAGCCTTTCTATCGCTGCCTGTTGGTTAGAGCAAGGGTGTCAAACTCATCAAGCACACATAGGACTGGTCCATGGGCTAGATGAATGATGCAGAGCTGGCCCCTCAGGCTGGATCAAGTCATGGATGCGGGCCCTGCAGGCTGGATCCAGTGCACATGAAGCCTGCTCTGTTTGGTCTGGGATGTGTGCTGCACACAGCATCAGCTCCTGCCAGTCTGGGGTGGGCTCCATGTGCAGCATAGATCCTGGACTGGCCAGAGTGGCACAGGGTGGGGAAGGGGGGCCCAAATTCTGGATCTGGTGCCTGGTCTGGGACCCGCACTGTACATAGCACCTGCCCCAGACTGGCTGGAGCTGATGTTGCATGTGGCATGCATCCCCAACCAGCAGAAATGGGCACTGCATGTGGTGTGCAACTCAGGTTAGGCACATGGGGCCACCCCAGCCATGTTTGTTAACTATAAAACCCAAGGGCAGCACCACGGTCTGGATAAGGGGGCTCTGTGGGCTGTATCTTTGACACCTCTGGGTTAGAGAACTCACTGGGGGAATAGGAACAACCGGCTTAGGTTACTTTTCAGAGTGAAGTGGTTCCAAACTACTTTTCCCACCTCCTGGGAGAGTGCCTTAGCCACTAGTCTATCGATTATTCTCTGAGGGGAAATCTCTACCTCCATCCTCCTGCTGCTTTGCAGAACAGAATTAAAGATTCATTAGGCCAGAGGAGGCGATAGGGAGGTGGGGCAGGGAGGGAGAGTGTGATAACAAAAAGGAGCATGACTCTGTAGCTCAGTGGTTAGGGCTAGCAGGGGAGAGACCTGGTATCCAGTCCCTGTTTCTATCATTTAATGTAATGACTATTTAATGTAAAATATAGAAACAGTGGGGAGGAGGGACAAAGCCAGACTGCAGATCCTGAATGTCGGAGGGGGGGAGGTCTCCCTGCTACCCTAGTGAGAGGTCTAAACCACAAAGGTAGGGAAGTATGGGATTTCAGACATTCTCATGCTCAGCATTTCTTATTCCCTAGTGTAGGCAGCTCCCCACTTTGTGTGCTGGCTGCTTTGAATTCCATTTGGAGGCTCCTAACAGTCCCTTTGAACTCTGTAGTGAGCCTTGGTACCTAGCACAGGGTCCTGGGTTCCCTTCCTGGGACCAAATGCCTAAAAGATAAGTGCTGCAGCATCTAAACCTTAGTTGCCTACATCCTGAATTTTATCTAACTCGAGATACCTCATTCTCCTCTTAGCCCTTGGCCTATTTGATGGTGTTTCATTTTGCCTTTGTATCAAACTTTTGGCCTCCCCTTCATCCTTTTATCTTTCTCCTCCCTGAAACTTCATTCAGTTCAGTCCTAGCTATCTATTCTAGCCTTTCCCTCACAAGACCATAAGTCACCCCACAGTTATGGCTTACAATTACTTCACTTCCCTCAATATGACTCTTTGACTTGTCATCTCCTCTCTCCTCCTTTATCCATTCCCTCTTCCTCCATATACTCTACTTCTTACTTTCCATACTAAAACAGCTCCCACAGCTGTTCTGAGGCTTGATCCAGTGAGTTGAGCATATTTATTTCCCATTGTTTTGAATTAGTCTTGAGGATACTCAGGATCTTGCTGGATCAGTGCCTAATGCGGGGACTCTTACTTCATATATAAAAAAGCTCCCTGATAAATGAGGCTCCAATCTTGATTGAAGCCTTGTGTCTCCTATTGTAACACACACAAATAATAATGAAGCTGCTTTGGTATTCTCTCTTTCTTCAGATGAGCTGAACAATCCCTTGGTTGTGCCAGAGAATCTCAGACTATGTCTGAGACTTTCTACAGTGTATATTATGAGATGCAATTAGAGATGATAATAGAATTATCTGATGCAAAAAAATATTTTGAAATCAGTCCTTTTTCTGTATGTGAACTATTTACTAAATCTCCTGAGTGGTATGAATGTATTTGTTTTCAAGTATTTGCCAAATAATCCATGCAAGCAAATTTCCCTGTCTGGAGTGTCTGCAGGCTTTTTGTTCAGTGATTGATGGCATGCAGCTGATCACTTAAGTCACATGCTATTGTTTCTGCTCCCTCATTAGAAGCTGAAACTTTATAAACAAGGGAAAAGTTATACTGAATGACAATTAGCTAATAATGAATACTATTGTCTGTGCATCAGTGACCCTTCTTCCATTCCCCAAAGGTGTATATGAATAAAAAGCACTTGCAAGCACGTCTGTGACTAGCGAAAAACAAGGGAACTCTAATACAGTGTGCCAACTACTTTCACGGCAGGCACCGGTCCAGACTATCGTTGTTCCAAGTTCTGGCCCAGAACCGAGAGATACTGAACTGGGTAATTTACTAGGATTCTAGGTGTTGGAGCCTGGGACAGCAAGGAATTCTGGGAAGTTTGCCAGTGTATAAGAAGACCATTAGAGACTCTTTGTTTTCTATACAAAGGACCTGGGAGGAGCATATAATGAAAGGTGTCTGGAAAGGACCTGGGAGACTGTAGAAAGACCTTGAGGAAAGTAGGTTTTATGTGATAAAAGACTTTGTGGTCTCTAGACGAAGAGTGTTGACTAAGGATTAAAGGATTTTTGACATTTATTAAACTCTTTGCTCTGTCAGTTTCCTGTTTATGAACTGACTGTTATGAGAGAGGTGCAGACTGGAAAACCCTTTGGGAAAAAAAACTAGTTTTGGATTTGTAATTTAAACTTTCAGTTTCCTTTGGGACTCTTGTTGTCTGGAAGGAGAGGATTGTGTTAATTTTTCTTGGTGGGTGAAACTTTCTTTTACATCTTAGCAATGTGGAAAACCTGAGACAGTAGCCTCACCTGGTGATAATATATGCTGGCAGACAAAACATCCAGTCATGCTCTAGCTGTGCGCTCACAGTAAAGAAGCATGAAGCGTATTTCTTTCTGTATGATGGCACAATGGGTTAACAAGCCTGAGGATTAGATTGCTTTGAAGTCATTATGATTCTATTTCTGGGTATCGGTCCATACATTGTGTGGGTCTAAAGAATTTTGTGTAAGAAGATGAAATGGTAAAGAAAGTAAAGAGGCACTGAAAACTTCCCTTCTACTGTCCCTGTAAGGTCAACATAAGTGGATGTCAAATAGCTCTGATGATTACCTTTCCTGCGGAGCCATTATAGGCAGCAGTCTGGATTAGTCTTTCAGCTGAGAAACTGCTTCTCAGAATCAGAAAATGAGGGATTATTTAGGTGAAAAGATAATGCCTGTAAATGCATTATGAAACTTCAGAGTGGGAGGAAAGAGACTAGAGTAAGAGAGAGGGAACCAAATAGATTGAAGGAGAATTGTTAAGATTAAAATGACATATTTAAAAAGTCCTTGCCTATGCTACTAAAAATATATTAGACTAATAAAAAAGAATGTACCTCACAAATCTAATTAATGCTGTCAGGCTGTTTGGCCAGTTTCACTTGCTGGTTTTTAGTCAGCAGTTTAAGGCTCATGTGTTTCATTTTACAAAACACAAGAGTGAATTGATAGGGTTTTTGTTTAAAAAAACCCAAGAAACCTTTTAATTTAATTTAAACTTTCTAATTTTTTTAAGTTCTTGTGACATATACACAAAGTTTCATCCTTAATATATGATTAAAGGAATCATTTCTCAGACCCAGCCATGATTAAAGGAGAATGTTTCAGAGACAGGGAATGATGGAAGCATAGGACTTGCTCCTGATATAATGATATAGGGTAATTATGTACATTTTGCTCATATCATGAGAAACTAATGAGAACTATCATGAGAAATCATCTCCAGCTAACTTGTCCTTCCCACTGTGTAGCCATGCATGGAGTCCCAGGCTTCTGAAAGACTCTCTAAGACTAGGGATGACAGAATGGTGCTAAGGTGGCAACTGTCCCTCCACCCCATCCATGTGAGAGAGAAGAGGGAGTCCAAAGAAAGGTCCCTTTTTTTTTTTTACACCAATCTCCTTTCTTGGGTAAGTTACTACCTTCTTGCCTTAAAGATACTTGAAACAGTGGTCCCAGGAAAATGCAGACAATCTCCTATTTAACTACAAAAGTGGTAAAAGCTCTATGTAACACTTCTGTCATGTGTCAAGCGCAACAAAGACAATCTTCAAATAGCTCAGTGTTTCTCTTAAGACCAACACCACCTCTACTTCAAGTCTTCACCCAGAATTTCTGGGATCACTGAATACCTTCCAAGATTAAAAGTAATGCTTACCCCCAACATGCACTGAGTCTTGAAACAAGAAAAACTTTGGTGAATCACAGAAAGTAGGTTCTCTTTAATCACCTAATCAAAAAATTAGGGTTAAAAAGGACCTCAGGAGGTCATCTAGTCCAACCCCTTGCTCAAAGCAGGATTATCCCCAACTGGATCATTCCAGCCAGGGCTTTGTTGAGCTGGGCCTTAAAAAACCTCTAGGGATGGAGATTCTACCACCTCTCTAGCTAGCCCAGTCCAGTGCTAGAGAGGTGGTGGAAGCTCCATCCTTGACAAAGTCCTTTAGTCTATGTCCCTGTCCCAAGGCATGGTCAATGATAGCTAAACCATTTCTGTTAGAAGTTTTCTAACCCGCTTGTAAAAACTTCCAGTGATTAGGATTCTATAAACTTCCCAGGTATTCTAGTCCAGTGCTGAACTATTGTATAGCCATAAAGTTTTTTCTAGTACATAACCTAAATTTCCATTGTTACAATTTCAGTGCACTACTACTTGTCCTGTCCCCAGTGGCTATAGAGGACAGTTCATAACCTTCTTTTTTGCAGTATTCAAAGGCTCACTCTCTCCTACTCAGTCTTCTTTTCCTTAGAATAAATGAATACAGTGCTTTCAATTTTTCCTCATAGGTCATGTTTCCTAGACCCTTGTTCATTTTTGTTGCTGTGCTTTGGACTTTCTCCAACTGGGCCATATCTTTCTTGAACTGTTGAAAAGACATTTGTTTCTTGTTTTGTATTTGTACAGTTGGTTATTCTCACCTAAAAGTAGGGTTTTGTTGTGTAAGCACTTTTACAACTTAGAATCAGTTTTAGAACTTGCATCTTAAAATCCTAAGACTTTTTTTAATAGGCGACTGGTGAGCCACCTATTAGGTGGAGATCTTGCTTAAATTTGGAGACTAAGGGTGTCTGTACGTGTGCTTGGAGGGTGCTCTGGCATATTTTAATTACAGCAAATCAGAACAGACTTGATTAATTGAGTCTTCTGGAGTATGCCAGTTAGCAAGCTCCAGCCAGCCTCTATGTCTCATGTATCAGCGTCCCCACACTTCAAAATGGCAGCAGGGGCACTTTAACTAAAGCTTGTTTGACAAGCTTTAAATTAAGTACCCCACCACCATTTTGAAGTGCAGGGACACTGATACACAAGACACTTACTGCATTGCATCCAACTTATTTCAGACCATTTTTTTCAGCTCTGTCAGAATAATTTTGAATCCTAATCTCATCCTGTAAGGTGCTTGTAACCCTTTCCTACTTGAAAAATAAAAAGGAAACACCAGCATCATCTTTAAAAAAATACAGCAAGTGTGTAGGTATATGAATAATGGGTAAAATACTCTTTGACTGTAACTTTATCAGGAATCTGTTAACTCAATTCCCCACCTGATAGTGTGAGCATCCAATAAGCTAATGTCCCTTTACCATGCCGCTTCCTGTTCTGCATTTGCTAAACTCCACTCTTGGTTTGTTCTCATATGCTTGGGTTGACCTGTCTCTGGTTCTGTCAGGAAGTACTGCCTGATTCAGTGCTACACCTCCACCACTTAACCCAGCTGTAATGATTTCAGGCTTATATAGTAGCTGTGTATGTATAGGAGAAGCTCCAGCAGGCTTATTGCTGTCCTCAGTACTGTCAGCAGAGAACCCTATCTGCATTGTGTAGACCTTTATGTTAAGTTTGAATCCTTTTAGCTTGCATCATAATACTTTTAGTAGACCTTTAGCTATGCTAAGTTTAAGTTAGGCCAAGTTAGAACAAATTAAGTTAAGTAGTATGAAAGTAATTGAGCCTTGGGCAGAAGAAACTACCTGAAAAGCTTAGTCAGTTTTAGGAAATCTAAACTTGATTAACGAGTCAGGTTAGTGTGTTCTAGTCTGACCAAAAGGATGACACAGGAGACCAGCAGGTCTCCATATTTGTTGAAGGTTCTATCAAGTAATGTTGTAAGTCTTTGTTTGAAGAGGGGATATGAAAGGGGCTCAGTGCTCTGGGATCTGTTCTGGTATCCTTCACTGAGGTTCCCATCTGCAGATATAATGAAGATCCATGCTTCTTAGAACTTAGTGTGTTTTTACATGTGCTCCCAAGGGAGTGGGGAGCAGCATGCTTTTGAGTGGCTCCAAGAGCTGCTCTAATTACATCACACACAGCGTCTTGTGTATCAATGTCCCTGCACTTTAATATAGTGCCGGGGTGCTTTATCTAAAGCTCATTGAACAAGCTTTAATTAAAGTGCCCCTGCTGCCATTTTGAAGTACAGGGATGCTGATTAGGGCTGTGCAAAGCTTTGGGGGGTGATTCACTTCAGAGGAGATTTGACCTGATTTGGTGCTCACCAAGTGCTGCCGGGTCGGGGAGGGAGATCCATGCTGAACCCCACTTCCCCACACTGTGTGGGGGCTCTGCATGAGCCCCTCAATCCCCCCACTCTCCTGGCACTCCCCCCCACCACAGGTGCCCTGCCTAGGCCAGCTCTGGCCCTTTAAGAAAAAAAAAGGAAAAAAGCCCCAGGACTCACTGCTCTTGGTGTGGCTTCAGGGCTTTGGAGAGCCTATGCAGAGCCCCCCATGTGGTATGGGGCAGCAGGGATCACCCCCCCACCAGCAGGAGCAGTGAGTCTGGGGGGGTTGGTTTTTTTTTTCCCTTAAAGGGCCAGAGCTGGCCCAGGTGGGGGGGTTGAGGGAGCAAGGGGGTAGGATGTGGGGCTCACACATAGCCCCCCATGCAGCATGTGGCAGTGGGGGGCAGCAGGGATTGCCCCCCCACCCAGCAGCACCTGCTGAGTCGGGGCTTTTTTTTTTAGCAAGTGCTGGAGCTGGGGCAGGTGAGGCAGCCATGGCTGGGCTGGGAGAGCAGGCAGGGGATGGGCCTGGCCTGGGTGATTCGACCAAATCAAATCAGGACACTGATTCAAATCAGCCGAATCTGAAGCAAATACTAGCTACTTTGCACAGGCCTAATGCTGATGCATGAGGCCCAGAGACTGGCTGGAGCATGCTAATTGGCACACTCCAGCAGACTCAATTAATCAAGTCTCAATAATTACAACACAGCAGAGCAGCCTCCCAGCACATATACAGGCACCCTTAGTCTCCAAATTTAGATAATATCTCTCTGACAGGCCAGCCACCTGTTAAAAAAAATATTAGGATGTAGAGATTCTGTGTTGTAAAACTTCATATTTCTCCTTGGGTACACCTACATGTTCATTAATGCACTATAGTTACTGCACATTAAGTTTAGTACTTGAATAACCAAGTACTAAATCAATGTGCAATAACTGGTGCTACTGTGCAGTAGTGCCAGTGCAGAGGGTTTTACAGACAATAACTGAGCAGTAGCCTAATATTACTGTGCAGTAGTGTATTAGCATGGGTTTTGCCTGGCTTGCTACTGCACGGTGTTATTAGACTACTGTGCAGTTACCATCTCGTATAGACACATAAAAATATATATAAACAGGCATTGTGTTATTCTTTATTTGCTAGCAATATTCAGAATTGGACAATTCTATAATGTTTGCTTCTGCATTCACTTTGTCTGAAGGACTCATTGTGCAGGAGAACAGGGGCTCTCAGAAGAAACCCTCAAATTCCATAATTTACTCTAGAGGTCCCTAGAGTGTAGTTTCTGCACCATCTCCCATCAGAGTACATGAGGCATGTACTCAGTTATATTTTCCTACTGACAAAGGATCCATGGAGGAGGGGAACCAGGAATATAAACAACCGTGAGCACAGAAGTTAAGCCAAGTTAGAACAAATTAAGCTAAGTAGCGTGAAAGGAATTGAGCCTTGGGCAAAAGAAACTACTGGAACAGATTAGCCAGCTTTAGGAAATCTAAACTTGATTAAGGAGTCAGGTCAGACCCTTGAGAAGAGCTCTTGCTTTTAGAGGTGCACTCCTTGCTGTATTCCCCCATTCCCAAATAGACGGAACTGCAAAAGTCTTTCCCCTGGACCCTCTGTATATCTGAAGTGCCAAGTAAATCAACTATGCAGATGAAACAGGAAAGAGATTATTGTATCCCTTGTCAACAATGCATGGGGAAAAAGAATGATCCTAGTGCTGTAGAACTTCAGGCCACCAGCACTTATACCTACATAATGTAAAATGCATACTTTCTTCTATACTTTGTATCATGTGCAGTCGGGAGTAGGTTTCACTTGACTATGCAAAGAGAAGGGGTTTAACTTCAGTAGAATTTCTTCTTTTTGTTTTTTTGACTGAGTCAAAAATTCCTGATTGTTTCTGACTACTGACTGGCTTTACTCTATCGCTATAATAACTTGCCATATTCTGCAACCATCAGGCAAGGGCATCGATATTCTGCCATTGATCCCTAAGATCAGTCACACTGGCTGCAAAAGAAGTGTGAACTACCTCCAGTTACTTTTTTCTAAGGTATAGAGCAGGGTGGGCAAATATTTTGGGCGGAGGGCTGCTTACTGAGTTTTGACAAGCCATCGAGGGCCACATAACAGGCAGTTGGGGCAGAAAAATATTAATTTCCCAAATATTTTAGGGGTTCCGTGGGCCGGATAGAATGGCATCTGGCCCACAATCTGCATTTTGCCTGCCCTTGGTATAGACAGATAATTATACCATTACAGAATTAAACCAGCATAAATTGGTATAATATAACTATTCCATCTGCAGGCTCTTGCAGTGATAGAAGTGTATCAAAAAAGCTGTAACGATAACCTATTTAATTCAGGGTTAAAGCCACAGGAATTTAGCTCATTTGTATTGCTAGAGGAGCATGCAGATAGATTAGTTACATTTTGGCAATCTATGCCTGTTTCCAAATGGCAGTCTTCCCACCACCTTTAAAGCAACTGGAGGTTATCTGTCCACAGCTCCAAGGGCTGCCTATAGACATGCGCATTCACATTCTAATTAGAACACATTGAAGCAGACTCAATTAATCAAGTCTGCTCCAGATTCTAATGAGAATACTCCAGCGTAACCTCAGCATCATGTGTATTAAGCCTCTGTACATTTCAAAATGGCTGTGGGGGAACTTTGTCTAAATCTTGTCAAATGAGCTTTAGATAAAGTATCCCGTGGCCATTTTGGATGCAGACAGAAATGACAAATTTCACCAGATCTGGTCACAGAAAGAAGTTTATAGCTGTGTGACTAAACACAAGTGTATGCCTGCAGGCAGCTTCAAAAATGGCCAACTGAGTAAAAATCTGACCCCTCATTTTATGAGGTATCAGAAAAAGACATTTCAGAATGTAGCATCTTTTGTAAGTTGTGTCTGCAGAGCTTCCAGCCTGTTGCTGTTTCCAGAATGGGAGGGAGGAAAGGGAGTGGAGGGAATTCAGGCTGGAGGATTTTCAGCCCCTCCCCACCCCAGAGGGTGGGGTAGGTGTATTGGAGTCCCTCCCATGTGGGCTCCAATTCACCCACCCCACCCTTCAGTGCCAGCTGGGGAGCCCCAAAAATGAGCTCCCTCTGCTTCCCTTTCTCCCTTCCATTTTAAAAACAGCCAGCACTGGCAGAGATCCCTGGTCATTGCTATGGGAACCTGGCTGCAGGTTCTTAGCCAGCAACTAAATTCCTCTCCCCCCTGGAACCAACAATAAACTTCTGTTTGGTCTGGGGCAAGGTTGTAACTCAGAATGATTTGTAAAAATCATTCTGAGTTACAGCTGGGAGCTGCACTTCTGCCTGTACCCTTTGAACCACTTAGGGACTTAATACACATGGTGGTGAGCCATTTTACTTAGAGCAGCTGTCCAGGAACCACTCTAATTAAAATGCCCCCTATCCCTGAGGATGTGTATAGGCAGCTTAATATCCCAAAACAGGGGAAATGCAGTCCAACTCCAGTTAGTGATTAGTCACTATGTAACCCTGTTTACACAGTCATGTTTACTGCCCACAACCACAATCTAGATTCCTTGCAGCATGGAATAGCACTGACATTCATATGTAACTTTATTTCCATCTTGGAAGGGAATTAACTGGATTACAGGACAAAACTATGGGGTAAAGGGTGTTCCTTGCCCTGTGTAACACGTATTGGGTTTTACTGGTGAGGAGTCAAGAGAAAAATCAGGTTGGCCTTGGAAATGGTTTTGAGCTGGGCAATGCTACTGACTTCACAGGAAAATGGGATGCGGTGAGCAATGAGGAATCTTTATAACTCAGGAAGGAGACAGCAAAGAGGCAATATTATTGAAGTATGTGGACTTAATGGTACCTTGATTGTCAGCCTGAGTTATTAGGGCTATTGTAGCCCTGATGGCAGTTCAAGAGTTAGTGGGGGGAGCAAGGAGATAGGAGTAGGAAATGAATTTAAAAACAAGAGCTGGGGACCTTAGAAGTCACAGAGAGATGAATGCATGGAAATGCCATTCTGGCACAAAAACATTTGCTGGAGTCCTTCAGAAACATAATTAGACAATTAAGAGCAAGAGAGAAATGGTCTATTGGAAAGAGACTAGCTGCACTGAGGTGAGCAGAAGTAATAAGTCTCCCAAAGGCAACTGCAGATTTGGCAGGCTGAGATTAAATAATGCTGCTGTGCATGCTGAGATTTCCAGAGAAAGTAATGGTATATGAAGTCTTACTCATGTGCTCTTGAGTAAGTCATATGCAAGCTTGCCTGTATAATCTGTAGACCTCTTGTAATTTATGAAGTCAGGTGTTATGATTAACGTCCTCCTTACAACAGAGTAAATGAAGGTACAAAACGGTAATATGCTGTGTCCAGGTTCCCATAGCAATTCTGGGTTATCACTGGGAATAGAAATTAGGAGTGGAGACTAGCAATCTCCTGTTCTAACAACTAGATAATAAGTATTTCCATTCAGGGCCTGAGCATTAACACAGTACTTGCTGAAATGAAGAAATTAAAGATCACGGGCTCTGAGCACTTAGGCTAGGGACAGAAATTACACATAAACCAGTATAAGTGTCTGGAAACCAGATCAAATCTGTAACAATGGAAGTTCAGTGCACATAAACCATTTCAAAATGACTGAAACTGGTTTAAGATAAAGTTGGATGGGTGTAGTATCAGATTTAATTGATTTAGGTTAAACCAGTCTATTGAACTGCCATTCCAGATCCCCTCCAGATTCAAGTTAACTCTCAGTCCCCCAGCATCCCAGGATGCTTTGCACCTCCCCCACAAACCTGCTCCCCCATCCCACAAGGTAGGTGGGCTAGCTTTGGCCTGAGCTGTCTGCTAGGAGAAGTGCTCCAGTGCCCCCTGGCTTCTGGCCTGCACCACCAAAGGCATGTGGTTGCATTTCTGGAATCAAAAGTGAATGTCTGTCCACTGGCTTATTGGTCCAAGCTATGCAGTTTAGAATTGATTCAGCTTTGGGTTTTTTGACTGTCTGTACTTAACCCAAGTGTACATCTGCAGATTTAAAGCTAGAGTGTATTCAGTGCTCCCTGAAATCTTCTATCTGTGTTAAGAAACTACAGGCTGTTCAATGCAGCCATTGATTTAGTCTAGGAATTTAAGGTTAAAACAAAACATTCAGGCCTAAAATGTATAGTGAAATCAGGGTTCACCAGTTCCTTCTTGGAAATATTTTGTAACAACTACAATTAATGCATAAAGACAGATGGATTAGACAGGTTTTAATCAGAAGGGAGTCCTAATGTTCTCTCATACTCCTGTACTCTTTGCATGATCTGTGTTGATTTACAGCTGGATAATCCTGTCATTACCATGCATAAACAAATGGGAAAACATTAATTACATAATATAGATATTCTATAAAAATATTACAATCACCCTGACTTTATTGCAGAAAACCTGGGAACTGCTTTCCAAACCTACTGCAGTTTTTGACCCTATGGAGAGGCAATGAACTTTGAATGCACTCTACTCTCAGGGGAGAGAATAGTCTTACATCTCTAGATCTTAGAGAATACAAAACCCTTTCCTGATCACACAAGAAGTGTAATTGGGAAGGGGATCTCTAAGCAGCAAGTGCTGAGGGTTTTAGGTGAAGTGTTATAGTGAGCAGAGAAATGCCAGACTGATCAAAGCAATGAGGGATTAGACCACAACAAGCTATTTAATTTGAATACAATTATTCAAAAAATTGTTTATCAGCATAGATGACCTATAACAACAATGGGGACGTATACTGCATATAGGGACCAGAGCAGGAAAGATAACTGAGAAATTCTCATGCATGTGCACATGTGACTGTATGTGTGTGTGTGTGTGTGTGTGTGTGTGTGTGTGTGTGTGAATAGTAGACTAAAACAATTATAACAGTAAACTAAAACAATCTATTCATTCTCAGTTAGGGTGCCACATCACCCCTGCATTGTCCTGAAAATCCTTTTAAGGGTGCTACAGCGTGCCATGTACTTTTAGATGTGCAAACACGTACACATAATTCACAAGATAAACCCAGAGATTTCAAATGGGAATCCATGGTGTCAAAACCATTCAGGCCTCTCGGGGTATTCCTGACTTCTTTGCAGCAGAAGTACTTTTGTATTATTTTTTCTGTAGTTAAAAAAAAAAAGAGTGAAAGCTAAGGTCTGGCCTTTTTTGAGAGATGCCTTAGGTCTAAAAAGTTTGAGAACAACTGGTCTCAAAGGTATTCTGGTGGCCTCTGTTCTTGTCTGATATCAAGTTCTGAGACAATCATGACAACAGCAGATATGATTAGGAGGAGGTACCACAGGGAAAGTTATTGTATAAGATTTCCACTGTAGTGCCTATTTCTACTGTAAAGCAACAATGGCTGCTGTTACTACTGCTGCTGGGTAGGGAGGGACGTGCAGTTCTGAGAACCAACAAGGAAAATACATGTTTAAAATAACCAAATGCTCTGAATGTATCCATGGGAATTTTTTGATTCTTGTGTCACAGATCTTCTGTGAACTCTCTTTAATTTGGTTAATATTTTTGTGGTTCTATGCTGCCTAGAACTGAATTGAAGTATTTCATGGGTAGACCTTTGTCACCTGACTGTGTGACCTTGTGCTGTATGTACATGTAAATCAAAATGGCTTTAGTCTACTTTGCAGATTACAAATACCAGTATTTGAACATATTTCATCAAACTGATAAAAAATTTGAGTTGTAGACAAGGGTTCACACATTTCTTATTTTTTCCAAATTAGTTGTCTTCATTTTCTGTGGTGTATTAGTCATTTTTCCACCATGGTTCTGTAGGAGGCTTATTCATAGATAATAAATCTGTAATCAAACTAGAAACTTCAAGCCTTTTTCTTGGCTGTAAACACTGGCCACTCATGGTGATCTTCATCTTCATGGAAAATGAACTCTGATCTTCTAAGAGAATGGGTTTGTATCTTTTGAGTTATAGAAGAAATTTATTGTTCCATTATTTCTCTCTATCTAGTTTTTGTAATAAATCTGTTAACATAATATTATTTTCATTAGGTCTGTGACAAACAATTTGAGTAGTTCTGATTCAGTCCAGTTGACAATGATGGCATACATATACCCCATACAGTCTAGTCACTTTTTCATGATAGAATAAGGATAACCAAAGAAAACATAAAGGACTATTTAAACCACCAAATATATATCAGAATTCATTTCTAGAGCTATGTGAACTCTTTCAACACAATTTTTTGCCAAACTGTCAGTTTCTAACTAAAATTACAATTTTACATGAAAGCTATTTAGATCTATGGGTTTTTAGAAGGGTTTTCTGTTTGCTTATTTTGATCTTTCCTCCACCCCTTAGAGAAAAAAGTTGGACTGAAGTATTTTCTAGTAAAACTCTTCGTATTTATATTCAAATATCACTATACTCTTAAAAATAATCTTCTGTAATTTTTTTAAATGACTTATCTATTGGTTTGTTTTCAGTGAAAAGCTTGATTTCCCCCTCCCCCCAATAAGGTAATATTTGAAGATAACAGGTATTTTTCAACCAGCTCCCATAATTTCTCATGTTGTGATTTAAGATATCCGAGAATAGGAAATACTGGCCTGATTTTTCAGGTGTCCACAATGAGATGGTAATGGTTTGCAAGCTCTATAAGGGCTTTGCTATACCTTACACTGTGAGCCACACAAAAATTGATCGGTGTTAGAATTAGCTCACATTTGGAGCAGTCACCTCAGGCCAGCACTGGTTTGGAGGACTGAAAAGTAAGAATCCACCACCCCCATTCCCCACTTTCTCCCATCCCCTCTGGGGGTTCCCCCCTGCTTAGTTATGGCTACCCACACTGTCTGTCCTGGGGGAGCAGACAGGGGAGGGTTAACCTGTTTGCCTGGCAGCTGCTGCTGGGTTGCTGCTCTTCAGACTGCCCAGCCTAGAGAGCAGAATCAGCAGAAGCAGTGGCTGGGAAGGCAGGTTAATCCTTCCCTGTCCGCCCCCCAGGACAGACAGTGCAGACAGCCAGAAGTAAGCAGGAGTGGGAGGGAGGGCAGTTAGTGGGGATCTGGAGTGCTGGGGAGGGCAGGGGCTCAATCTGGGCCAGTAGGAGGTGGAGGGTGGATGGGCAGTATCTTAATGTAGCATGAGCTGGGTAACACAGATCAGAGATAATCCTGCCCTGGAGTGGCATAACTTTGAGCCACATAATGACTGCTTAAAACTAGTTTCAGGCATTAAGAGCTCAGGAGCTTCCCAAAATTATCATGTAACTGGGTCTGAAGGGAAGAGAGGGGCAAGAGAAAATCCTGAAGAGACTCACACAAAGAACACTTATATTAGGTATGGCGAGAAGCTTGGCCAGAGCAGGGAATACACTGCTGCATTTCCACAGCATGTAGTCCCTGAGGATAGACAGGTGGAAGGCACAGAAGAATATTTCTGGCTCCAGAGAGGGGCAGTCAGATGAGGACTGCGCCTGGCAGATGGACGCAATGCCAGGAGTCTCACCTGCCAGCAGCTGCCCATGGTCAGCAGCAAGAGAAGGAGGAATATCTTCTACCTACAGTGGTTGGAGGACCACTGATCAACTTTGTGACCCACCAGAACAAGAATCCCTTGAAGAGAGCTGGCTGAACACTAAAGTAGCAGAATCACTGAGAAGAGGTCCATGAGTTCAGGGGCATGGCACCAGTGTTTTTTTGTGGTTTTTTCCCTTTCTCTTTTCGTTTCTTCCATTGTGGAGGGATCATGTTCCCCTTCCCTGGTGTGGGGTACAGTGAGTGGAGGGAGAATTCCCCTCCTGGAAGGATTCTTGAAAGTTTCTCACCCTGAGGAGCCAACCCAGGGAGAAGAACCCATTGAGAAGTTTTTTTTTCCTTTGAAGAGTGAAGTCATCCTTAAAGGAGCTGACCCAAATTAATCAGGGAAAGCATGGTTCCCTTACTGAATGGGGGGAGGCAACCTTGTGACAGGATACAGAAAAGACTGAAGTGCTTTTTTGCCTCAGTCTTTACAGGCAAGGGTAGCTCCCAGTTTGGGGAGCACAGTTTGGGGAGGAGGTGAGCAGCCCTCAGTGGTGAAAGAACAGGTTATAGACTACTTAGAAAAACTGGATGTGTATAAGTCTATGGGGCCAGCCACAATGCACGTGAGGTTGCTGAGGGAGTTGGCTGATGTGATTGCAGAGCCATTGGCCATCATCTTTGAAAACTCATGGTGATCAGGAGCGGTCCCTGATGGTTGGAAAAGGACAAACATAGTGCACATATTTAAGATGGGGAAAAAAGAGGATCCAGGGAACTATGGATTAGTCAGCCTCACCTCAGTCCCTGGAAAAATCATGGAGCAGATCCTCAAGGAATCCATTTGTAAACACTTGGAAGGAGAAAAGGGTGATTAGGAACAGTCAGCATGGATTCACCAAGGGCAAGTCATGCTTGACCAACCTGATTGCCTTCTGTGACGAGGTTACTGGCTCTGTGGATGTGGGGGGACCAGTGGATGTCATGTACCTTGATTTTAACAAGGCTTTTGCTATAGTATCCCACAACATTCTTGCAAGCAAGCTAAGGAAGTATGGGCTGGATGAATGGACTATAAGTTAGATAGAAAACTGGCTGGAGCATCGAGCTCAGAGAGTAGTAATGAATGGCTTAATGTCTAGTTGGCAGATGGTATCAGTGGAGTGCCCCAGGGGTCGGTCCTTGGGCTGGTTTTGTTCAATATCTTCATCAATGACCTGGAAGGTGGCAGAGAGTGCACCCTCAGCAAGTTTGCAGGTGACACCAAGCTTGGGGAGTAGTAGATACACTGGAGGATAGGGCTAGGATTCAGGGTGATTTAGACAATTTGGAGGATTGGGCCAAAAGAAATCTCATGAGGTTCAGCAAGGACAAGTGCAAAGTCCTGCACTAAAGAAAAAGGTGGTTGGATTAGATTACCTCCTTGACATCCCTTCCAGCCCTAACTTTCTATGATTCTATGATAATTGACCCAGGAGTCCAGAAAGGAACACTGGTTTGTCCACCTAGCTATTGGATTACATCCTGTAAAGGACTGAGCTGAGCTGCTTAACCCAGTAATGGAGGATGGTTTAAGTTCATTTTTCTTTTCCTTTGCTATCCACTGGATGGTATAACTGGGTTCTTAAGGGTCTGACATGGCTTGATTTATGCAGGAATCTGAGAAAAGCTGATATAAGGCCATGGGCCTGATGGGCTTGAGATGGACAGATCTTATTGTTGGCAAATACCCAGTCCAAAGGGGTGAGAGCCTTTGAGAGAAAAATGGCCTTGGCTGGCTCAAGTAAAGGGGTTTAAACTGCAGGGTACCCATTGGGTCCTCCAGTGCTGAACTGTAACTGTATGAGAGAAGTTGTCGCCCCACAACAAAAACCCTTCAAAAGGACCCATCAGGATCTTCACCAACCCCACATCCAGCTTCCAGTAGTTAACTGTACATCAAGATGTGGCAGATGAGAGAACCTCAGAAGTTGGTGATAGCTTTACAGTCTGGTGCTCCAACAGCTTACTCAAGTAAGACGCTGGGCAGATGGGGGCCATGGCCATAGAGCACCTATCTCCAACACAGGACCCTGAGATGAACAATATTCTAAAATTGATCGAGTCCAATATTTCTTAGTGACGGTGATTGAGAAGGTGGCAATGATGTTAGTGATGGCAGTTGCAAGAGTGTCCTCTTGGTAGTGGCAATGTTAGAAATAAAATTTGAGGTACTGATTGTTATGGTAGTGGTTTCAGATATGGCAGCAATGCTATTTGTGAAAATGAAATGGAGTAGACTGGTGAAATGGAGTAAACTCGATTCATGGGCAACTAGTGCCTCCTGAGCTGGGGGGGCACTTGCCCCCCCTGACTGGACAGTCAGTGACTGTGGGGTGGGGGAGAAGTCCCCCATGGCTGGTCCCTCAGCTGATCCTGCCGATCCACAACCAGCAGCAGCGTGCTGCTGGCACTTCCAGGTGCATTGCTGGCACTTCCAGGTTGGTGGGATCAGCCATGGGGGGACCACTTCTCCTGGTGCACTACCCAGCCAGTGCTCTCAGCGGGGGCAAAAGTGCTCTCGCCTGCCCGCCCCTGCCTGGGAACACCAGCTGACAGGGGGTGCACCAGCCCCTACATGGTGCCCCTGACTAGATTAGAAACGGTCTCTATAATATTTTTCCAGATGTCATGAGCAAAGCCAACAAAGCATAGCTTTGCCTTCAATAGAGATTCTGCTGGCATAGCTTATGTCAGCTTTGTGATCTTTGCACGTGCCTAGATGACATAGTCTATTTACAACATTTTGATGGAAAAAATTAGTGTATGATTGATGATGGCAGAAGTGCTGTCTGGTGGTCATAACTGAGGTCATTGCAGTGGTAAGAGTTATGGTACTGTAGGTAGCTGTCGCACTAATTATGCTCGGGAGTCACAGACAGGTATTTGAGGGCTATTATTTTTTTTTCTTCACTCTCCTCCACCTGCCCCTTAATGTCACTAAATGAAGTTGTTTTTACATTTCTCATTAATCACCTCTGACATGCATTCGGCTTATCTGTGAGAATAGATTTCTTTGGAGGGGTCACTGACTCCTTCCTGCAGTAGATTTCAAAGCATAGTCACCAAATATCTCTAAGCCAAGAGGGAAATTTGACAGTCTAAAACCATAATCATTTTTCTTTGCCACTTGAGTTTTGTAATCTTTATAGCGGTGGGGAGGGTAATGTTTAAAACATTTTAATTATCATTGTGATCCTACTTTTATCAGATTCTCTTTGCCATTCTGAACTTATGCTACTGGGGATTGCCACTAATACAAGCCAGACTTTTCTTGCATAGCATTATTTTTCCGTTAAGGATATCTGTTTAAGAAGAATCATCATTTAGAACTAATACCCTTATCCAAGCAATGCAAAGTTGTCTATGTATATTAGACATAGCTGTCTATGTATTATTAGAATAAAAAAAATTAAAAGTTGATTTCCACGTTAAAGAACCTATTTTCATTTTAAATATCACCATGGGAGTTTTCCATCTACTTGTCCAATATTTAATATATTTTGTGTTAACCAACCAGAAAACAAAATAAAACAAAAACAACTCCCCCCTGTACAATACATTGCAATTGTCACAATGTTAAGCCTACATTTTGTTTATAAGAGAAAAAATCCAAGAGCCCCTTTGCTGTGTAGCAACCAATGTACTACTGGAAACTTTAGCAATGTTTTGTATATGTCATAAAGTCCCAACTTCTGGAGTCATGTGGTTTTGTGAGACTATCAGTTTTTATGTTTTTTTAAAGTAAGCTTCTTGTCCTCATGGTTGTGGTGAAAAGCTTGACCATAAACTCTAAACGCTCAACAAGCTAGTTAAAAGAACCCCAACCTTTTAAAAGTAAATCATATTATTGTTGTGGCTTGATTCATACCTTTTATATGATTGGAGTTGTAAATAGGTAGAGTGTTTGCTTTTCTTTTAACTCATTTCCCTTTGAGGCAGCACTGAACCAGTATGCCAGGATGGCATTTGTTGGGTTTTTTGTAATGGATGTCATCTTTGTACTGAAGTTTAAAACTGAGGTTCTGGCTAGAACTGCACTGGGAATTCATAGACTCTTAGGCCTGGAGGAAATACTCTGTTTATACACAGGCCATAGATATTTTTCATGAAGGAAGATTGAAGCAGGTCTTCTAGAAAAGTATGTGATCTTATTTTAAAGCCTCCAAGGATGGCAATTCACCACCTCCACTGATAAGCTGTTCCAATGTTTAATTAACTTCACTGCTAAAAAAGCTGTATTTATCTCAGGGTTGAATTTGTCTAGTTTCAACTTCCAGCCATGATGTTTTACCTTTGTCGTCAATGTTGAAAAGCCATGCACTGTCTGATAGCTTTTCTATCTGAAGTGCCTTTACAACAGTGCAGACCAAGGATGAGGACACAAATATATTTTAGCCCCTTTGGGGAAAGGGAGCTGCTGCTCAGGAGTGAGTGTCAGCAATTATGATCTAACTGATCAGTCTGCAAGATCCTGTAGTAATACAAGTGATACAAATCACCCTAAGGTTGACCCTGAATAAGGTGGGGTTAAAGTTGAAGTGGTTTTGCTAAACTTGCAAGAGTTAGATCCTAACAGCTTGGATCAATATTAAAAGATATTGATACAGTTGTTACATCTGTCTGTACCCAAAGGCAATATTCAAGGGCTGGAAAAAGAAGTGAGAACTTGGAGAGACCACTGGCAGGCAGGTTTCTGAAAAGTTTGGAATCAATTTTTTCCCTTAAAATGATTTGATATTCATAGATTTCATAGACATTAGGGCTGGAAGGGACCTTGAAGATCATCAAGTCCAGCCCCCTACCCCAGGGGCAGGAAGTCAGCTAGGGTCAAAGGATCCCAGCAAGATAAATATCCAAATGGTTCTTGAATGAGTCCAGAGTAGGTGCCTGCACCACTTCTGGAGGGAGTCTATTTTAGGTCTTGGGAGCTTGGACAGTAAAGAAATTTTTTCTTATGTCCAGTCTAAACCAGTCTTGGAGGAGTTTATGACCGTTGGTCCTTGATTTTCCTTGGGGCACTCTGATGAACAGACATTCTCCCAGGTCCTGATGTACACCCCTTATGTATTTATAAGCAGCCACCAGGACCCCTCTGACCTGTGCTTTTCCAGGTTGAAGAGTTCCTGTGACAGGGCAGGGCCTAGGGGTGACCGTGAACTCCCCCAGAGTCCCCTACTGTGCCAAGTTGGTGTCAATGCACCCTCACCATCTCGCCCTCGTCTTTGGTGTTAATAATTTTTAAGGGAGGCTGCCTTTTGTCCTTGTTGACACAGTGCCCTGATGTCTCCCAGTCTTAGTTCTGTTTTGGGTGACTCGGTGCACCCCAGCCTTATGGGCTATGCGTGGCTCCAACCACCCCTGTGCCATGCCCCAAGCCTCGCAGATGTACCAGACGTTGTTTGGTCAATCCTTTTCTGCGCCTTCGCGGGCGCCCCCTGACACATCTTGCAATTGCCTGCGCCCTCACGGGCGCCCCCTGGCTCATCTTGCAATTGCCCATGCCCTCACGGGCACCCCCTGACTTGTGCCCACCCACACTGGGGCTTTCCTCACGCCTACCTGCACTGGGGCTTCTCCCACAATTGTGGCCCGCACTGGGGCTTCTCCCACAATTGTGGCCCCACACTGGGGCTGGGGTTGCTACACCCCTGAACGTTGTGCCCTCTCTGGCACCGGGGTCCCCACACCACCGTGGAGCCCCTGTGAGGCCTCCTCCAACCCCTAATAGCCTCTCCTGGTCCTCCGGTCTAACAACAACTACAAAAGCAATAATGCAAGCCAGTCAGCTATAACGCAAAATCTAAGCCTTCTGGCTAAAACATCTTCTACACCACGCAACATCTCTCACCCATAAACTAGTGGTTTGTACCTCCAAGCCATTCCCTTTTTCCCCTTTCAGGGCCAAGCTCTTTTCCTCGGTCTAACAGTGCCCCTTCGGTCCAACTGCCAGTTGGGAGAGGGAGGGAAAGCGAGCACCCACAGCCTCCTGTCTGTGTTTTATGGTGGTCAGCCCTGCCCCTTCCGGTCAGCTGACCCACCAGGTGCCGGCCCTTAGCTCCTCCTGGTTGCCCCTAGCAACCAGCACCTGAGCCCATACTGCTGCTTTTTAGTAGCAGGCACCTCAGTGCCCTGCTTCAGTCCCATGGCTCTAAGCCCATCCTCAGATGGCCTATTCTGTTGCCCTCTGATCATGCGTGTGGCTCTTCTCTGGACTCTGTCAAGCTTCTTGACATCCTTCTTGAATTGTGGAGCCCAGAATTGGATGCAGTACTCCAGCTGTGGCCTACCAAATTCGAGTACAGGGTGGAGATGGCATCCTGAGATTTACTTGAGAAGCATTTATGGATGTAAGCCATGGTTTTGTTTGCTTTACCAGCTGCAACATTGCAGTGGTGGTTCATGTTCACCTTGTGGTCAGTCATGACCCCCAAGTATCTTTCAGCCATGGTGCTAGCAAGCGTAGCACTGCCAAGACAATTAGTATGCTGCAGGGTTTTTTCCCCCGGTATGGAGTACCTTGCATTTATCAGTATTGAACGTCATCAGGTTTGTGTCTGCTCACTTACTAAGTTTATCCAAGTCAGCCTGGATCACTAGCCTGTCCTCCAGTGCGGACGCTATGCCCCAAAGTTTAGTGTCATCGGCAAACTTAGCCAGTGTGTTTTTGACACCAGTGTCCACATCGTTGATAAAGATGTTAAAGAGAATGGGTCCAAGGACAGAGCCTTGGGGGACCCACTGGTCACGAAGCACCATAATGATTTGCTACCATCAACTTTCTGGGTCTGACCTCAGAGCCAATTAACCAGCCATCAGACTGTGCTGAAGCTGACACCACAGTTTTTCCATGAGGCGGTCATGGGACACCAGATCAGAGGCTTTTTTAAAGTCCAGATTTATGACGCCAATCTCTTTTCCCTTGTCCAGGTGATATGTCACCTGGTCATAGAAGGAGATGAGATTGGTCAGGTAAGACCTACCCACGATGAACCTGTGCTTGCTATCCCTTAGGACATTGCCCTTAGTCAGCTTATCCAAAAGGGTCTCCTTGATAATTTTCTCCAGTGTCTTACCAGGGATTGAGGTCAAACTGATCAGCTTATAATTCCTGGGATCTACTTTCTGCCCCTTTTTGAAGATGGGTGCCACATTGGCCTTCTTCTAGTCCTCAGGTACTTCACCTGAGTACCATGAATTTTTGAATATTTTTGCCAATGGTTGGGCTATGACACCTTCCAGCTCCTTGAGTACTCAAGAGTGTAATCTGTCAGGACCAGCCGACTTGAAGGTGTCCAGCCCCTAAAGGTAATTCTTTGCTAGATCAACACCAATGCTGGGTATAAATATGCCTTCACCCTGGCTGTCCCAATTCTTGCTAGGCAGATTGGCCTTTGCCTGAGTGGCAGTTAGCAGCTGTCCTATTTGGTTCAGCAGAGCTCCAGTGTTACCCTTTGCTTTTTTTCTGACTTCTTACATATCTGAAAAAGGACTTTTTGTGATCCTTGATATGTGAAGCCAGATGGAGTTCAATTGCAACCTTGGCTTTCTTGATCCACTCCCTGCAGCTATGGACCAGTGCTGAGTACTTTTCCTTTGTAGTAATTCCAGCCTTCCATCCTTTATAAGTCTCTCTTTTGAGGCATAGGAGGTCCTCATGTTCCCTGCTGAGCCAAGGAGTTTGCTGCACCTTTTTGCTACCCTTCCTTGAAGATGGGATGGCCATCCCTTGTGCTTTCAGGATTGCTCCCTTGAGGAGCAACCACTCCTTTTGGACTTCTTTTATTGTCGAGTCGTGGTCCCTTAGAGCCTCAACAACAAGCCTCCTGAGCTTGTCAAAGGCAGCTTTCCTGAAGTTGAGGACTTCTGTATTGCTGACTGACTTGTCAGCTTTGTGATGGATAGTAAAGGTAATCAGCTCATGGTCACTACCACCCAGCTTTCCATTGATTCTTAGGTCGCTGACTAGGTTATCCACTTTGGCCAGTACCAGGTCCAGCAATGCTTTACCTCTTGTTGGCCCATAGACTTCTTGAGTCAGGTAGAGCTTGTCCATGCGAGGAAGCTTTGCAACTGATCGGATTTGGCTGAGTGCTCTTCTCATGAGATGTCCGGGTAGTTAAAGTCTCCCAGGACAACCATGCACTGACAGCATGCAGCCTCAGACAGTTCCCTGGTGAATTCCTGGTCTAACTCTTGTTTCTGGTTAGGAGGCTTGGGGTAGGCTTCTACCATGATGTCTCCTGTGCCATGTTCTCCACTTATTTTAACCCAGAGAGAATCCAGTCATCCATCCTGGGTGCCAGTGTCAATTTGCAGGAATGTGCAGCTGTCCTTAACATAGAGAGCTACACCCCCACCCCTTTTATCTGCACAATCTCACCTGTACAGGGTATACCCATCTATATCTGTGGCCCAGACATAGGTGGAGTCCCACCAGGTCTCTATTATCTCTATGAGGTCATAGTCATTCTTGTTTAGCAGGAGGACCAGTTCCTTCTGTTTATTCCCCAACCTCCTGGCATTGGTGTACAGGCAGGCAAGCGTCCCACTGGGGGCCCCTGCCTTCCCTATAGATCATTCCAGGACTAGGGTCGGGGGGGTTCCCTTAAGTGCCTTAGCCTGCTGGATTTACAAGGGTTGCCCAGTGGGCTTGCAGTGATGGTAATCCCTCCATCCCCCGGCGGACTTAGTTTAAAGCCCGGTTGAGCAAGTCAGCCAATCTGGCTGAGAAGAGCCTCCTCCCCAGTGGAGTGAGGTGGAGGCTGTCTCTCCCCAGCAGACCACTACCTTTCTCACCAAAGAGTGGACTGTGATTGTGGAAGCCAAAGCTTTCACAATGACACCAGCCTTGCAGTCTTTGGTTGACTGCTTTGACCCATGACCCATAACCAGGAGGAGCGAGGAAGACCACCTGCACCCCCAAACCTCTAAGTCCCACTCCCAGAGCCCTGTAGCCCCTCATGACCTGGCTGGGATTGCTCCGAGCTATGTCATTTGTGCTCACATGGATAAGAAGCCATAACGTAGTGGTCGGAGAGCTGGATAATTTTGGGGATCTTCTCTGCTATGTCTCAGATGTGGTCCTGGGAAGTAGCAGACCTCCAGAGCTAGGGGCTCGGGGCAGCAGATTGCCCCCTCAGTCCCCCTCAGGAGGGAGTTGCCCATGACAGCCACTCTGCGTTTCACCTTAGGGAGAGTAGGGGTGGGTGATCCTCCCTTGCTTACAGGAGCTGGCATCTCTGCAGGCTCAACTGGGGCTGCAAGAGGTTCATAGCTGTTGCAAAGCC
Source organism: Crocodylus porosus (assembly GCF_001723895.1). Lineage (NCBI taxonomy): Eukaryota > Metazoa > Chordata > Crocodylia > Crocodylidae > Crocodylus > Crocodylus porosus. Next base: position 45,198,842 of record NW_017728947.1, on the reverse strand, counting down.
CCAGAGGGGAGGGGACTTTGGTGCAGCGGGCCTTGGGGCCTTTGACCACCTTGGTCCAACCCCCTGGCTGGACAGTATGGGAGATCCCCGAGTCCTCCCTTGCCCTGGAAGGTGACCTTGGTCTACCCTCTACCTCTAGGGGATGAAGGGCCTGGCAGTAGGAGTCTATCTCCCCCTTGCCATCCCTTATGGCACGTAGTCTCTAGACTGCGGCCATCCCTTATGGCACGTAGTCTCTAGACTGCGTGCCATAAGGGTGCCTCTATCTGGTGCCCCAGAGACTCCAGAGTGGAGCAAAACTTGCAAGGGGAGGTGGACATGCTTCTGATCTCAGGAGGCTGGAAACGTGCCAGACAGCCTCCACAGCCAAGAGCCAGGGTCTCTATCTGTGTGAAGCCCAGATTCTTGGATTCCATCTGGGTGGAGGCCTCTGAGGTGCCAGAGGGGGAAGCCACAGACCCTGGGGGACCCTTGGGGTGCAGCATGTGTCCATCCGCATTGTGCCACTGGTAGTCTGGCTATTGATGGGGCTACATTCCCTAGACCTCACAGGCAGGTCCCAGGGCCCTCCCACTCAGCTTCCTGCACAAACTCCTGGGCTAACTCATGTGCTGGGCAAATCAGCCACTTCTGATCTTTCTTCAGCTAAATCCAGTGCCCTTCGTGTTGCTGGCTCTAGACTGTGCAGCAGAGGTTGGAAAATGTAGCCTAACAGCTATGAATTAACAACCAGCAATGGCTTTGTTTGATTTGTCCTTCTCCTTTCCCTTTTATACAAAAGGAGTCCTCAAGGCATATTGTTAATTGGCTTGCCCTTCAACATGGGATCTTTGGATAAATGAAGTAATATAAATGTCAGTTATCTATTATTAATAGTACTGTGATGAATCTCACAATCAAACAATTCCTGGCTGTGGTTATGTGAAAAAAATCATTCTCATTTTGAATCTGGAATGAGCCTTATTCTTTGCCTACAACAATCCCATCAAAGTGGTATGTTGAGCTCTAACAGCCAAATCTCAGTAGAGTGACAAGTGCCTGAAACCCATGATTTCTACTTCCTGGGTGAGGCCATTAACTACTAGACCAAGGGTTTCAAACTCACCTCATGTCCTGTGCTGGATCCAGGCTGTGGGGCTCCTTTCAGGCTTGATCCAGCCCAGGGCACAGGGTGCCTCAGGCCTGGAGTATGCAGTGGCAGTTATGGCCCCTGGCATGTGTCAGAAACAGTGGCTCTGGCTCTGGCTTGGGGCATGCAGTAATAGCAGCAACTAAGGCTCTAGTTTGGGATATGGAGAGGCAGTGACTCTAGCATGGGTGGTGGCTGGGCCAATAGAGGAGAAGGTAGACAAAGTCCATGGGCCAAGTGGCTGGTTGCCACAGAGATAGTGCTGGCAATAGGCCAAGTGGCCTTTGGATGTCTGAGGCTATATCAGATGTTGTTCACTCTCCTGCCACTGAGAGTCATGTCCACTGGGACCCAGTGAACCCAAATTCTACAGAAAGCCATGCCCCCTTAGCCCCAGCCCCCAATTTCTGGTAGCTTGGCAGGCTGAATAGAGCAGCTCCAGGGGCTGAATGTTTGGCAACCTTCCTCTAGATGAGTGGTGCCCAATTTTTTTGCCTGGTGGGCAGGATGGGCAGTGCCTGGTCTGTTTGTGGGCTGGATCCAGCTGGTGACCCTAACCTGGTGCCCAGGATAGGCACAGAGGAGCCCCAGCCAGCTGCACAGGGAGAGGGGATGGGGTGTGGCGCAGCCCCATGGAAGGGGAAGGTAGGGGCATGGCCTGGCCCAGTCCTGACCCAGCCCTGCAAGGGCGGGGAAAGAATGTGGGGCCTGGCTCCAACCCAGCCTCCTGGGTGTAGCACACTATGGCCCAGCCCCAACTCAACCTCATGGGGGGAGAAATTTGGAAGCAGAGAAGGGCAGTGGTATTTCCACTGCTCCCCCATTGCCCAATTTCCTGACCTGTAGGGAATCTCATAGGCCAAATACCGGAAGTTGAGTACCCTTGCACTAGATCACTTGACAAAAGGTGACCTTCCTTGGCATTGCTGTTGTGGGTTTTGTTTTGTTTTTTTAAAGTTGAATTCTATGCTTTTGAGGAAAGTTAGTTGTGCTCCAGGCCTAATGGTTGGTCCCTCCAGAACTTAGAACGCTAGTATCAGATTGGCTTACAACACATCTTAGGTGAGAGTTAGGTACTAAGGTAACCTAAACTGGATAACTTCTGGGCATGCCAGAAGCCAAATCTGGGTGCCTAGGTCACTTTGCAATTCAAAATGGAGGCACTAGCCACTTGACCTGGGCACTTACTGACTTTTGTGGCTGGTGGAACAAGCCAAACTGAATTGCTTTCACATGTAGATGCCTTAATTCTGTCCAAGTCTTGCTTAGGCACTTATAGTTTCATAGTTTCTAGGGTCAGAAGGGACCTGAGTAGATCATCTAGTCCGACCCCCTGCCATGGCAGGAAAGAGTACTAGGGTCAAACAAAACAGGTCTTTATAGAATAGATCAGGCTCTTGTAGAAAAATGCAGGGAAAATGCTACCAAATCAAGAGGGTAGTGTACTGAGCCCCAGTGCTTAGCTGCCTTGCGCAAATGTAAATGAAACCCAGGTTACAAGGCAATGAAGAACTGGACCTAAGGTTGCCATAGGGACTGGTCCCAGTGTTGCCACACTCCACAACAGCATTTTATAGATATGTACAAGAGAGGTCATGTGTGTTCCCCAGCACTCACTTTCCAGGGTAAAATGCTATGCAGGTGGATGTTGCTCACACCATCAGCTTCCCTAGGTAACTTGTCTTCAGACTGCAAGTTCCTCCAACAGTTGCAATGGGCCACTAAGTTAAAGAACATACAATTCCCTTTGCTTCGGTGGAGTTATAATGCTTCCCACATGTAAAGATCTAGTTCATGGGTGGTGTTATAGAGGTAGACATTTTTTGTCACAGTGTTGATAAGAAGAGGTTCCCTGAGTCCTCCTGCCTCCCCCATCCCCATATACAATCTTGTGTGGGAGTTCTGTTGAGCAGTCATTTGGCCTTAAATATCCTAGAAAGTTGCATACAGTAAAAATTGTAGTGTTTTAGTACCATTTTCTTCCAACTATTGATCTTCCCTTCAGGGCAAGGTGAATCCTGGAGCCTTCATTTGAAGTTGCAGAATTACAGGAAATAGATATGTTGCCTACTCTGCAGTGATGGCAGGATAATTTGTCAATTAAGAGAAATCAGTTCTAGAGTGCTTTTTATGTCTGAGTTATTTCTGAAGTCTTTTTAATTGGATCCAAGTCCCTCCATATATCTCCTGAGGCAAAGAACATTAACCATCCCATGTCTGGAAGTTGGAATGAGAGTAAATGCATTTTGTATTAGAGTTTAAGCACCAGGGGGATCCTGAATTTCACAGTCATAATTTGTCTGTGTGGGGCTTTTTATTCTTCATTTTTAATCTTATATTTGAAAGTGTAGGTGGTACTAGAGCACCAACCCTGGATACCAAGTACTTTATCTACTGAACAGGTATACCAGGTCTTCTTAGCTTTATGTTCTCCACCCCTGGACAATATCCCTCAATTTTGATGAAATGGCATAACATCTGAGAGGCAGAGATGAAGTGAGGGAGAAATTTTCTGTTCAGTATCCATGCAATTCCTGGCTTCTGTACTGAATTATATGCTATCTTGCCCAGGGTGCTGTAGTTATATTACTAATAATAAAGTTACCAAAGAATGAAAATTCTACCCACAGGAATCATCAGTTTAGGTGTGTAGAGGAGAGGAATGCTATCACAAATACTTGAACAAATAGAGTCTAGAAATGCTACTTACCAGAAGGTTCCAAAAGCGAGTCAGAGCACTGCTCTCTCTAATTAACTTAAAGTGAGAAAGTAGTATTTTTCAAAGCATAACATTTGCACATATTACCTCCGTTTTCCTCTTGTGAGGGAAGTAAAAAAGAAATAATCCTTCCTTAGGCAGGCATTTCCCTTACATTTTCTACACAAGATATGTTGAAAATATTAATCTCGGTTTCCTGAAATTTCCATTATGGGCTTTGTAAAAAAAAATTGAAAGTCATCGTGATATTTCATGAAAACATCTTTTTATGAAACCTCATTTCTTGACCATAATTGTCAAGTTTTGATTTGCTGTACCCTATAACAAGGCCAGTTTTAAAATAAGGATCATTTAAGATGCTCTTCTGAGTAAAAGAAAGACAGGGACTGCAGTGAGCTCAGAACAAACCCAGGATCCAGCCCACACCAATCAAATGATTCCCTGAGGCTGCAGGAAACAGGCCCCACTCAATTCAGCCGGTAAAAGTAGGCTCCAGATAATATTACACTGTCTGGTACGGGTGTGTGAAGCAGGCCCTATTTGATTTGAATTCAGATTCAGCCCAAATCAAGGACAGCGATTTGATTAATTGATTGAGATCACTGTCCCTGATTTGATTCTGCCAAATCTGAATCTGAAGATTTGATGCTGATTCAGAGAATCAGCGATTTGAACATAGACACAGCTTTAAAAGTTTTTTCTACATACCTTGAGGTAGCAGTCATGGCTCTTGAGTGCTGTGATGCTGGAGCACATGGAGCATCCCACAGGAGTGAGTGTGTGTGTGGGGGGGGGCCCTCCTTGTGCTTGGCGGCAAACCCGAAAGTGGACTGGAAGTACTTCTCGTCCACTTCCGGGTCTTCTGGGGAGCGTGCTGGGGGGACCTCCTGCACCTCCCCCAGCTCAGTGATTGGCCACAGGGAAACCCCGGGTGCCCCCCCCCGACCCAGGAGGCACCAGTCACTGGGCTGAGGGGTGGCCCCCTGTGCACTCCCTGGCAGACCCGGAAGTGGACCAGAAATGCTTCTCATCCACTTCTGGGTCTGCTGCTGAGTGCACCGAGGAGCCCCCTGTGCTTCTGTGGGACGCTCCATGCACCTCAGCCCTGCAGTACTCACGAGCTGCCTGCTACCTAGAGGTATGTAGAAAAAACATTTAAAGCTGTCTCTATGTCCGAATCTCCAAATCTTTCTGAATCGATTCGGAGGGTTCCAATTTGAGTCAGAGAGTTTAAAGGGTCCTCTGATTTGATTAAGATACAAAGATTCTTCCACCGAATCGGGCCGAATCTCTGCCAGATTGAATGAAAAACCAAAGCTTTGCACAGCCCTACTGTCTGGGCAAAGGTTTTGATGTTTGTTTCTGACCCCTCTGCAGTTTCTTGACTTGCTCACTGGAAACTCTTGTTTTGACACCTGGCTCACCTTGAACACCTTCAGACAAGTGGGGTCTCCCACTTATACCTGCATTAGCTCCTCAGATAAGATCTATTTTCCTAAAGTCTCATAGGTTGAATTGCCCTGATCATTTGATTGGGACTGGCTGTGCCCTGAGTCCTGACCCAAGGTCCTTACAAGAACTTTGAGTTGTTGTCTTACTTGACATGTACTTTCCATGTAGAGTTTAGGTCAAGTTGCTTCCACTCAGCTTCCAGTTTCTCATCTTTAAAATGGGACTGATCATATTTATTTATCTTGAAGATGTGAATTTGTTAATGCTTCTCTTCCTGCGTAGTCTGTTGGACCATGTCCATCAGTATGGAATTTGAAACCTTAAAATGTAAGATATTAAAGAAAATACTATGTTTCAGGATTTTCAAATGTGATCTTCTGTTTGAGCAGTAAATTCTTTCCCTAGTTCATAAAAACCCTAAAAACAATAAACCAATATTCACTTTCTTCCTGCTGCCACCACCAGACTACTGGGCACATTGTCTACTAATGGAGTCAGAATGAATTCCTTAAACTGTGAGAAGCTTTGGAAGCTCCCTTGACATCTGTAGTGGTGGAATATCAGCAGAACACTGGAAATGCAATAGGACTTCTAAGGAATCTGTAAAGGTAATTTGGGTATTAAGCTGTACTTAACCCATCTGGTTACTGGTCTGCTGTTGATAACAAGGAAAAATCATGACTGCCAAGTTCTATTCCCTGCTTTCATTGACTCATTGTAAGGCCACTCTTTACCCATCTGTATAATGGAGATAATCATTATCTACCTTTTATTCGATTGGCTGGGATTATGACACTTGCAGTAATTAATCTTCACAGACTACTTCAAGATTTTTGATAAGAGGTCCTACAGAAGGGTAAAATGTGGTAACAACTCTGCAATCACTTCTCCACAGAAAAAGACCATAACATCTGCTACAAAGGTTGCTTGGTGGTCTGTCTCAGTGTTAACTTTCAGGTTGGAAAGTATCAGTTTTCTGATACTTCTATCACTTGTGGTGGTGAAATTCTATTGACTTCATTAGAATTACATCAATTTAAATCTGGAGTAAGCTAAAGGAAAATTCATGTTAGGGTAACATGAGAAAATCTTGCATTTCTCTTGGGCTATTGTGCAGGGATATGGGGCTTTAACTTTAAAATCAGTATTTTATACTTAGATCTCTTCTTTTATTCTCTATGTTCTAATCCCTCTTCATTTGTACAGTATTTCTTTTTACATGTGTGGGTTTTTATCTCTCTGCAACAAAGTTTCTTTCTTGTATTTGAAGCACTGCTTCTGGGTGACCTCATGGCCTTTCCCATCAAAGCATCAGTAAGACCATCAGGCATTCTAGGAAGATGCTTATGGCACAAAGGGAACTTTTATGAAATATGTGCAAAATCTGGAGCCATACAAAAGAAATGAGGGAAAGGAGCCTGGCATGTAAAAGTGCAGTTTGTCAGTACTACAGTAGAATTTGAGGGAGAGGAATGCTGTGGACAAACATAGAAGGGTACTAAGCTCCAAACCATTTGTTGTGGTTGTGTATGTAGGCTTTCTATTTCTTTTTCTTTACCATCTTTGTCATTCAGCTCAGTTGGTTATGGTGTTAATGACACAAAGGTCATAGGTTTGCTTCGACTATTGGTTTAGATGATCTCTTGAGGTCCTCTCCAGCCTTACTTCTTTATGATATAACTGACCCCATTGTTTTCTCTCCAACCTCTGAACTTAACCTCTGTAATCCAGCCCCAAAAATAAAAATATAGATTTTGTTGGCAATCCTTTCTTTTCTAAGAACTTTCTGCACTTGAGTATTGACTCATAGTGGGTCTTCTCAGTTGTGAGGCAGGGTCATGGTCTATTGAAATGTATTGGTCTCCTTGTTTGTGATTGCAGGGTAGATAATGGTAGCTGCTTGTCATGGGGTATTCCTCTTTTTTTGTCCTCTGCCTTTTGTGGAGACTGGCCCAATCACCTAGTAAAATACATGAAGATCAGTGCTGGATGAATTTGTGAGGAGTGGGAGTCTCCTTTCCTGTCAGCCCATTAAATCAGAACCGCAGGGAAGGAGGAATTTCTTACTTGGGAGTTGAGGGAGATATTTATCCTTCCCCAACCCATATGCCACCTTTCCTGAAGATGGCACTGTTGAGCCTAACTCAAGTTTGGTCAGGACATCCATCCTCTTCCTTTATTTTGGAAGTGTTCAGAAACTGGGCCTTCTTATGCCTCTTTTAACAGCTACATGAATCAAGCATTATGACCCTTCCTAAACATTCTTCTATATACAATCTCACCTCTACTCTTTCTCCCAGGCTGGAAAAAGATGTCATCTTTGGAGCATGATTGGCTGTGCTATGATATGTCATGGCACAGCTGACCACACTCCACAGATGTCTACAGATATTGCTGGGTGCTGCACCACAAGTTGGGTTGTATCTGCAAGTGGGGGAACCCCCCTGCTTGCTTGTGAACCCCCATGTTGGGTAGTGGGAGAATCCCTTGCAGGGGACTTCCCCATGTAGGCATCTGCAAGCATGGAGGGAGCACTCCAAGGGGAGTCAGGATGCATACATGTGTACGGGAGAATCCCCTGCAGAGGATTCCCTCGCTCCCCAACATGGGGGCACGTCTACAAATGGGGGTTTCCCCATTCATGCAAACTTAGTCATAGGATTACCAGAGGTGGGTCTGAGAGAGTAGGGAACCCTAACTTTCTTGCTTATGGAGAAGCACCCTAAGTTTCCCTAGGGTGTCTCTCATAGATTTCATAAATTTCGTAGACATCAGGGCTGGAAGGGACCTCGGGAGATCATCGAGCCCAGCCCCCTGCCCAAAGGGCAGGAAGTCAGCTGGGGTCATAGGATCCCAGCAAGATAAGCATCCAAT
>NW_017728947.1:45148719-45190657 GCF_001723895.1 Crocodylus porosus | reverse complement strand
TTAAGTGCCTTGGTCCGCTGGCTTTGCAATAAGTGGGGAAATCTGCACAGCTCCCAGAGCACTTGCTCAGGCTGCCTGTACTCTTCTGTCACAGAGCTAATAGATGTCTGCCACAATAAAGCAGAAGTTTATTACTACCTTTTGTTGAGCCACTGAAATTCTTTGTGAAATCTATTTGCTTGCCATTTGTGAAACCTTAGGTTATGTCTGTTTCCACACTCAGGGTCCCACTGAATACAGGAAGGAGTCTGATTTCATGGGCACCGATATGCTGACAGGAAAGGAGACTCCCACTCCTCACAAATTCATCCAGCGCTGATTTTCATTTCTTTTACTAGGTGATTGGGCCAGTCTCCACAAAAGGTCTCCTTGTATCACGTTCATGCTGCTCTTCACTCTTTCCTTCTCCTATCCTCTCTGCCCCAGATTAATTCAGCAGCAGGGGAAAAGAGGGGACATGGCACTGGTGCTCAACATGTGGAGCTGTATGAAAGCAGGGAATGAATGCCACTGCTGCTAATCTTCTCTTCCCCTGCAAAAGCAGGGACTTGCGTCAGACTGCATGCTTACCAGCTGAGGAGCTCAGAGCTCTTGGCACGTGCAGAGGTCTGGCAGGAGCGGCACTGACATACAGGATTGCAATGAGGGCAGAGACATCCCTGGGGGCATGAATCTATGTGCCTGCACTGGGCCCCATGATGTGGGGGACCCTGCGGACAGTTCCGCACAGGCCACAGGGAGGTTTGATGGAACACTTTCTGCACATTAATAATAAACTTAGTAAACTTACAGTTAAGGGTGCTTTTTAAAATACAAAACCTGACATATATGCATTATTAAAGAGCTGCTCTAGGATGCCGTCTCTTTCAGGCTGTAATGGCCTTCTCTAGGCTGCTATTCAGTACAACAAGGTTTGAGAACAGTATAGAATCATAAGAAAGCCAGGCTGAAAGGGTCCTTCAGAGGTCATCTAGTCCAAGCCCGTGCTTGAGGCAGTACACCATCAATACCACATTTCTCCTGGTATCTACCCCTGCCTTATTTCAACAGAGACATGTGAAGGAGCTACAGTCAAAGGCAGAATCTTGTCCACAGTGTTGTGTTGCTCACTAGCAATAATTTTAAATTATATTGCTCCTTTTTACTGTATAGCAAAGGTTCCCAAACTTTTTCTTATTGCTTATCCCCTTCTAGATTTACCAACTGCCCGCATACCCCTACTAGCATACGCTTTATATTTTAATCCCTGAAATGCCAGTTATTATTATAATGAAAATTAAATCTGCCATTACACAATTTCTCCCACATGTTGGCTTGGAAATGATGTTTAAAGGTTTGTTTTGGGGGAATCGGCTTATTGGGGTGTATGTGTGTGTGTATTCTAATAGTATAAAAGTCTAAGTCTGTCTGTCTGTCCCTAACATTTTATTTGCACTCTGGCTGACAGAAATAGCCAATCAGAGTGCTCCAAGTGTGGGGGAGCTCCGCCATGATTCTGAAGCCATGCCAAGGACTGGACAGAGGGTGAGGGAGCTGGGGCCAGCAGCACTGGCCTCAGCTCCCCTACCCCACTCCCTGCAAGAAGCAGAACAGCAGCAGCATGGGGCGTTAGGTGGTGGCACTCCATCCCAGCCCCCTTTGCCCCCATCATTCTTGATGGGCAACCAGCTACTATGCATATATATATGTATATATGTATATATGTGTGTGTGTGTGTGTGTATACATCCTGCCCATAACTTCATATAAATGGCATCAGCTAACAAAGCCTCAGAGTGGGGTGGGGTGGGGGGGGAGGAGGAACGGGGCTGAGTCCTGGTTTGGGGGGAACAGACCAAATTAGGAGAAGCCCTGGAAGGCTACATGGATGTGTGACCACAGATAGACAACCAGCCAGCAATAGACACAGATGAAGAGTCATCAGGAGGGAAGGAGAATACATAAGCAGAGACCTGTAGTAACAAAGGGTCCGTCCTCCCTCCCTCCTTGTTTTCTCCTGTCCTTCTCCCCAACAGGGGTCCCCATCCCCAAGGAAGTGTCCCCAAGGCCACCATGGACAGAGGGCACATGACTAGCCCATCTCATATACCCCACTGGAGGGGAAGATGGGCCTCAGCATCCCACTTCTGGACAGCTGGCATGCTGATATCTGACACCTAAGAGACGGCCTCAGAGTAAAGACTGCATCCTGACCAGATGTATTTTGATTCTGATGTCAGCCCTAGAATTTGATAGATATATAGAATTGCTTGATTGTTTGTTGTAGATGCCCATGCAACTCTAGCAAGGCATCTACTCCTCTTGGCATGATTCCTTCTTCCCTCACCCCTATAGGTGGACAGTTTGGCCTGTTGACTTGAATATTATAGTGCCCGATGTTGTAATCTGCCACATCTTGATGTTTATAGTTATAAAAGATGGGAGGAAGGTCTTATGTCTCCTTGCATCAGCACTTAGTGAGATCAGATGATATGTCTTGGGGCTCTGTCTCCCCTACACCCCATCTGGCACCAACCCAATGTTAAAGTCACAATCAGGTAAGTAAGGTTCCACTGCCTTACTACAGTGGCTTTCTAAAAGTCCAGCACAACCAATATAATCCTGAAGCCTTAAAAGAACAACAACAGCAACAAAAAGTTCTGGAATGAAAAATGAATATTGAAGTGCAAGTCCTCTGTCTTTAAATCAAAGCTTCCTCCATTGTGTCCTAACAGTCTTTCACATGAACTAATCACACTCCTTCCCAGTAAATGGATTGTGGAGTGAGCAAGTGCTAGTCTCTCACTGTCCCCTTCACTCACAGTTTGACGCTTTATCTCCTTCTCTCTCCACAGGATCCTCACTGTTGGGAGACCACTCATTGCTCTGGATCTTCCATGAGGATTCTCTTGGTAAGTCAATAGGCTCCTCCAAGCCTCTATATGTGAGAGACAGCCTCAGCTCCCACCATTTGCCCCTCCCAGGGCAATTCGTGTCTGGATACTGTTTTCCACAGCTCTGAGCTTCTGGTTCTGGTCCTTCGTCCTTCGTATCCCAGGCAGCTTTTATTCTGACATCTGGGCTCTGCCTGGCCAGACGGAGCCAGCATCTGCTGACAAAATGTGCTGGTGCTGATGCTGGGGTTTCTCTGCTCGGTATCAGTGTGGAACACGCCTGGTTGTCTGTCCACTGGAACTTCCCTTGGTCTTCTAGTTTGTTTCCTTCAGTGGCAGCCAACTTCTCACGGCTACATTTATATTGCTTCATTTCTGTTATTACTGTGTATCAATAAATTTGCCTGTTATTGAATGGAAAGGTTATGGTTGGTCTGAGGGTGGGTCCTCCCCTTTCCCCTCTGGAACAAGGTATCTGGATCCTAAATCCAGAGTCAACACCACATACTCCCCAGAAATGTCTTGCATACCCCAGTACCCCAACTGGGGTGTGTGTACCACAGTTTGGGAATCCTTGCCATATAGGAAATGCTTGCCTGGCTACTTAGTATTCTTAGTGGCATATTCAATGTGTGTTTACAGAGTAATAAGTGGAGTAAAAAAGCTGATTCCATATCTCTTTCTGCTTAAAGAAGTCCCAAATACACTCAGATTGGCATATGTTAGAGCAGTACCTGTGAGAGAACCACTGCATCTCTGATTCAATATTAGCTTAAATTCTGAACCAGAGACAAGGGGCCTGTACACTAAGCCATATGTAGTACAGCCTTAGAAATGTATCAATGTAGTGATCAAAAATTTTTCGGGGAGGAGAGGTTGGACCTGAAAATCTATAGGTAAGGAAGCACCTAAAGAGTGCACTCTGTGTGAGATCTTGAGAATTTATCACTCTCATGTCAGCTAATGACAATGGAAGCCAGTTAAATGGTTATTTGGGCTCTGAAAATGCTTCCCTGTGAGACTGTATGTAAGGACAAACCTTGTTTAGCTTAATTATTTCAGCTGTAATTGCTGAAGTGTTCAGTATAAAGGCAGAGAGAAAAAACATTGATCCCAGATAAATCAGAAGATGAGTTAGCAGGGTAAAGGTTAAGAATATTAACTTATCTGAGCTGAAAAGACAGGCACTGGAGGAGGGTTTTAATTGAGGTATGCAAACTCTTAAATGGTGTAGAAAATGTCAAAGCAAAATGCTATTTTTAACACAGCAGAAGATCGTTAATGCACAGAACAGTACTACAGTAGAATTTGAGAGAGGAATGCTATGGAGAAACATAGAAGGGTACTAAGCCACAAACCATTTGTTGTGCTTGTGTATATGTTTTTTTTTTTTCCCAGAGTAAAGGCAAGACTAATTCAGAATGGACTAAAAGAGGTAACTTCTCGCTACATATAATAAACATTAGCAGAGGTCCTTTCAAGGGGAGGATTATGAAGCAAAGATGAAAGAAGAAATGATGTACTGTCACAGGAGAAAGTCTTCTAGGAAAAGGACAAGCTTGGAAGCTTTGCTGATTTCTGGTATCTCTTCTCCCTTCAGAATGGGAATATGGAAAGAATCCCAGTGGATATGACTATGATTTGGCTCTAGAAGGAATTACTATTTAAATAACCGGAGAGCTCAGAAGATGTCCTAAAATGCAACTATCACCTACCTGGAAAGGCACTAAGAGGACCGGCTGCAGGCTTCTATTTGTGCTGTTTTTAAAAGAAGGCTAGTTTTTATGCGCATTGTCATTTTTTTTAACATTATGAGCAGCATCAGGCCTGGTGAATACTTGTAAGTTTCTTTAGGTGTCTCCCATCCAAGGTACTTCAAGAACTCTCTCCTTTTTTAAATTCTACTTCTCTCCCATGTAATATTTTCTTCTGTATCTTTGCCCAGCACTTTGCTTTCCCCATCTTCTCCAGTTAATTCCATTTTCTGTTCCTTATCTTCTCTATTTGCTGACACCGTTGCTTCCCCATCTCTTTTTACTCCTTATTTTTGCACTTTCTCCCCTAATTTCTTTCCTTACCATTCCTGCTCCAATCTTTCTTGGCTCCTTAGGCTCTTTTTATCTGTCCCCTACTCCTCTTGTTTCATCCTCTCCCACTATTTGTTTCTCACTAAACTCTGGCTCCCCCAGTCAGTTTCTTAAACCGATTCCTTTTTTATAACTAGATCTCTTCCTATTGGTTTTTTTTCCCCTAATCCTGTCATGTTTTATGCTTCTTCTATATCTACCTCAGCTGAAAAAATAACGCCTCATTGTGGCTTTCTAACCTGTCTATCACCTTGTAACATGAAGTTTACACTAGTATAGATTCATGGAAAGTGCAGGTCTGGTTTAAAAAAGAACTCTAGAAATGGCACCTTCCTATCTGGCAGAGTTGTTTCCTTTGTGTGTAAGTTGCTTCTGCTCGTCTTCATGACAAGAACGTATTTCCTAATTTTACACCTGTTAGGCTTTCTGAGGTAAGAAAAGATGCTTGTATAGCATCAAAAGAATTGTTTACTAAACCTTAGCTACAGGGCTGATCAGAGATGCCTGTGCAAGAAGAACTCTAACTACAGCAAGATTATACACATTACTGAGGGCTCAATTGGACCTAAATAACATTTTGTTTCTAGTGGGAAACAGGAAAAGAAGAAAAAAGCATTTCATGACTCAGTTTAAATTTGCAAAGGAGATGGTTAGAAAAAGATCTTTTTGGTTGGAAATTGAGCACATCTGATAAGGAGTCAAAGAAGCATGAAAAACGTGGAAGCCCACTAAGACATTTTTTCAGTGTCACTTCTCAGAGCAGAACTGATGTTCAATTACTGATGTACTCTTCCCACTTAGGGCCACTTTCTTTCTGAAGTGTCACCATTATTGTGTCAGCTGCACCCCAAAGAGAACAGGTTATTTTCTGCACTGCTAGAGATATTATGACACGGGGCCTGGGATCTGCCTAAAGTATATATTTAATGATGAAGAAACACTGATAAAATACTGTAGTAGAAGGGATGAGGGTCTGAAATAGCTTCTCTTTGCTAAATCCAGAGTTTGTTTTCTCTTATTCTTTAACAAATCCACTTATGCCCTTGATTAGATTTGCACATCCATTGTTCTGGGCTGTAAGAGCTGTCAGACTGACTAGCAAAATTTCAAAGCTACCATTTTTCTCCATTGAATAATCTTGTTTAAGAGAAATACTGTTGTAAGGATGGCCCATGCCAAAATCAATGACAATCCCATAACTTCTAAGGAAAGTTATTAAGGTGAACAGGAAATCCTAGAGCATAGTTCCCTACTCATGGCTAATACAGTTGGGCATTCATGAAGGTGTCCTCTCCCAGTAAGGTATTATAAAGTCTACAAAAAGAGGAATTAATCTGCAGAAACAAGAAAAAAAAGTTTACAAAAAGAGGAATTAAAAGAATGAGCAGATGATGTGGGTTGTAATGATACGTTTTCTTTCTGCAAGAGATGTTACTGATATGCTGTTACATAGGGTGACCATAGGTCTCCAGTTTGGCTGGGACAGTCCCAGATTTCATAGGATGGTCCCAGGCAGTTAGTCAAAATTTAAAGAAGTCCTGGAATTGCAAGGGTGTGGAGAGCAGTCCGGCAAGGCGGTGGAGTGGCATGGTATGCCAGGCAGCTCCATCTCGACGCCAGACTGCACATCGACATCCTGCCTGCTGGCCTCTGCCACTGCCTGCAGCAGCACCACTAACTTGTGGGGAGGGAAGGAGAGGGGCACTGTCCCAGATGTTCCAGATGTCCCAGATTTCCTTACAGCCACCCTGTGTTATAGGACAAAGTGCTCTCTGGCTATAACTGGCTCAGTTCAAGTTTGGTTCTACATTTATAAAGCCTGAAGCTTTCTGAGTTCCTCTGAATTGCATTTAATCATTAGTCAGAGGCTGACAATAGAACTGCCCAGTATAATCCATATTTTGGTAGTGTTGGAGTGATGCTGCAGCCATGATAGTTCAGGAATTATATGAAAGGCAAGGATTTTTCTGGGTAGTACCTCTCAGTGGACCAACTGCATGGCTGGGATAGTTAGACAAGTTTTCAGATGCAAGGCATTCTTCATCATGTCCCTGAAACTGGGAAAGGACCATTCAGGCCATATGATGTAACCTTCCTATTGCTGAACCTAGTTGCAGCTCCTCCCTGCTCTCCAGAGTGCTCTGAAACTTCACAAGCACCTTGCTGTGCCACATTGTGTGTTTGGTGCAGTTTCAGCATTTTGCGTCTAGTCCCTGCTTTCCCTCTTGTTTGGCTGGGTTAAAGCTGCTCTGGTTCCTTTGGTTCAATAAGGGCTTAGCAAGGGCCATACTGGTCAGCTAAGAGCCCTTTGTTGCAAACTACTTCCAACAGTTTTACTCTGCTACAGGCCAACTTTACAGCATATTTCAAAATTGCATTTGTGCCAGATGGATTTTTTTTGTCATCGTTAACATTCATTTGCTTTCTATCTGTGACCCTCTCTTCTATTTATTCTGTAGTGGGTGTGGTTTACCTGACAGCAGACAGAAGTGTTCTTGTACCTGTTCTATCTCTGCTGTAAATTCCATACTGCCTAACTTTGTCTTGATTGGGCTGGCTCCTTAGGCTTTTAATGTAATTATTGTTTTAGTTTTTTTATTGTGTGGCACTTAGCCTTGAACTAGAGGCCTTTATAAACAGACTAAGTAAATAAATAATCCAAAAGAACATCTCATTCATATTGGCAGAAACAACCTTGATGCAGGGTGTTGCGAGGATTATTGATTTGCTGGGGTTATGCCTCAGGCCATCAGCTCCTTCCAGCCCATTATTAATGCCCTGTATGTCAACAATTATTGGAAAAGCTGTGAATGAATTTGCTACGCTCTCTAAACACTCTTCCAAAACAGTCTGGGTCTGGCAACAGTGGCTAACTGTAATTACAGAAAGGAGCAGAGTTCTAGTTGAAAAGCCACCTCTCAGGGAAGATGGAAGGAGATGGCTTAGGCTCATGTGTAAGGTTAAGCTACAATGATCTGTAGACTAAGTGCCAATCTCTCAAGGACTGTACTACAGATTTTAGTAGATTATTGCCAGAGATCACAAGTTGCAGTCATTTCCAAGTGACACAGACAAATCATTCTGTGTATTAGCCACTTCGTAAACCTTAACATCACAAGCAGCAGTAAGTTGTTGGGTTCAGTATTTGCATTGGGGTAACACAGCACCTTCTCTGTAGGCTAGTGGGTCTCAACTGGGATATCACTGTGGTCTGGGCACCATGTGTCTCATGCACAACCAGATGAGTTTAAATCAGGCAGGAGCACCTGCTCTTGCTGCAGCCTTTCCAGGTCCAGCCCCCATGTCCCTCCCAGGAACAGAGGCAAGTGGGACAATTCCATCTGCCCTGCATGCCTCTATTTCCAAGAGGAGTGTGGAGGGTTGGACTAGGAAGAGTGGTAGCAAGAGTGGGTCTTCCTGCCTGCTTTAGGCTTACCTGTCTGTACATGAGGTGCACAGGGCAGTTCTACCTGGTGGTGGTGGCGGCTACAACACTAGCAACCTCCTGGCTGAGAACCCCTAAGGTAACCTAAGGCAGCACATCAGTGGTTCTCAACTGGGCTGCTGCCACATTTTAAAACAGTTACCTAGGGTGCCCTGAATCTAAAAAGATTGATAAAGCACTGCTGTAGGCACTAGTGCAGTCTAGGCAGAAATTCACAGTGGCTCCAGCCTGAAAGCTAGAGCAACTCCAGAAGGGAATTTTGCCCATTCGACATTCACCTAGTTGACATCTATCTCCTTTCCATTGATGCTGCTTTGGAAATTTGCAAGACAGCAGCGATAGGATCACCAGTTCAGGGATTACAATACTCGTGCAAGCTGCTACTGCAGCAGATAAGGAAAAGAACCAAGCACAGTAGATGTGGAGCTACCA
Organism: Crocodylus porosus; assembly: GCF_001723895.1. Taxonomy (NCBI): domain Eukaryota; kingdom Metazoa; phylum Chordata; order Crocodylia; family Crocodylidae; genus Crocodylus; species Crocodylus porosus. Next base: position 45,181,821 of record NW_017728947.1, on the reverse strand, counting down.
GGACCACAAACCTGGTTTATCTCCTTCCCGGAGGAACTCCTGTGTGCATGGGTGCATGTTTGGTGCGAAACATCAGTATTATCCATAGGTGCTGCAGGGGTTACTTGTCTCGTGCAATCCAGATTCCAGCTCCTAGTGCTCTCTTGAGCCGTATTTAAGAGCCTTGCCTAATTTACCCATAACTATAGGGGTCTTCCATGTGATCACACCAGCAGTAACAAGCACTGGAGGGAGTTCTCAGTGCTTCTTTAAAAGTAACATTTCATGTACTAGGGTACAGGTCCTCATATGGGTTCCTCAGCTATTATATCCACTTAGTATGGCTGTGTGAAATTTTACCAGCTGTTTCGTTTCGACACTGTTTCAACCAATTTCAAGGTCAAAATAGCAAAATTGGAATGAAACAAAGGCCATCAAAACAAAATGAGGCAGGTGGGCTGCTTCCCTATATCCCATGCTAGACCAGGCTGGGGGCAGGAGGCAGCCCCGCTGGGCTGAATTCCCATCCCCCGCGCTAAATCATGTGGGGCACGGGAGGTAGTGCTAGATCAGCTGGGCTGACTCCCTATCCCCAGCAAAATATCGAAACAGTGTTAAAACAACCTTTCTGTTTCAATGGAACACAACAGAACTACTGTTCTGAACTTGAAATTAAATGTGAAACAGAATGCTGTTTTGTTGAACCATCAAAACTGAAGACGAAACGAAACAGTGCTGTTTTGCAGAGCCCTACCACTCAGGTCATATCACTTTTCTCACTCCAACAACCTATCCCCATATTGTGGTCACAAATTCTTTCACTAATTCTGGACAGACCTATATTAAAGTTAACAATGAGAGAATACTGCAGTGGTTAAGTAAGCATCTTTTGCCTCTGCCTAAAGGGCCTAAAGTTAACAGCAGTTTCTAGATGCTTGAGGAAGAAGCCCAGAAGGTCTGATTGCAGGCTCCCAAAGAAGGCCCAAATGTAGTACTCTAGCAAAGAGGTCAGGTGGCTTGTCACATATTGCTCAAGGAAAGGACAGGAGGTTCAGGACTGGCTCTCATTTCCGTCATCTTCAATTTCTGTGTGCCGGGTTTTCCTTTAAACCCTCCAGCTCCTGTTATTCCAACTAACACCAACTCTTATACCTTGTGTGGAGGGACTGAGTCCTTGCTGTGTAGTGTGATGCACTGACTGCTTGCACAAATATAATAAAGTATTTAAGAGCCAATTGCTGTCTCTGAACTTCATTCTCACTAATTAATGCAAATGTAGATGAAAGATTAAATTACAAGCAAGAGAGATTTTGTTCTGAGTCTATGCTTTAAAACTGTCCCAAGGGTAATAGAATAAAGAGGGAAGAGCAAAGCACTTGCATCCCAAAAGCATCTCAGAGGTGCGTGGTGAAAGTGGTGATAAGAAAGGAAAAACAGCTGCCTTCAGTCATCTTGTTCTCACATGTAAAATAAAAATGAAGTCAGTGACCCTGGGAAATGTTCATAGAATGAGCTAATTTTGAACTATTTGTTTCAGAGGAAAGCTATCATTTGCTAATAGAGTCTATTGAACAGATGTAGCAGAAATCTCCCCTGTCTTGCACTTTAGCAAACACAACTTTGTATCTCATGACTGCTGGAATGAATGCTGGGAGAGAGTAAGTAAAATACTTCCCCCCGATGGATGTAAACCGACATACATATGCATGTCTGCTGCATGAAATCAGCCCCTGTTCTGGCTTCCTGCCTTCAATCCATGAATGTCACAGTTGTGTATGGGTGAAAGGAATCAGCCTAATATATGTATGTATTAGAGGTGCACCATAGATGCAAGACTGGATCAGCACTGATATAAAGAAAATTGACTATTTGAAATTTTATTGTTGTCCCATAGATCTTGTAAGACAACATAGTGTCTTACATACATACATAGGGGACATAAAAAAATAGGAAAAGTAAGACAGAATGCTGTTTTTGATGCTTCTTGAAGGAGCAGGGTGGGGGAAAAGAAATTATCTATGCAACTAGATAATGGACCTTGGGAAATAATAGCCATAGGAAAATAGACATTTTTATCTTATGGTGACCACAAGCCACAAGTAAAATAAAAATTAAATGGTATATTTTGTCACTCTGAGAGAAAGTCACTGACAAGAAGTTGCCATTTGCAAGTCACAAATGCCAAGCAATTATATTCATTCCAGCCCTCCCTTGCACCTCCCATACACAAGGAAAATGGATTGGTGATGGGAGGTTTCCTAATATCTATGTACATCTATGTTTTCTTGTTTATACAGTAAAAATGTAGCTTCCTTTTAGATTTGGCCATTGGCCAAGCTGGCAGTGTTCCATTCCAGTCTCATAAAAGAAAGTGATCAGTAAGTGGATGGTTGTTTCTCCTTTAACTGAGTGGTGCTTAAAGCAGTGCTGTCCAGCTAGCAGCCCACAATCAGTTAACACTGTGGGCTGCAGACTCCTGCAGCCACCTCTTCCTCTGCTGCAAGGCAGAGGAGGACCTTGGGGGGATGTTGGGGGAAGGCTGTGTTTGGCCTGCAAAGTGTGCATCCCCCGGCTGTGCTAAAGTTGTACAGCCCTGGCTTTGACAGCTTCTGACTGCACAAGTTTTAGCATATTGCAGACAGTGTTGCTGTTTTCATACTACAAAGTATGAGTCACTGGATACAGACATTGTTTTTGTTGTGGCATCAGCCGTGCAAGATGTGCACCAGCACAGTTGATCTGATTGATCAGCAGAAACAGACATTGCCAGGACTACTGTCCCACAGGGTTGGGCTTCTGCTGCTCCTAGGGCTTCAGGGGCCCAATACTGTAGGATAATGGCCCTGGGTGCCACGTGCCAACCCAGGACACATGTCTGCCAGCAGGGGAACCCTCATGGGTTGTGGGGTGCATCAGCGTGAAATGCATAACCCAGGAATACCCCTGGAACATGCAATAAGTGAACAGATGTCCTCCCCTATAAGACGTCACAAACTGACAAGGTTTGGTTGTGCAAACATTTTTGGGCCCTGGATAAGGGTCAAGGACAGCTGTTCATTTGTAATTTGTGCCACCATAACCATGTTTGTGGTGGTACAATAGTGACATCCTTTTGCATCCACTAAGAGAGAAAAATATTTTGTTTAAATTATTCTCACAAGGGTGGCATGTATCTATGTATACAGAGCATCTCTTCATGTCACATTTCCTTTAGATATAGGATAGATACATAAGGTGAGAGGTTTTAGTTCATTATAGTTAGCAATAATTTCATGAATGTCCCTCCCAATGGGATGAGGTGTATAGAAGACCCTCAAATGTCCAGTTGCATCCTATTTGGTATTTAAAAATTACTCAGACCTGGGTAGTATTAGAGAAGTTGTAGCTGTGATGGTCCAGGAAATATGCAAGAGGCTCCCAGTCAGTGTTTCCAAATGGAAGTTTCTGGACCTCACAATTATGAGGTCCACACTCCAACCAGCATGGACCTCAAAATTGTGACTCACTTTGTACGTGAATCTGCAGAGAGTCTGAAAGGATAGCTCTGGGATATATGCATCTCCAGAGCATGTTAATTTTAAGATTAGAAGAGGTTGGGAAGTTAATAATATATTTTTTCATCTGGGATGTGGGAGCAGAGAGGTAATTATCAAGGTCTGAACTCTGGGCAACAGCAGGGTGGGAGGGGCCAAGCCACCTGTGATGGAAGCAATAGGTGGGCCAGCAGCAGCAGCTGCTATTCTTGTGCCCTTCTGAGTGGGTGCGTAGGGCTGGTGCCCCAGTTGCCCAGCCCTCTTTACACTACTGTGTGGGAGACTTGGGTTCAAGCCCCTGCTCTGTTGTTCTTTCACCTCCCAGGGGAGTTCTCTAGCCATCAGGCTGTCAAGTGTATCTCTCATCTCTCCTTTTGAAGCTACTCTACTTTGTACATATAAATAATTGGGAAAGAGGAACAGATTCTATCCACTCGCTCTAGAGGTGACCAATTCTGAACACAGTATCTATTGTGAAGGTAGACCATCAGCTTGTAAAATGGCCATCAACATTATTTTTAAGGTTCTCTAGTCTCTTTTTACTATGACTTCTCAAGTCACCTTTTTGACTACATCTTGTGTCAACAGCTTCACTGAGATGCCCATAACATATAATGATTTTCCTAAGACTTCACAAACATGTCGCTTTCCCAGTCTCTATGAGCCTTCTGTTACCTCTCCAAAAAAATTGCTGTGGCATTGTAACACTCCCACAACTACTACCCACATGGGTTTTGGTTCATGTTGAGGATCCCATTCATTTTGTACCACAGGACACCCAGGCCACAGGTGGGTTGGTTTTGTCCAACCTACAGTGACTCAGTATAAACGAGGTCTTTATTTGCTACCAATATATGACTGATTACACCTTTCTAAGTCCTTTTCACCTGCATACTCTCAGACGTCATCAGCCTTTACTGATGGTCAGGATAATAACTTCAGCTTGTAGGTTAGGCAGTGAAAAGGCAGTTTACAAAATTCAAAAGGCATGAAGAGATGAAAGGAGGAGAAACAGCAGGATTAAGATCATGAATGAAATGGCCAAAGACAGGCTCAGATGATTATTCCAAAAGCTTCATTAAAGGATTTACAAGCCAGAGCAAGCAGGCTACAGAAATAATTTCTAAAGAAAATGCAGCTACCAGCAAGAAAAGTAGGTGAAATACCTTTGATGAATTATAGACCACATGATCTGTTAGTGCAAACACACATAATATTCTCTGCGGAGGCTGGGTGACTCAGGAGATATAGAGAAGGCTGCAGAACCTTTTAAATCTAGGTCACTGCTTTGAATCCAATCAAACTGAAAACAGGAGTGCTGAAATACAATGAAAAAAGGTGGTTGTATTTCTGCTTCAGTGGGAAGCACTGGAATTTTACAATGAAGGAAGGAATCTTTATGCAAGTTGATCAAGCAGCCAGACTTTCAGATGCTTACCCAAATCCCACATATTATGAGTTATGTCTACTGCTGTGCAAAAAAGAGAAATTTCCTTGTCACCCAAACTAGATTTTGCAGGTTGCTTCAAAAAGTCATAACTGTAATGATTACCTGTAAGGTGGTGTTTTGTTTCCCTCCCCCCGCCCCCCCCCAATGTGTGGTAAATTCAAAGGTGGCTGTTGTGGCCTTTTCAATCCTACCCTAAGCTTGTGGTTTTTTCCCCCTCAGTCTTACAGGCCTTCCTCACCCACACTCTCACACATCTCTCTTTGGACCGACCTAATGGCCCTGCTTCCTTGTCTTCTATTCTTGGCCAGATCCCAAGATGCTGGTCCTCTTCTGCTGCTCACACCCAAGAATCCTCTAAGCAGTAAACCCCCCGCAAAAAACAACTTTTTTTTTTCAATTCTGATGCATTGGGAAGAGCTGAGCAATGAAAAACAAGAGCTTCTGTATTAACTTTGCTGTTGGATGCCTCTGGATTTACTTAACTCTGAACTTCACAGTAAGTTTAGGAATGGGATAAATACAAGGAGCAAAATTATGTGTGACACGTGAAAAATGTCTGTGTGACAAAGGTGCTTACTGAAGGCTCTATGAAGATTAGACCAAGTGTTTTTCTGTCATTTGTTCAGATATTAAGCTATATGTTGTTTCTAAGAGCCTAATTAAAATCTAAGCTGTAGTGAGGCCTTGTATGTAGTATGAGGCCTAGTAAATTTATCAAAGCCTTATAGAAGTAGTGATGGTAGGCCCTGTGGCATAGTTAAAATTAACCTTATCAGAAGAATGCAAGGCTTATACTGCTATTGGTCAGTCTAAGGACAGTTGAAGTAAAAAGAATCTGAATGGCTGTAAGTTATCAACATAGCTCAGAAGTTATGAATTGGCGGACACATCTAGAAATCATGTAGAAGAAAGATGCATCTCTGTGAAAGGAACTACAGATTAGCTGTTGACCTGGATCAGTGGGCCCGTGGACCTCAATGAGCCCAAGGACTGAATACCAGGGTCCTTCCCGGTACCTCTCAGACAGTGTTGATCGGGGATGCCTGACTTCGCTGAGCTTTGTGGAAAGAGAAACTTGTCATACATCAGGCATCAGAGGGGACAGCTGATACGTTTCCAATGCAAATTATTATTGTCTGTCATTATCTATCTTAGTATACTATACGTATACGTGTTTTTGTTCAGTCAATAAAACTTTCTTACCTTTCTACCCCCAACCACACTCTCAATCCCAAACCCTCTGCAGGTGGCTGGGACAATCATGGTCCTATTTAATTCAGTTAAAAGTTTTGCAATTGTATTGGGAGCCAGAATTTTACCCAGGAACTCAAAAGGAGACCTCAGCTGAAACTGACTTAACATTTCTTCCTGGCTTCAGGTTGAAAATAACAGAATCCACTATGTTCACCTGCATACTCTCAGACATCATCAGCCTTTACTGATTGTCAGAATAATTGCTTCAGCTTTCAGGTTAGGCATAAAGCAGGTATCAAATTTAGGCACGAATAGCTAAAATGCATTAGCATACATGTAGACATGTTAATGTACATTAATGTGGCGTGGGTCCATTGATTTGGGGCTAACTTTAGTTCCAAATTAGTCTGCACACCCACATTAATGCACATTAGCATGTGCACATGTAGGTGTGTGTCTAAATCACCTTAACGCGCATTAGGCAAATGCAAATTAAGTTTACGCACATGTAAAAGCATGTGTAGACACACCCTGTATATAGCTTTAATCTAAAAACAGCACTAGATCTGCCAGATATCTCTATAATCAGGTAGCAAATAAGAGAAACTTCTGTATTTTTCTTCACTTCCCCACCCAACCAAGTCACCCCTTTCCCAGACCCATTTCCATCTGCAATTTTTACTATCACCTCTTCCTTAATACAGAAGATGAGAAAACTCAAAATTGTTTCCCCATTCACTCAAGCAAATGAAATTCTGATTTACTTTACCTGGAAAGGATTCAGGATGGCCTGTGGAAAATGAGGAAATTGGGCATTTAAAAGAGGTAATTGAGGGCCGATCATTTTAAGTCCTCTTTGAACTGCTCCAATGGTACCAATCAAAGATTATACATTCTGGCCAATGAAACCCAAGCTAATAAGTTTGGAAGCATGCTAACTTCCATCCCCAGTTCACAGTGAAAGCGTCACAGTTATAGTCAAGTGTCTAGGTTGTAGCCATATTGGTCTAGAGAAAAAGGCAATCAGGACTCATAGTAGGGATGGTATCTTTTATTAGACCAACAAGATTTTTACAAAAAAAATTCTTTAAGTGCAAGCTTTTGGGCACAAACACCCATCATCAGTGTAACAGGGTTCCAGACTGAAGTCCTGTTACTTGAGAAATCTTGCAACTGATAGTGATTATGGCTGGGCGGGGTGAGGAGACACCCCCACACCTGCAGAGAGCCAATGGGGCTTGGCGCCCAGGGATATGAAGAGGACACTTTCTAGGGAAAGTTGCCTTTGAGAACCACAGGACAAGAGAGGAGCTTCGGGGGAGACTCTCTGGGTTGAAGGATCCAAGAGGAGGGATCCACAACGCAGGATCAGCGTGAGCCAAGGGATGCCGGAGCTCAGGACTGGCAGGCCCACATACCACCTACCAGGAATCCATGGGAATGGTGGTGATTGCGGGGAAGAATGGAGCTGCAGTGGGGGAAGAAGCTGCGGTTTCTGCACTGGGACGCAGAGAGGCAATTTGAAAACCAAAGAGGGTGGCAGGGGAGGTCGCCAGCCCAGAGCCCTGAAGAGACCCAGCACAGCATCCAGACCCTGAGGGGAGAGGGACGCTGGGGGCCAAGATCTCAAGACCTGGCCACGGGTGAACTCCTGAACCCGCGTGCTGGCACCGCATGGCAAAAGAGGCTGGGCGGCGCCCGTAACAAGACAGTAATGAGGTAATCAGCGATGGGGACCCCAGACTTAAGAGAACAAAGGAAACTCTTCTTCTCCCTTCTACTTTCTTTTGATTATGGGGAGTGAGCAAGGACTTGAAAAAGATGGAGAAGTCTGGAGACTCCCTTTGCAGGGCAGAGGATGTGGAGGGGACCCTGTGGGGACTGATCTTTTGAAGCAGCCACAAGTGGGTGAAACATGTCTCCTCACTTACCGTTCCAATTGAGGTGCCAGGGATCCTCTTCAGAGCATGGGGGTGATCCCAGGAACAACTCTGACAAGCTGCTGCCTCCCATCTGGTTCCCTGTAAAAGAAAGAATAAAAAGCACCTAGATTATGAAATAGACCAAGCATGGTCTTTCCACGGGTACTAATTATCACAACATCTCTTTCCTCCCCATTTCTTTAACAAGATCAAAGTTGTGGCAGGCAAGAACCAGGGGATCCGGCAGTACCCTGCATGGACACGCTAACAATCAGGCATTAGAGAAAAGATTGTCAAAATTCTCCTGGGTAGAAATAAAAGTTCATATTTCATTGGAGTTCACAGAGGAGTCAATAGATGGAAAACTCCTCTGGGCAGTCAGTGTATAGCTAGTATGGAGCCTGTTACCTCCTGAGAGGATCTGTGATGATGCAAACTACCTTGGAACAAAGGCAGGAGCAGAATCTCAGGTTTCAGGTGGTCATAGTTGCTTCCTGCTTGGGAAAATATGAAGATTTCATTTTTAAATATTGGCTAAAATTCAGTATCTTCCATGTGTCATGTATCCAGGTTGTAGCTATCTTGGTCTAGAGGTAAAGGCAATCAGGACTCATAGTAGAGATATCTTTTATTAGACCAATAAGATTTTTACCAAAAAATGCCTTTAATTGCAAGCTTTTGGGCACAAACACCCTTCATCAGGCATTGGAGAAAAGACTGTAAGAGTTATAATCAGTTACAGTCAGATTTTTTTAGGCTAGGCAGAGTTGTTCTGATCATGTAATGTGACTTCCCACATCACAGATCATAGGATTTCACCCTATATCTTCAGACTGAGAAAGAGCATCTCTTGAAAAATCATCCAATCTCAATTAGATATTTCAGATGCCTGAGGACAAACCACAACCCTAGGTATGTTGATTCTAATGGAAAATTACTGACACTTAAAATATAGTTTTAGTTTCTAGCCATTGGATCTTAATTATATGCCTTTTCTAGATTAAAGAACTGCACACAAACACTCTTATTGCTTTATTTTCATACTTGCAGACTGTGACAAATCACATTTTTAACCTCTTTGTTAATAGAAATAGACTGAAGTCCTTAAGTCTCTCACTGTAGATGTTTTTTGGTCCCCAGATCATTTTTGTGAAGTAGGAAAGGTGTAACCAGGGTGTGACCACCGGGCTTCAAATGGCCGCTCCTGGGCGGCCTTTGATCTACTGGCGGATGTCACGCACCTTCCGGGCTCGAGTTGTTGCCGGAGTAGTTCTCGCCTTCCCGCATTGCCAACCCTGTTCTCGCCTGCCATGACTTGGTGTTCCTCAGTAGGTGGGGTCAGTTAACGGGACACTCGGTGGCCTGGATTTTGCCCGGCGGTCACTCATGGGGCTCTGCCACCCTTACACCCCGGCCTCACGCCACCTTCGGTGTGCAGCCCAGCCATTATCTGCGGCCTTTCCCACTGGGTCACCCTCTCCGCAGTTGCGTCTAGAAGCCAGCAGCTTAAGGCCCTGCTTGCCCATGTGGGCTTGCCCCACAGCCATTCACACTCCCATCCCTTCCTTCAAGGGAACCACGAAGAGGAACCCTGCCAAGGCTTCTCTGCAGCCCCGCCCCTTGGACACTTGTCCCTATCTCCTATGCCCCTTCGCCCAGGGTAATAAAATAAATGAGTTAATGAAACCAACCAATAAACTATTCCTTCCCCTTTTTATCCCCTTCCCCAGAACCTAATGGGGAGGGAACATTTTCCTCTTGACTCGTCGCTTCCCAGACCTACTCCCATGCGTTCCTTAATACGATGGACCCCAGCGGCAATACCTGCCCCAACTACAAACCCCTTCAGGGCTCTCCCGGGGTCTTCGCCCCCCATCATGACTTCCTCTGTGCCCCATCATCCCGGCACTCCCACCTGGGTTCCGTTGTGCTTCCAGGTGCCACTTCAACTCCCCCTCTGGTCGACAAGCTTGTCGCTCCTTCGTTGTCCGGCGTAGGCTTTTGTCAGGGTGCTCCACTCTCCACAGCCTGCATCTGCTCCTGCTGGTCAGGCTCCCCGGGTCCAGCGTGTGGGGTTTTCCTAGTTGCTGGCGTCAGCCGCAGCTTTGTTCCCCGGCTATCCTCCCCCTCTGCTGCAGCGGCCGCCATTTTTATTTCTGCTGGCTGGCATCAGACGCTGATGTCACCGGCCAGCCGTAATTACACAAAAAAGCGGCTAATGAGCCATGCGGGTTCCTCCTTCTGTCCCATGTGCATCTTGTCCCGAGCTGCCAGTAAGTGCCGCTCGTTATTTTGACTCCCAGGACACAGGATGTTGCAGTGTTTCAGTGACACCTAGCTAGTAGAATTCTCCTTAGTAGGGTTTTTATTCTGAAGTAACCTGTGCCCCAGTGTATCCATTCCTCCAATGGTGATTAACCAAAGTTTAGTAGCATGCTGCAGGTTTCCCCATCATACCTTCCATACCTGCAGACATCATGTACAATGGACTATGACAGGGATGTTCAAGCTCCAGCTTTCAGATCAAATCTGGCTCATGAAGATGTGGCATTCAGCTGGCAGGGCTTCCCACAGGTCTGAAAATATGGCACTGAGGGAGCAGTGGCAATTAATATTGCAACCCCTTCCCTGCTGCCAAATTCCCAAGCCCTTTGCAGCTGGATCAGTTCTGGGTCATCCCCCCCTGCCCCCAGTCCTCCACAGCAGGGCTAGATCAGGGACAGGTTGTGCACCCCCACCCTGCAATGGCTGGATCAGGGTTGGCCATTGCTTTTCATTCTCTGTGGATTAATCAAGCCCTGCCATGCCTGCCCCACATGCTGGCTTGGGCCCACCGGCCAGATCAAACCTGTGAATCAAATGAGCACTGCCAAACCTGTCCATGAAGCAAAAAGGTTGATTATGAAGTTTCTGTACCAGCTCTCAATTCCTACTGTCTTGGGGAGATCCCAGGAAGGAAGTATTTGTATCTTTCCAGTCAGCTTTGCCACTAGAGTGGTATGAATGGGATGGATTGTAGGATAGAGTTAGGTCCTTCTTTGTATCTGTTAGCTTTTCCAAATTAAATATAAAAGGTAAGTAAAAGATGGCTATCAGAATGGGATGTGTTAAAATTAATGTTCAGTGTTCAAAGTGTATAAAAAGCTATAAAATCCTACAAATGTAATACATAAAATCTAAGTATCATATAAAAATGTCAGTCAGACTTAATTCTCTTCTGAGGAGATATTTTTGTTGTAACATAAATCTATAATATGGATCCTTTTAGGTCAGTCAAGATTATTCAATTTAGTATTTGTGATAGGGATACATTTCAAATGCTCTAATAAGAAATTCAAATAATTTGAACAATTAGTTTTTGTTATTCATATGTCAATTCAAGACAAACTTGTTTTCCCAACTAGTAATACAAGTAAAGATTTTTTTCCCCTCACCACTATCTCTAGATAATAGGTCAGCTCCTTGGCTGGCATAAATCATCATGGTTTTATTAAGTTCAATGGAGTGGCTAATGAACACCAACTGAGGATCCGGTTAATTATCTGTTGTGATTGTCAGATAGTTACTTGAATGGTGATAGGATCTAGGAGCTCTAGTCATAAACCATGTCTACATAGTACTAGGCAGTTTACAAACACAGAGCAAAATGACAGTTCAGCTCAAGGATCTTACAGCCTAAGTAAATATATTTTCTTAGTGGTTTTAAAGCTACTCTATGACATTCAAAGGAGAGAGGAGGAGTCTCAGTTGGCTCATGAAAACTGATTTACTTTGTATGAAAGCACTTAAATATTGATTGGCTTAAGGACTGGACCCCAGCTTGCTTCCTGCCTGTGTGCCCTAACCACAAAACTATAAGGTTGGTCTTCCTCTCTGATCCAGTGAGTTATGCTATGCCAAGCAAAGCAGCTTCAACATGATGGATAGGAAGTGCCCCATCCTGGAATATCCTGTATGCCAGTGGTTGAGGAAACTCTTGGGATGTAGGAGGTGTGGGCTCATACCCCCTGTGGAAGTGGGATGGGGGGAGGAAGGGGGAGAGGAGTCTTTACATTTAAAGTGTAGCTTAGAGTGGCCTCTCCTTAGTATAACGTGAGCTAGGTAGCTCACATACCAGGATCTTCCATACCCCACTTATGTCCATTATCTATTCAGTTATTGAGCAAAAGGGGGACGCTACCACCTTTTAAACTCAGAGACAACTTTGTGAAAAGGTATGTTCTGAGGACCTCTGTTGGATTGTGCCTTTTAATTGAGAGAAGAAAGGAAAAATTTGCTTGTGAATCCTACTGGGGTTTAGACAGCACCAAGTGATTCTTGTATGCTCACTGGCAAAACCTAAAGGATTGAGGGATTCTGCTGGTGAAAACTTAGGTGCATCCAGGGTGAGAACAAGGTTTTGAATATCTAAATTTTTGGATTTTGTGCCCCACCCTCTTTTTTAAATCTAACCTATGGTTTCAGGGTGCCCTATTTTGAACTAGCAAATGTTAACATTAGCATTAGTGTTAGTGCCACATTTAGCTACATGTATGGGGGCCACTGTTGCTTTGGAAAATAGTAAGCAGATACCTCCATAGCCAGACCCTGACACTTCTTACTTAGACAGATTACAACTTTGGAGGACTCAGGGGACTTATGTATTCATAAACAACTAGTAGATAAGCACTCGAGTATCCAACATTATGCTGGAATGTAGAATATTGACTTGAATCTGAAGAAACTAAGAAATTGTTGAAAATCCCGTCATAAATTAATGTCAAGGTATACCATCCCAGACAGAGGCCTATCCTATATTTTCTTGAAAAACTCCAATTGAGAAGGTTCTACAACTTCTGAAGGCAGCTTGCATACAGTGCTTCTGTGTACTGCTTGGAAGTCCTAATGTGGAGGTTACATCCTTTAATTATCATGTATACTAACTGGTATTTCATTTATCTGTCTATACGTTAATAGAAATTTGCCCTTCTGAATCCCAGTTTTGTTATTTTCATGTCTTTCTTTTCTCATGATCGTGACATTCATAATATTATGATCACTTCTTCCCGAGTTTATGACTACTGTACCTTTATGTTTCCCACTAGTTCATCTCTGCTGAGCAGAAATAGATCCAAGCTAGATGAACTTTCTAAAATTGGAAGATGTTTTTTACTCAAGTTTTTAGAAATGTTATTTTTTGTTGTGTTTTCCTTTCAACATCTATCAGGCAAGTTTAAATCTTCCATTATTACTATCTCATACATTTTAGATATTCTTGAAACCCACATGAAGATCATAATGATGTAACAATTGAGGTAGTAAGATAACACAGTACTATCATTACTACTGGACATAATATATATAAGAAAATCCAGAAATCAGCTATTACTTATTTCTTTGGAGGAAGTTGTTATCCATGTTAGTTTGAAGTAAGGCAGAAGGCAGGGCAGGGTAATGCTTTAAGGAATGTATAGATGTGCTCCAGGAGGTGGGGTGGGGTACACTTTAATTAGCCCAGTTCTGAGAGCCACACTAATTAAAAGCTCCTGAAGTGTCATGTATATCAGCGTCCTTGTGCTACAAAATGGTGGTGGCATGCTTTGAACTAAAGTTTGTTGAACAAGGTTTAGTTTAAAGCACCCTGCTGCCATTTTTCAGTTTGGGGATGCTGATACACATAGCATTGGAGTCTACCGGAACACGGTAATTACCACAATCCAGCAGACTTGATTAATCGAGTTTGCTCCAACGCACAATAATAGGAATCCAAAGAAATTAACTTGTTCAAAGATGCGTGAGCTTTTGTAGGCTATGGTTTACTCTGTCAGATGCTATGAATGGACTTGCAGAGAGCAGAGATATTCAATAAGAAGGAATAAAGTAATTGAAATAAAAAGGTTAGGGAAAGGGGGAGAAGGGAAGGCAGCACTACCTAGACAGCTGAAGGTAGGCTGAAGAAATCAAAAGGGATAATCAAAGCACTGCATCTACTGAGGAATGTAAGGGATATAAAGCTAGTCCAGGTAATGGGGTAAGAATCCAGAGTCTCTGAGACCATGTTTTTATTACCAGTTCAACCAGATTGAAAAAAGGATTGGACAAATTCTTGGAGAAAGGTACAGCATGGAGATTTAGGGACACAGCCTCTGAATCAGAACTTCCTAGACCTTAAATGCTGCAAGTGGGAGAGGGACAGGGAAAAAACCCTAGTCATACCCTGTTCACTCTTCATTTCAGCATCCACGCTGTATACTGTGTGACACAGGATACTGGACAATATAGACTTACAGTCTGACCCAGTAAATGGCACTTCTTATGATCATACCTAACACAATTCAGCCTGTGGGTAATTTCTTGTTCTGCAATCTCATGTTCAAATTACTTTTAAAAGATTTGTTGTTTAAGAACAGGTGCTCTGAAGTCAGTGATTGGGTGTCCAAAGAGGTTAAAGTGTTCTGCCACAGGCTTGTGTGTCTTCCTGGAATTGATGTCAAATAGGCATCTATTCATTATTTCATGTAGGGGGTCACCTTGTGTGTCCAATGTAAACAGCAGAGAGGCACTGCAATCAGGTGGTGGCATATATGACATAGGGAGAGAAGAGGTGAATGAACTCTGGGTGTTATAATCTGTGTTGTTTGGTCCAGTGATGGTTTGATGTGTGTTAATGCTAGGGCACAACTGGTATCAGGGTCTCTTGCAAGGTCTGTTGCCTTGGAGAGAATAGAAGTTAGATAATCTGTGTTGCAGAGATGTTGTTTGAGGCAGTGGGATCAGAGCAGTTATGGTTGTAATGTAGAGAACTTGGTTCTAGATAATGGATCTATGAGTATGCTTAGGATGAAAGCTGGTGCCATGTAGGTAGCTCTAGCAGTTGATTGATTTCTGATAAAATGTATTGGTGATATGACCATCGCAAAGTTTCACAGTGGTGTCCAAGAAATGAATATATTGGGTGTTATATTAAAGAGTCAGTTTGATGGAGGGGTGGAAGCTGACTACAGCACTTCTCAGCACCTCCTCATTGTGGTAATTCAGCACTGATAATGATACAGAGGGAGGAGTACCTATTTGCATTACCACTTCCATTGCTCTGTTAAGCCAGAACATTACCCTGAGGATAGTGGTAGAAACTGCATATCTCTAGTCATTTAAAACCAGAGTGAATGAAGTACAAGAGTATATTTTATAAGCCACAACCCTGCAAGAGTGAAATAGATGATCTGTGGTGCTTTTCACCTGTAAATTTCTGTATGCTTAAATACCATTAATGTTAACATATAAGCATGGGCACTTATTACAGAAGGGAGACTAAGGAGGTAGTTTCAAGGCCAGGAGGCAGAAGGTGGGAATTAGGATGTGGTCTTAGGCTACAGACAGAATGACTGACCAAAGAAAAATCTGTCACTTATGGTTCAGGGCAGGCTGCCTCTAACTGGAAGCAGCACATCTAGCACTACAAAATGCTAAAGCTGGGATTGGGGGTAGGGTGGGGGCAACACTGATTAGCATTCATGCTCTGCCCTGCTAATTATTCCACCTGAAACACAGTGTAATGTTTGCTTTATTGACCAAGAAATAAGGGCATCTTTTTAGTCTAACTTTTGCTTATTCCCCAATTGTGTCTGGGGAAACTACGGGCCATCATTGTACACAATTACATTACATCCACAATTGACTTTGCAATTTTTCTAAATAAAACAATGGAGGAAAGGCATGTGTTGAGTTGGGGAAGTTGAAAGTGTTTGCATAAGGTCTGTTAGTTTTTTAGTGCTTTTGGTTTGAAGTAGTCAGAAAAAAATCAGAAAAAAATCAGAAAAAAAAACCTGGTGTGAGGCATAATAGTAAAGTTCAAGCCACTGAAGGAAGGAAGAAAGTTGGTAGATGTAAATATTGTGGGCAGGAGTATGCTAACAATGCAAGAATGAAGAAACGTCTAATAAGATGTAAAAACTGTCCTGAAAGAGTACAAGCCATATACAGAAAGCTAATACAATGAAGTGGTGGAACAACATCATCTGAGAAAAGTCTACTTCAGGAATCCTATGTAAGTAAACAAATTAATATGTTAAACAACACACAGTATAGACTAACATCTATATTGTTTTAAAACATTATAATTTTAAAAGATGTTAATGCAACTCTGGACTATTTATTTAAAATATTTGTATCCTGTTTTTCTGCTTGCACTAAGCACCCAAAGAGGCTTAGGATTAACAATACTTTTTAAAAAAATGACATCATAGATCAGGGACAGGCAATTATTTTGGGACAGCCACTTACTGAGTTTTGGCAAGCCATCAAGGGCCACATGACAGGCAGCCAGGGCAGATAAATATTAATTTTCTAAATGTTTTAGGGGCCCCGTGGGCCGGATAGAATGGCCTGGCGGGCCGCATCCAGCTTGTGGGCCGCATTTTGCCCACCCCTATAATAGATAGTCAACTATTTCAACCCAGGAGAGCGATCTTAGTCCTTTGGACGATGGCAGATGTCAAACTATACTTCCCTTTGGCTCTGCGGTCCCAGGGAAACTGAGCAGCAAGTTGAGCAGCAGAATGTTCTTTCTGGCAGGGAGAGGGGAAGCAAGCTCCCTGCCACTTCTCCTTCTTCTGATGGATGAGGCCAGACTAGAATAGACCAAAATAAGAATCTTTCCCCCTTTTTGTTGCAGGAACTTGGTAGCTCAAGTGAAATAGCAGATTTGCAAAAATAAAAATGTTGAGCAACCAGGTCTGGGGGAAGAAGAAGCAGAATTCTCGCTTTCAAGATCACTGTCACCAGATATGAAATCCACCATGAGCAGCTGGTCATGACAGTCAAACTTTTTATCAAGTTTTGTGGACAAAATGTGAAAAGATCAAGAAAAAGTAGATCAGACATTAGCTCAAGCTATATTTGCAAGTGGTACACCTCCTCTTTCCATAACTGAATATCAGTACTGGAAGGAACATTACGAACTAATTCACCCATCATATAAGTTACTGTTGCATTATTGCTTATCACATTCTCTCTTAGATAGAGAGTATGACAGCATTCAGACAAAGGTTATTCAAAGGATTGGTCAAGCAGAATCACTTACTCTGATGTCAGATGGATGGACTGATATACAAGGACATCCTTTATTGAACATTATGTTAGCAACACCTGAACCAGTATTCCTGAAAGCAATTGCTACCAAATCTTCTCATCATACAGGTAAATATATAGCCAAATTACTGAGTGAAGAGCTTAAAAGTGCAGGTCCCTCCAGGGTACAATCCCTTGTAACGGATAATGCTAGTAGCATGAAAACTGCATGTCAATTAAAGGCAAAATATCCTCAGGTTTTGCTCATGTATTTTGTTGTCTTGCTCATGGGTTGAATCTTCTGGCAAAGGACATAGTCAGTGTGAATACAATGAAGACAATACTGGCAAACTGCAAAGTGATTGTGAAGGTATTCAACAATCATCATGTTGCTAATCAGACTTTGAAGAAATTACAGGAAGAGAAGCAGGGAAAGGAAAGTGCACTTTTATTGCCAGGAGAAACTAGATGGGGCTCGGCTACAAAGTGCTTATATAATTTGCTGCACACAAAGAACTGTTTGCAGCATGCTTCAGTAGTTGACACAGTATCCCAGATTATTCCCGTGAACATTCAAAAGCAGATTCTCAACAATGATATGTTCTGGGTTCGAGTTCAAGGAGCATTTATTTGCTACTACCAGTTTTTGTGGCTATCAAGAAACTTGAAGAAGACACACCAAGCCTTTCAAATATTCCAGAAATAGTCAGACAACTGAATGAAAATCCAATTAGCTTTTGCCTTCCTCACCGCTATCCAAAAAAGAAGTAGTAGTAGTAAAACAAATGTTTACTAAGAGATCTGAGTTTTGCTCTCATCCAGTTCATCTGGCATCAAACCTTTTGGATCCTCAACACAAAGGACAACATTTATCAGAAGATGAATTATCTACTGCTCTCGATACAACTATGGAAGTAGCTAAGAATGCCCCCAACACTGATGAAATACCTGTAATGACAGACATTGCTGAGTACTGCACAAAATAAAAACTTTGGAGCAAAGACGTCATTTGGCGGGCAGCAAAAAATTTGTCTCCTCTCACATGGTGGAAGGGATACTATAACACTTGACTGTTGTCCAGGATTACTCTAAGGATCCTAAGCATTCCACCAACAGCAGCTTCTTCTGAACAGAACTGGAAGGCTTTCAGTTCAATCAAGACAAAAAAAAAGAATAGATTAACAAATGAAAGCACTGCTAAACTCATTTCTATTTCTCAAAATCTCTTGCTTTTGGAGAATCAGTCAGAAGCACAATTAATTAAGAAGATGCAGTGTGATGATAAGTTGCCCTTGCCCATAAACGCATTGGTAAAACTGTCCTTTAGTGAAAGAGAATGTGGTTCAAGTGGTTCTGAATCAGATTTCATAGATTGCAAGGCCAGAAGGGACCTAGAAAGGTCATCAGATCCAGCTCCCTGCACCAAGCAGGAAAGATAACTTTTGGAAGTCTAGGTATACAATGTCAACTTCCTCTCTCATGTCTAGGTGATGAGTTACCTGGTCATAGAAGGAGATGAGGTTGGTAAGGCAAGACCTGCCTGTGACGAAGCCGTGCTTCCTCAATCCATAGCGCAAGGGATTCTACAGATAGTGACAGTGAAACTGGAGGTACCGCAATGAGCTCAGCGGAAGAGAGTTAAACTCTGTTGAAGTAGGTGAGTGGACAACCACAGCATATGCAGTTCTTTGGGTGTGCTAAAATTAACGTGTCAAGAGTTTTCACTGCCTTTGTTTTTTTTCTTGAATGTAAACAAACAATGTAAGGGAAGTATATGCTATTGTGTACTGTCTTTATATTTTTACAACTACTCCATTAAAAATAATTTATTTCCACATAAAGCTTTGAATTTGTTTGAATATAACATTTAAACCACATTACGTGTGCTGTATTTAATTTTTTTCCTAATCAAATATTTCAGTTCAAATACTTGTGGCTATTGGGACATAAAATTAACATGGGGTATTTTTTAGTTTTGTTTACTGAATATAAGTCAAATAAACATGCTAAATCTGACCACACCCTATTTAGGGCATTGGAAAATATTCCAATTAAAAATTTGCTGGAAAACCCGAATCTCTGGTCAGTGCAGAGTTTGGTCCAGTATCATTAATATAACCAGAGCTCTCAGAATGCCTATGTCACTTTCCAAAAACAGCATCCTGGGAAGGAAATTTCTCATCAATATTTTCATTTTAAAGTTAAATCACATTAATATTAATAATCCAAATGATGAACAAACCAATAGGCCAGTACATTACAAGCATCTAGGTGCCAGATTGCTTGATATCTTTCAGGAATACTGAGCGCATTAGGCTTAATTTAGCATAAACTAACTATATAATGAAATTTTCATTGAAGCCTCAATTTAGCCTCTTAAAACAATTTCATGCCTACATTTATGTGTGATTATTATTATTATTTTGTCATTCATTGACATGCAGGACAAGGGCCATACAATGGAATTTGCCATTATTTCCATTACCTAAATTTAATTTTTAAAAATGGAAAATGTTCAGCTCTTTTAGTATTGAAGTAATCTTTTTTCCAAGTGTAGACTGAACCTTTGGTCTCATAGGACAGAATCAGAAGTGAACTGGGGTCAGAAAAAGTCTAACTAACCATTTGGGTATTTATCCAAATCAGATCATAGTGATTTGTGAAGCTTATCTGTTACTAAATAACAGCCAATTGCTTCAGGGGGAAAATGTATTTACAGAGTTTGTATTGCTCAGGAGATGAATAATGGAATTTGAAGCCTTTCACGGTGTGTCACTGGTTTAAGTCCAGTACAGTTTGGTAGCATTCAGAAATCATTCACTTCTGATTTTATGTTTATTACCTCATTTTAAATGATTATGCATCTTAGTTCAATTTACGGAAATTGACACACAGAATCATATTAGTATAGAATTCTGTCTTAGAGAGCACTTAGCATGGGATAGTTCAGGGGAACAGTCCAGTTCCCAATGGACAGCGTCTATCACAAATAGACACCATCATAATGACACAAAGTGCTTTGCTTGTTGTTGGCAGTCCCAGTAAATAGTTTATAGATTGAATTAACCCAGTTTTAAGATAAAGGATGGGGAAATGACTGACAGATCCCCATGTAATGGAGCCAGTAATAGATCTGTCCATATTCCTACATATATCATTTAAATGCAAAACAATTTATATTCAACCATGCATTTTCATTTGTGATTTTTTTTTTTCATTCAGGAGTCAACACTCATCTAAAACTCCCAAAAACCTGTTTCCTATCAGAAAACTCGGTTATTCCTCTGTTCCATGATCAGCTCACTACCCCTTTTTCAAATCAATTCAGATGCCCATTGTCAATTCAACAATCCCACTATCAAATTCCCAATTTTTATATCTGTTCAGAGTTCCCATCATTACTGAATGTAGGTCTAGATAGAGTGAAGTGACAAAATTGGAAAGATGACATTTGTTTCAAGTTTTACTTTAATATTTAGCAGTAACTCTCTCCATATTGTTGGAGCAGGGGCTCCTATATATATGGGAGACTCATGACCTAACCTCTTTCACCCAGGTAGAGGGCTTGATATTGTTGACCTTCAAGTATAGTCTGTGAAACAAGAAAGGTTTGAAGAGCCAATCCCACCAAAATTAAATTCTCATAAACATAAATGTAGATAAATTTGAATAGCATATCTAATAATCAAATGCAGCAAAGATATATGTGACTAAACAGTACAGATAAGGCATATCAAACAATGGATTAAACATTTATAAATGCATAACAATCTTAATTTTAAAGCAAATTAATTTTAATCTCTATGGCTGCTTGCAGATATGGAAAAAAATCAAAAACAATGCTTTACTTCAAACTCGGTGAGTTCTCACATCAAGCCCAGTGCCTGCTCAGAAGAGGCAGCACATTAATGGCACCTGGCTTTCCCAACATCTGTATAGATCAGGCACTTTAGTGGGGTTTTTATGACTATTTTATCTAATAGCTGGTTGAACCATGCTGATTGAAGCCTCCAATTCAATTCAGAGAGATTTGGAGAGATTCAGTGATTCAGACATAGACACAGCTTTATGTTTTTTCTACATACATCAAGGTACCAGCTCATGAACACTGAGATGGTGGGGTGGATGAAGCATCTCACAGGAGCACAGGGAGTCCACAGCGCGCTCAGCAGTGGACCCAAAAGTGGACCAGTCCATTTTGGGTCCACTGCAAAGAGTGCAGGGGAAACCACTCCACCCCACCCAAGGTCAGCGACTGGTGCCTCCTGGGTCTGGGTCCCCCTTGTGGCCAATCACTAAGCCAGGGGGGCGGCACAGGGCTCCCTCACATGCTTGGCGGTGGACCCAGAAGTGAACCGGAAGTGCTTCCGTTCCACTGCTGAGCATGCAGGGCCCCCCTGCCACGCTCCTGTGGGACACTCACCATCTCAGCATTCACAAGCCATGCTGGTAACTTGAGGTATGTAGAAAAAACATTTCAAGCTGTGTCTATGGCTGAATCGATGATTCTCTGAATCAGAATTGAATCTTCAGATTCGGATTCAGCCAAATCAAATTGGGACAGTGATCCGAATCAATGAATCGAATCACTGTCCCCTGAATTGGACTGAATCGAAATCCGAATTGAATATGGCCTGCTTTGCACACCCCTACAAATAGGCCCTCTAAAGCATTGGATCTATACAGATGTCGCAAAGCTGGGCTGAGGTAATGCACTGCTGCGACCAATAAAGAATTTGGGGGAGGTGGTTTCCCCATGTTTGTCAGAGCCCTATATGTCCTAAAATCTTAAAAAGCCTCAAACAAGGATCAGCCTATCAGGAAAAAGGACTTTTCACCTAGTTTTCAAGTTAAGTTTTAAAAGAGCTTTTAATTCATTTAAAGACAGACTATTCAGCAACAGCCATAGAGCAAAGATTCTGAGATGAACCCAGATTTTTAGACTCTATGGCTTGGCTAATATATAAGCCAACTAAATATAGCAAAAATATATATATAAAAGCATTCCTAATACCTGTATATGTTACTCTAATATTACATATACTTATTCTATCTCTAAGCTATATCTTATCTAAAATGAGCCTTGACTAACCACTAAATGTACTTTAAGTGACCTTTAGAGAGATCTTTAATCTTGCTTTTCTCCTCCGTCTATCTTTCCTGAAGTTTCTAAAATAGCTCATACCTTGTGACATACTCTGGCCCGATCAGTTCCTTTGCTTTTTCTTTGCTTGCCCAAACTCTGGTCAAGCAAATGCAATACCCTAGTTCCATTAAGCAATTTAAGGCCTATGATAATCTCACTATTGCAATGACCTCATATCAGTTCTGGAACTGCAGCAGCTCCCCTTCCATCACATTCACGCTACTTGGCTTGGTAGGAAAAAAATGGGAGCTCAGGCTTTGGGAATTCCTGCCTGGTCCTTGTCAACATGTATATGCATCCATTAGTGAAAATGGCCAGACAATGTGAACTCGTGCCATCTTTCAGCCATTGCCTCGCACCTCTATCAGGAAGCTGGCTTAGATTGCAGATGGAGAATAGATGGCTGATGTTGAACTTGAACAAGGTGGGCATGATGCCAGGGACAGAGGAAAGCATTCTGGAGAGGCTTCAGCCATGATACCATTTCCACACCCACTATGTGTGGGTTCAGCACATAGTTTAAGAGTGCTCTAAGATTTCTCACTAATAGGAAGATCTCATCTCAGGGTCTTTGAGTAATGCTTTCCATCATGTCTGTTTGAATAAAGACATTTCCCTATCTTGATACTGGTTATTCATGTCTCTGTCACCCTGTAACCACATTGCAACAATGCAGTGTAACTGGGAAATGAAGTCTTTAAACCCTAGGAAACTTCAAGTGGTGAAGCACTTTCCAGCATGATTCCTCAGCAACACAAGCTATCACAGGCACATCAAACCTGTCCTTCTCCACTGGCTTTTCACAGAATTTCAGAGTTCAAGGTCTCAGTCCTTATCTTCAATATGCTTCATGATCTGGGACCAGGATATTTAAAAAGAACAAAAACCACTGTAAAACGATGTCTATGGTTTCTTAAGTCTTCTGAGGCAGAATGGAATGCTCCACAATAGAATTCATCTGCACAGCAGACAGAGCGTTCTTGGGACACTAGTCTCAGCCTGTTGAACAAGGGCCAGCTGAAATTTCACTACTTTTTCCTCAAAGTGCATGTTGCATTTCTTTGACCATGTCTTCTCAATATACATAGCAAAATAGATATCTAAAAAGAAAAGCAACATCCACAACGCCCTTCCCCCCAAATATCCTTACCAAAAGATGACACTTCATTGTGGAGAGGAGGCACAGAAAAGGACTCACCTACAGCTACTCCTCACTTAAAGTCATAGTTACGTTCTTGAAAAATGCAGCTTTAAGCAGAACTATGTTAAGCAAATCCAATTACATCACAGTAGTTTCCTACTAGCAGGCACCGGTCAAAGAATGTTATAACTGAACATCGCATGACTTTAAACGAGTATGTTCTCTAATAGATCAGCAATGTAATAATGAAACAGCGTTAACTGGGATGACAATAAGTGAGGAATACCTGTATAGCCAATGGATTGGTGATTAGGGTTCTCACCTGGGAAGCTGAGCTGCAATTCTGAATTGGGCATCTCATGCATGCTTGATTTCCAAGCTCTATTTGATTCTTTTATTCTTAGTTAAGAAATTTCATCCTAGGGCTGAAAAACCTTTCCTAATGAAAGTTTCATCAAAACCAGAATGTTCTTATGAAAAGTTTGTTTTGCTGAGCTGGAATTTTCCAAGAAAAAATATTTTCTTAAAAAAAATTTCAACCCTCTCTTCATATCCTCTCTAGTGAGACACAGGTAAAGCACAATATATCCACTGTTTCTGATTTATTTTAAAGGGAATTGCACTACAGAAGAAACCATGTACTGTATATACAATTGTGCCTGAGCGATCATTATGACAAACGTAACATGGAACAAAAATTAGCTTAGTTATAAATGAAGCTTCAGTTTCTTCACTTTCAATCATAGTGAAACCTCAGTATCAAATGAAGTGAAAAACAAACCATAGATTTTATTTTTTGTCACAGAGGAATATTATACATGATACACTTGCGCTGATCATTTTCAATTTGGACATATTCATTCCCCTTTCCCACCCCTGCCACTTCTTCTGGTTTAAGCCTATAGTTCCTACAGCTTCCCAATCCACAATCTGCCTATATCTTGCCAACCATCTTGTGAAGACTTGCTGATCAAAGGTATCCTGTTGGCCTTTGAGTGTCCTCCCTGCTGATCTGATGTAGAAATATTAATGTCAGATTGGGCAATTGCTTTCTCTCAGCTGGTTTCTGGTTTTAGCAGTAGCCAACATCTGCTGTTTCAGTCAAAGTCACCCCTCCACCCACTGTATTCCTGGCCAATTTACAATACTGGACATGAGAGGATGGAAGTTGGGCCTGGAATATGATTTCTTTCTAGATCCTCTGGAAATCAGCTAATGCCTCTACAATAATACTTGTTTACTAAACAGTAATTCATTTGCCCCCATTATTGAAGCAACATCTCATTCCAATATGCCAAGCCCCTAGCTTTTCTCTTCAGTGAAACTACCCCAAAGATTGTCATCTTCCACAAAACTCACTAGAGTAGAAAATTAAAAAATACCATTAGATGAAAGATGGGTGGTATTTACTTTAAATGTCTTCTTCCTCTGGGTGTCTCAGTACATCTCATTTTTCCACATCTGTGGTCTAGGCAAACTTTTGGGGAAGGTACTGAATATAG
Source organism: Crocodylus porosus (assembly GCF_001723895.1). Lineage (NCBI taxonomy): Eukaryota > Metazoa > Chordata > Crocodylia > Crocodylidae > Crocodylus > Crocodylus porosus. The sequence goes on along the minus strand of NW_017728947.1, from coordinate 45,156,906 downwards.
TAGAATATTTGTTTTACCTGCCATCAAAATATCATGCCTTGTAATCAGGGATCCTGGTTTTCTCTGTTTAAAAATCACAAGTTCTCTGATAAAAATTGCAAAATCTTTGATTAAAATCCCCCACGTCCACATTTTTCCATGCTTAAAATGAAATGCCACTATATATAAGAATCAGTTGAACACAATTGATATATTTACAATTTTAAAACAATTTGGAAGCCTACTAGTGCCTCTATCACTATAAAAAATAAATTCTAAATACCTATACATTTTGATGTTTAATTTTGGGTTTTTTATTATGGAAAATCAGAGCTTCCCCTGCCCCATTTGCTCACCAGCACGTGGGTCCAGCTCTGCCTGTCCCTGCTCTGTGGCACTGAGCAACCCTGATATGCTGGTGCCCTGCCCATGCCATTGCTCCTCACTCCCCACCGACAGCTCCCTGGCCCTGCCAGTGCCCCTCATTCCTCACCCACAGCCCCCTCCCATCCCTGCTTGTGCCCCTCACTCCCCAACCACAGCTAACTGGCCCTGCTGGTGCCCGTCATTCTCAACCCACAGCCTCCCACTCCCAGCCCTACCAGAGGGGCCCCCAGCTGCAAGGCTACAGGGCCAGGGACCTGAGTTCACAGCCCCCTGCACCTGACAGCAGCATCCAAGTCACGGCTGCCATATTGGGGAGGCAGTGGCTGTTGCATTAGAGCACAGCGCAATGTCCGATTCTCCCCCCAGGGCAGCATGACCCAAGTACAGCCCATGGCAGGGGCAGATGCTGCATGTCCAGTGTGGGCTTGGGCAGCCCACCTGATGCCTGGGCCCTCCCTCTGGGGCTTCTGCAACCCAGTGGGTGAGACTCAGCACAGCAGGGCAGAGTGGGGTAGGGAAGTTTGATGCTGCTACTGTGAGCCCCACACCACCATGGTGAAGTGCCTCCTGCCTACCTGGCAGCAGTGGGGGTGGTAGTGCATAGTTTTGACCTTTGCTGCTGCTGGGCAGCCAGGGGGCACTTTGCCGTAGTGGCACAAGGCTTGTGGTGGTGGCATCAAACTTCCCTGCCCTGTTCTGCCCTGCTGCACTGGGTCTCAGCCACTGGTCTGCAGAGGCCCCTGGAGGAGGGCAGCAGGGCAGGGAGCCTAAGCCCACAGCAGCCAGCCCACATCCACCTCTCCCATACACAGATCTATGGGGCACCCCCCCCATTCCCTTCCCTGGGAGTGCACGCAGTGGCAGCGAGCCAGCCATGGCCCCATCCTGCTTTCCACCCAGGCCCTGCAGCCATACATTCTGGCCCTGGGCCCCAAGCCCCATTCACTGCCCTGGTTGGGCAGCATCCCTCACCCCCAGCCCTAACCATCTCCCTCCATCCCTGCCTCACTATTGGGGCCTCAATCTCCGCCCCCCACCCCTCCCACCAGACTTACCTGCAGGAGCTGCTCTCTCTAGGCTTCCTGGTGGCCATATGCATGTCTATGTGCGCGCATGCACATGGCAACCCCTGTCTGACCGCCCTCCTTCCATTCCACCCAGCCTTGCAGGCTGGAACTCTGCCAGCCTGCAAGGGAAGACCTATCATTTCCCACATTTTTCTCCTTTGAAGGAGAAAATCGGGGGTTTTCTCCTTAAAATATGAAAATCCAGGTTTTACCACATTTTTCTGTTGCAAACAGAAAACCTAAATCCCTGGGTGGGGATGGGTGGCAGGGCAAGAGCAGGAAGAAGCTTCAGAGATGTTAGAATGAAATATTGTTATACTTAGGTTTTCTAGACAGATGCACAAGACAACTTAGGCACCTTTCATAAGCCAGTGATAACAAAGCTATTCCCCTTATAGTGTAATGATCAAGGCAGTCAGCTTCAATTCAAATCTTTTCTCTACCTGGTTTAAAACCTAAGGCGACCCTTCTTATATGAGTCGAGATGACTGTCAGCTAAGCACTACTCGTGTAAAGACTTGGTCATGGGTAGTTTGGCCTACTGGTTAGGCTACCAGGGGAGGGCAGGAGCCATAGACAGAGTCCAAGGTGCTTGAACAGGGGGAAATCTAGGAGCAGAGTCCAAGTCACAGGACAAATGAGGATTCTGGAGTTGAAGACCAAGTTACCAAAGCCAAGGGGAATTTCCAAACTGACAGAGTTCAGAAGCAGCACTGAGCAAGGTCAGAAATCAAAAAACCAAGAGCATTGCCTCCAGGGAGACTTACCACACCGCACAGAATGCTGTTAACAGACCTGTAGTCTGCTGCCACTAGTAGACTTAAAGGGGAAGATTGTTTTCCTCAACACCCCTTCAGGACACCCTGACAGTGGCCAGTTGATTCATCAGCCAGGGTGGAACTGTTATTTGGAGCCTTATGTAGGTTTGGCCAGCTAGGCAATTCACACTGGCTGGGCTCCCTGTTACCATGTAACAGCTGTTAGGATCTTCAAAGTCCCAATATCTGTCCTTGTCCTTTAGCTTTTCTGCATGATTTGTTCCTATACATTTATAGAATGTGGGGAAACTGCACAGCTTCCAATCATATTTGAGACAGGTAGAAAACATTCTTTTAAAATTTTTATTCTAGTGCCTTCTTGGACATGGATTATGATAACCAAAAAAACAAATAAACACCCAACACAACGTGCAAATGTGTCAGTTCAGTATCTTATGCTGGGATTATAATGTATGTACTTTACCTCAGAATGATCTGTATTTAGTTCAAATATATTTGTTACCTTTACATTTTATTGGTTAACAGTACAGTCATAGTTGTATATGTTTCAAAAGAAAGTTAGTGAAGTCCAAAAGTCCATAGACACAAATGATCAAATGCAAAGTTGATTGGTCTTTCCCAAGTTAATTCTCACTGCCCATGTCTACATGAGACCCTGATTGCACAGTAGCTCATTACTACTGTGCAGTAGTGTCATGGGGCACGAAGCATGATGCAGTACTACTGCATAGTAATAACAAGCTACTGCACAGTAGTAATGAGCTACTGCACAGTCAGCATCACCAACAAGCCATTCAGGGGCACTACTGTTTAGTAACTCCAGTTACTGTGAAGTCATTTACTACTTGTGTATGCAAGTACTAAATGACTGTGTTATTAAAAACTGCATAGTCAGCATCTTGTGTAGACACAGCCACTGTCTACTGTCTACTGTTCATCATTTCATATAAAGAGTCTTTAAAGAGCATGTAATGTATCTAATTATTCCTAAATTAAAATTTTTATTCTAATAAAATGATAGGATAATGATAATAATGATAGGATTATTCTGTTGCCTCAGTATAGTACATTGGATCTTAAGGAAGCTTCAGGTTTGACCCTCTTAAATAAGAGGGAGATGGAGCTTGTAAGACTCCACCCTGAATTGGAGGGACCTTGAAGTAGTCTGCTAGATAAGAAGCTAGGGACATAGCTAGGCAGGCTATAGGGCACAAGGCATAGAGGGCTATTTGTTATATTAAGTTTAAATGAACTTTTTAATAATAAGACCAAGGTCCCAAAATGTCACTGTTGACCTAGTTATAAAAGGTTATTGAACCGGCATCAAACCAAATTAGGGCCTTTCTCCACCTTACAAAAGGTAATGTTAATACTAGAGGACATTGTCCCCTATCAATGTGCATCCATGCCTTCTGAAGCCATTGTAGGATAGCCTAGGTAATCCACCATCATGCTTCAGCATGTATGTGAGTAGCCACTCAAATTCTCTGCCTTTTTCTATCTTTAACTCTACTGCTAAGTACACACAGTCAAAAAGCCCAAGGCTGAATCAATTCAATCTTTGCAGGTTAGTCTAAGCTGTGTAGATTGAACTGATAAGTAAGTGAACAGACATTCACTTTTGATTCCAGACATGCAGCCATATGATTGCAGTGGCCCAGGCCAGAAGCTGGGGGCACTAAAGCACACTTCCCTGCTCAGCTGGAACAGACAGTTTGGACCAAAGCTAGTCCACCCATCCTAAGCAGGGAGGGAGGGGGGTTGTGGGGGAGGAACAAAGCATCTTGGAATGCTGGGGGACTATAAGTTAACTTGTATCTGGATGGGATCTGGGACTGAAGTTCAATAAAATGATTTAACCTAAATCAGTGAAATGTGATACTACATCCATCCAGGTTTATCTTAAACCAATTTCGACCATTTTGAAAGTGATTCAAAAGCACTGAATTTTTATGATGTTACAGATTTGAACTGGATTCCAATCACTTATACTAGTTGATATGTAATTTCTGCCCCTAGCCCTCAGGTGCTTTCCTTGCACTCTGAAAATGCAAGCTTTCCCGTAAGTAAATAGGAAGAGTATCCTGTACTATTACAGTACTGCGACCAGGAAACAAGCCAAGTTCATGAATGAGTAGATGGATTGTTATTAATACCTTAAACAGGCAATGTGTGGATTTGGAGGGGCAAAACATATTGTATGAGTACAGGAAGATGGTGGGTAGCATAGGCACATGAAGGGTTACAGGTAATTGCACAGTCACAGATTTTGAAAACATTCTTACCAACTACTTCACATAGAGTCCTACCAAATCAAAATCCATCTCTGCCCTTTAAAGTAATTTTTTGACACTCCACTTCTCACTTTGTTCCAGTGCGTAGAGATATGTGTTTGCCTGCCTCTCTCAGAACCCATAATCTCTGAAATTTACCCTTTGGACCCGTCCTTCACTTTAATTCCACCAATATGAACTCTAGTTGTGACATAGACTGTCAGATTAGCTCTTGTTCCAGCCTGTTGAACAAACAACACTCATTAATTCTTCAGAGTGAAGATATGGTAAGCATAGAGACAAGAAGATAGTAGGCAAGAAGCCATTTGCCCAGGTCATGTGGAATTCACACAATACAGAAAAATGATGCTGATGGCACAGAAGGCTAACACTTCATTTAATGCCTCAGTGCCCTGAATGTACATGACTCACAACTTCCTCCATGCTAAGATGTTTTAAAAGATATTTAATAGGATTGACTAGTACTATCTACGTCTGCAGCTTTGAGGAAACAAATTAGTTCTAGGCTATACTCATCTGTCTTTATTGTTTAAAAATGTTGCATTCTTGTCTGCATGCTTCACCATGCTCATTTATAGAAAGAAGAGAAATCCAGTGCAGGAATCCTGGAGTTCCATAAACTGTTAATACAGGCTCTTGGATAAACTGGTAATAGCGAGGTAAATCCCTTACAAAGCGAAGTTATTTTTTCACTTTAAAAGTTAACCTGTGAGGTCATTGTGAATTTAGGAGGCCTAAATAGTGCTAATCCTCATCTGCTGAATTGTGATTGCTGTCATGGGGCCTTTGTACACGCCACATTTTTTGCTTTTTCTTGTGCTGCGACAATGTGACAGTTTGCATGAACAGGTTTTCCAGACACTTTAAAAGTCTTTCTGGCACGTTAAAGTAAAACTCCTCAGATGTAGTTTAGTTTGGCTCGCCATGAATTAAAATGTCATATCCATGGATTTGTTGCGTGCAAAGACACTCAGAGATGTGTAATGAGCCTCTTTGTCCACCAGATGGTGTTGTGACTCTTTTGTAGTTCACTCCTTTGAGTTGCTTCCGCTTTCAAATTGCTTCTACGGGTTTTTTCCTTGTGGCGTTTGCTGGCTCTGTGCTCCCACAGTTGCATGGCAGAACACATAGCCCCAGGCCAGGAGGGCAGCACTGAACCATCTCACTCTTGTGTGGTGCTAGGTGGGGACTAGGCTTAATTCATTCAAAAACCAAGTGCTTGCAAACACTGGTATGACGCTCCAAAACTTCATTTGTTTGAAAACCTAGTGCATGCAAACACTGATGCAATGCTCCAAAATAAACAGATTTAAATGTTATAAACCTATTTAAACAAATGAGGATTAAACCTCATGGTGTGTACGGGTATCCCTAAGTAACAAGGGGAAAAAATTACACAACTCAAAAGTGGACAGGATACTTCTCACCTTTCCTCACTGTTGGTTTTTCAGTTTCTTCTGAACAACTGGTCTAGATCTGGAAATGTTCCTCAACCCTCACCTTCCTCTCCCTTCCCAATGGCTCTTTTATTCTGCTACAAAAGATAGCTGCCCTACAAAAATAAAAACTACTCTAGGTTACCACTTTTGCTGTTTCCCCATAGGCAATACAGGAAAATCCCACCTCGGCTTTCTTTAGCGTACCCAGTGTTGACTGTGTTGCCCACCTTCCTTACCATGGATCAGACTAAGGGTCACCTCCCGCAGGATAGGAACAGACTCCAATTCAAACCCTGTTTATGGGTAGGGTCTACTAATAAAAATCAAACTATTATCACGTCCCTCAGAACTCCCTCCGAGTTAAATGGGTTATTAAGTAGAAGCTCCCCATTTCTAGGCATTTATGCCAGGATCCCATTTCCCTAGGTCATTCAGTTAAGTTAACAGCTCTTTTTCAAATGCCTTACCTGTGCTTCTTTACCGCCACCCAAATACAGCTCCCATGCTGTCTGTAACTTTCACCCTAGTGGCCTTACATCAGGGCTTTCAAAGAGAGCTCTTCACAGTGTTTAATTCATCAGACCCTAGGGGCATGTCCACATGAGAACACACATGCATTTCCCCTGTGACAACTAGCAGTGGCATATATTTGTGCTGCTGCTAGTTGCTCCTGGGCATGTCCCTACATGCAGTCTCTGGCTTATAGCAATTTGCCCCAGGTGGGGTAGAGGAGGCTGGGGTCAGCACCTGGTCTCAGCCCAGCAGCCTTATCTGGGGTCCTGGGGACGTCCCCAGGTTGCAGTGGTGGCAATCTGAGTGCACAGAGCCTGGCTGGCAGCAGGAGCATGGCTCTGGCCAGTCAAGCTCCAGTTTCAGGCAGCACACACTGCAGCCATGTGTGCCATCCCACTTTTTTTTTACACTGGGATCTCCTGGTGTCCAAAAAACCCATTGAGCTGCAAATTAGTAGTGCAGTAAACATGTGCACATGAGGCACGCAGGGACGCACCCTGGAAGGCCTACCCTTCCTGAGCTCACAGGTACCTCCATCCAGAACCAGCCTTCTTGTTCTTGGAGTCAGCCTAAACTACCCGACCCATTTCTTCCCTTTAGCTAGAAGCTTCCACACAGATTTTCTACCCAGCAAGATTATTTAGCTCTGCTAGTCCTGTCCTCAAGTCACATCCTTAGTGCTCTACCAACAACTCTCTTCAGTTCTTTCTCTATATAGTAGCTCTCAGCACTTTTCCAGCCGTGGTAGGACTCTACAGGTGTGTCGACATGAGACGCTATCTGTGCAGTAGCCTAAAAACACTGTGTAGTAGTGTGCCAGGAAAAACCCATGCCCATATACTAATGTGCAGTAGTATTAGGCTGCTGTGCAGTTAACGTCTGAAAAAACGTACGCTGGTGCTACTATGCAGCAGTGCAAGTTACTACACATTGATTTAGTACTTAAGTTTAAGTACTAAACTTAATGTGCAGTAACTACAGTGCATTAATGAATGTGTAGACTACTACTACTGCTACCTCCAGGCAAATTTAATCAACTTTGTGTTAATCCTTGCTTTCCTGTCTCACTTGCAAGCTGAGTCTAACAGCCGGAATTATCTCTCACAGAGGTGGGCAAAATACAGCCCACAGGCCTGCCAGCTGATTGGATCTGACCCTTGGGTGGGAACCTACAAATTAATTGTATCTAGCCCAGCTCTAACCTGTACCTGCTGTACTTGAAATGGGGCTGAGCCCCACATGCTCTTGCCCAGGTGAGCACACTGTGCTCCCACTCTCATCTTCTGAAGGGCCCCAGGCCCAGCCAGTGCACACAGCTTTTGGATGGGCTGGTGCTGTTGCAGTTGCAACTCTGGGGAACTGCTTAGTTCCCTCTGCCTCCAGCAGCTTGTCCTCCAGTCCCTGCTACAGTGCTCCAGGGCATTGCTGGCAGTGGGGAGGTTGGTGGAGACTCTGACTGCAGCTCACTGCCTTCCAACTAGCCGTGGAACTGTTTGCACAGCCAGAGGCAGAAACAAGCCACTCCTAAGAGGCACGAGAAACATGGGGCTGGGACCTTTTGCTTCGATCCCACTCATGCATGGCTGGAGGGGTGGAGTGGTGCATGGAACAGTTAGGCTGCCTCAAAGCAAAAAAGGTGGGGGGGACAAAGTGGGGAAGAGCCTGGCACATGAGACATGCATAGTTTCATAGTTTCGTAGTTTCTAGGGTCGGAAGGGACCTGAGTAGA
>NW_017728947.1:45147035-45148619 GCF_001723895.1 Crocodylus porosus | reverse complement strand
CTATGCAGGTGGGATGGGAGCAACCTCAGCAGCAGAAGTAGCCAATGCAGGCTCAGGTGCAGCTCCACCAGGCAGGCATGGGACAGAGACCAAGGGGGTTGGTAGCACCAGGCTCAGCTCTCCCCCTCCCCTCTCCCAGGGAGCAGCCAGGCTTTTCTTGCTGCCTGTCAGCAGTAGCTGCTTTCCCACCCCTTTGCCGTGTGCTTTGAGCCAGGCAGGCAGTGCTGATTCCCCCTCCCCGCTTCCCCCACATCTGTGAAGGGGCTGAGCTCAGCCAAGTCACAAAGGATTTCTACATACACATTTGTAACAGAGCACAGGGTGTGCTCTGTTACTCACAGGGGTGTGAGCAGCAGCAGGTGGCTGTGTGTGTGCAAGGTAGCCCCTCCAGGAACTCAACCCATCCCACAAACATCCACACCCCAACCACAGCCCCCATCATACCCACACACACATTCACATTCCCACTCCCCACCATACCCACACCCTCCCAAACACCCCACCCCCATCATACTCACAGCTCAGTGCACACGCACACACATACACACACACACACACATACCACCTCTATATACACTACTCAGACACACATAAAGCAGGACAAAAATATTTTTTGAAATAAAATTAAAATATGTTACAGCAGATGTTTGATTTTTAGTATATGATTTATTTTTGATCTATACTTCATTAAAATGATTTCTTCTGAAAGATTTTGTGTGTGCAGCCATCAACTCAAATGGTTTGGTGCCATTCTTAGGGAACTCCAGCACCCCAGAAAGCCCTACCAATTGGTTGAGGGTGACAGGGCAGGTTGTTAGAGGGGTCAAAACCCCCTCACTCACTGATAGGTTGTGCTTGTGCCTCATGGTCTAGAGGGCAGAACATAAACTCATAGAAAATTAGGGTTGGAAGGGACCTCAGGAGGTCATCTAGCCAAACCCCCTGCTCAGAGCACAACCATCCCCAACTATATCATCCCAGCCAAGACTCCATATAGCTGGGTCTTAAAAAACTCCAAGGATGGAAATTCAACCACTTCTCTGGGTAACCTGTTCCAATGTTTTACTGCATTCCTAGTGAGAAAGTTCTTCTTAATATCTAACCTAAACTTCCCTTGCTTGGACTCAGGGGCAAGCCATGCACCATGAAGGCAGGCCATGTGGAGGGGCAGTGTGTTCTAGTCAAAGGTGGACCTTCTGATGTCAGGCACCATTTAATGGGGGCAGGAGATTCTGGGACCAGCATGGAGGCAAGTAGGGCAGGGTTTGGTGTCAGGGAAAGGCGGTGGAAGGGGGGGTACTAATGGCATTTAGCCCCCCAAATGTGGGCAGCAGTAGGGGGGGAGGCTGCAGCCAATTCAAAATTTGGTGTATCCCCCACAACCCACCCTCCCAGTGCTGCTGCAACCTACCCCAAGCACAGTGTGGCCCACCCCCCCACCAGGAAGAGCCAGGCACAGCCTCAGCCCCAGCCCCAGCCTCCAGCAGTATCCTGCCCTACCTCAAAGAGATCCAGGAGTACATGCCCCCTTTGCCCCCCCGGACTTGTGTAGCAGTGGAGATGCCCCCCCTCCCCACACTGCCC
>NW_017728947.1:45143148-45145848 GCF_001723895.1 Crocodylus porosus | reverse complement strand
GTGGTGCTGGCTCCTATCCTGGGGGTCTTTAAGAGGAGGCTAGATGTACACCTTGCTGGGTCGTTTGACCCCAGTACTCTTTCCTGCCATGGCAGGGGGTCGGCCTAGATGATCTGCTCAGGTCCCTTCCGACCACAGAAACTATGAAACTATGAAACCAGCGGCAGAATACCTGTCAAGTGATAGGGCTTAGCGGTTCAACAAGGGGTGTATCCTTGTGACCCTTGACAGCTCACCAAAACTCATTAAGCATTCCTCCAGCTGAAATAATTGCCCAGCCCTGATCTATCACATCCTATAAAAGTCACGAGGTGGGGGAGAGGGGCATCTACAGAAGATGTTTATTTCAGTGTTGCCTAATTAGCCTCACAATAAAGTGTTACTGTCTACATGTGAGGTGCTATTAAGCTTGAGTAACTAATTCACTTCACTGTTGAATAGCCCAAAACAAGTATTGTTTTATGACAGAGTTATTTACTCTGCTGTAACACATGTATAGACAATGATGGGCCTTGCTGAGGCATAAGGGTACTTCAGTGCAGGGGCTAACTGCTGGCTAGCCCCAATCTATAGAAGCCTCATGCACCAGCCATCCCCATTGCAGCGTATTGAGCCAGGTCAGAACAGGCATGGCTGACGGGTTGACTGCCTGGACCCCCTGCCAGCCAGGCCTGCTCCTGCCTGGCACAACATATTTTGGTCCTGGACACATGTGTGAATGCTGTGTCCAGGAGCAATAAACTCCAGTGCAAACTGCACCAGAGTTTATTGTGTCACATTAATTTCACATGCAGACATGCCCACTGTAATACTTTAAAAGGGAATACTTCCTCTTAAAGCATCACCCTCTGACTGCTATTTTAAAAGACATGTGTTAAAACTATGGGTAATTATTTTGTGACCCTTCTGCCAGGTGAATGATAGCAGCAAAAAGATGGGGTTCAGTACAATTAGGATCCTGTTTGAAAAAATGATTCAACTGGTTCAATGCCTAAAAAAAGTTAGGAAGGAAACCGTACCCCCCCACCTGCACCACACCAAGCCTGTATGCAAACAAGGAAATCTACAGAAAATGGAAACAGGTCCTGAAAGCATGTGTTATTCTGGGTCAGCTGCTTCCTTAACAGGAAGTAGTTTAGCTATGTGGATGAGCTAATTAGCTAATAGATCACTCGGCAGTGCTGAACAATCCATATGACACACCATATGCACGTGGCTACACTGCTTCTACTTTAAAAGGCAGCCAGCCTGAATTAGCTCTGGAGATTGTAAGATTGTCATGCAGATGTGTTTGTAGTTATAAACTTAGGAAAAATCCCACAACAACAGAGTAGAAATGCAAATGAAACTATAAAATAGTTGTATCCTTGTTTCAGTAAATTTGGCAGCTGTTCAGATTACTCTGTTCTTTCCGGTGGGAGTGTCTCCCCAGGCAGCTCAGGTGTATTATGTCACTCATCCCTCAAACTCCACTCGCAGTTTGAATTAGCAAGTCAGAAGAAGGTCTAGTTCAAACATTGTCAAGTCAGTTCTTATGGCAAAGCCCTCAGATTGGCATTGGGAGCTCATTATTCCCCCTCTTCAGATCCAAGTTTGTGTATAATTTTTGTAACTCATCAAGTGTCACTAGAGAAACTATGGTAAATATCCTCTAAAACCTCCCTGTGACAGCAGCTCTTGAGCTTCTGGCCCCAGGGCTCACAGGTTTAATAGATTCATCAATCTTTGATATAAACTATAATTCTAACATATAACTAACATATTGTATCACCTTTCTTTATAACTTTGGATCCAGTCCTATAAGCCCTTCACCAGTGATCTCCCACTGAATTCAGTAAGTTTTTTTCATGTTTGGGCCTTGCAGGATCTGACTGTATCAGTGTATATAAATAGGCTTCTTTCTGAATACAGCAGATATTGAATTGCTCGTTGTGTCCAATGTGTCAGTCAAAACAGCCTGTAGCTACCAAATAACCTTGGCACAATGTATGGGCTGACTTATTTTGTTCTAAGGTAAAGATTATTCAGTGATAAGTTGTTTGTGTTGAAAACCTAGGGAAAAATATTCACATTCTTTTTTCTCTCCTATTTCTTCTGAACTTTTAGCCTTCTTGATTAACTAAGTGAATGATTTTTTCAATTAACAGAGGTTTCTAAAATTGTACCTGCAGTATTGCTATCTATGAATCTTTCCTTTATTGCAATTCACCAGCCTCAAGGAACACCAGCTTTATTCTGGTACCGTAAGCTGATTCTCCCTTAGTCAAATGTCACATTCAAGACCAAGAAATAAATATGATAAGAAGTCATCGTTAATTCATTCCTTCTAATATTTTTAAAGTGGTCTTTAAAGTGTTCTGACAGTACTAGATATACCAAGAAGTAAATGATGGGAACCAGTTTCGTATTTTCTAAAAAGTATTCTGCAGCCTATGTAGCTGCAACTACACCTATTACTCTTGAGCTCCAAAGTCTATAATGGCTCTCAGTAGCTTTCCAGGTGCAAGTCCAGGTGCTGATTTTGACCTGTAAGTCCCTAAAGGGTCTGTATTCTATAGACATAAGGGATTGCTTTCTTCCATTAGGTTTTCTGTTGATCCCTAAGGTCAGCCAAGAGCAATCTCCTGCAAGTACCATCCAGCCTGGGCATCTTCCAGAAGCACTGTAAGATCATTTTATCTGGGTAGGCATTTAGCAAGC
>NW_017728947.1:45141100-45142775 GCF_001723895.1 Crocodylus porosus | reverse complement strand
GGCTTTCAAAATTCCAGAATTCTCAAAAATCCAGCACTTTTTAAAAACACAGTAAAAAAATCATTAAAAAATAGCTTCCCAATAATCCAGAAATTTCTCCAGAAGTCCAGCGCTTCTCTAACTGCCATTGTTTTTGTTCATCAGCCTACAGCTATCGTTTTGAACAATACTCAGTCACATGTATAGTGTAATAGCAAAGAAAATTGTCCTAAGGCTATACACACTTTCCTTATGTTTCAAAAATCCGGAATTTTCACATTTCCAGCAGGTGCTAGCTTCCAAGGCTGCTGGATATATGAAGTTATACTGTAAATGGAACTTGTACAGGGCCTTATGCTTAAACTTGTAGCCTCTGCTGTAATGCAAGTATTGAACCAACAGACTTAAAGGCCTATACTAAAAGTAAACTTAGCGTAAGTAAGCCAAAGCCCCAAATGTAATTTGATGTAAGTATGACAGGCAAGTGACCTTAAGTCACAGGAGTTAGCCATAATCAATGAGGAAGTCAAACAAAATCAGTTGACTAGTATGAGACAATACTCATAAAATACAAATCATGGATAACTTGTGACGTTTTAAAGAGATTATGTAACTGACAGGCACAAGTGTTAACCCCAGTAGTGCCATAACAACCAGTTGATGCAAACATGATTGATCATAAAATAAACCAAACAATTAACCTAGGGTGTTCCAGCTAATGATAACTTCTCTACTGTAGCAGTTAACCCTTCCAAAACCCAACATCCAATCCAGTAAACCTTGACTGGCACAATTTAAATTACAGGTTAAGCTAGCTCACATTGATATACGTTAAAACATCATTACCACCCTCAGTCTGGACTCATGAATCAGGACCCACAGAGCGTGTCCACACATGCCGGCATGTGCGCTTGCAGCATCTCAGATAGGAATGGCACAAATTTGAGCCATGGATTTTTGCCTCAGCGCACATGCCCAGGGAAGCACTTTGGTATGGGGCAGTTGTGCCACGTGGGGCAAAATAACCCTGCCCAGATCTGCAACCAGGGCAGTATAAAAACCTGCTCTATGCTGGCCCTGGTAGTATATAAAACTACCCTGGCAAACAGACTCCAAGGAATCAGGCCCTTGTGACAGCTGGACTTCTGAAGCAGGCCTAACTGAGAGGTCCCTGGACCCTCTGCCCACTGCAGCAGTCTGGCAGTGGGGGTTGCTGCCTGGCTATGACCTGCTGCCACCTGTGACAGCATGTGGCCCCAAGGCTTCATGTCTGCCAGACCCAGATGGAGACTGCAAGGCCACAGCAAAGGCATCTACACCTCTAGGACATCTGCCAGTGGGCTGTGGCTGCACAGCTGGCCTTTGGGGAGGACTACTTCCATGTCTGCTGCCACCCTGCCATCTGGGCAGCTATTGCCCACAAAATGTTATCAATGTGGTGGCCTGCTTTGAACTGCCAAAGCATGTCCTTCTGGCCACAAATGGCTAGGAGGTTAGCCACCTCTAGCTGGGTCCAGGTGCCAGCACTGAGCCAGCTCCTCTGCCTGGGTCCTACCACTTGCCTACTAGCAGGAATTCTGGTGTTCCCTATTTAAAAACTGCAAAATCTCTGATAAAAAAATCCCAAATTCACTCACTTAAAATACCCCAAAATCCATGTTCTTCCACAATTATAACAAAAGGCCTCTCTCTCTCT
>NW_017728947.1:45123818-45140790 GCF_001723895.1 Crocodylus porosus | reverse complement strand
GACCCCTTCACTAACTAGGATGTGGGGACAGCTGCCCCTGCAGCTACAGTTCCTGCCAGCAGGTCTCATCCTGTTTGACAGCTTGCTACAATGGTGTGTGATGGGGGGATGTGGAGTTTGCAGGAGGGGAGGAGGGAAGAGATGTGTGGGGTGTGTGTGGGTGTGTGGGGGGTGTGTGGAGTATGTGGATAGGTGTGGGAGTTGTGAGGGAACTGTGGGTGTGGGGGGCCTGCATGGGGGGGCTGCTCAGAAGGGTTGACTCCCCAGCCCTACCACAGGGCACAGACCCCCAGGCAGCACATGGACTGCCTCCCTGCAGGGCCCCACCCCCCTTGCATGGCCCAAATGCATCCTGCCAGGGCCCCAGCCCCCCCACAGGGCCAACATGTCCCTCCTCAGGGCCCACATGCTCCTTTGCAGGGCCCTAGTCCCCCCCCCCAGCCAGCAGTCACCTGCAGCAGCGGTAACTACTGCGGTGCTCAGGGCTCTCCTGGCACAGCCACCCCATATAGCACGGTGCAGAGTATTGCAGCTTGGTCCAAACCGCCTGGCGTCCAGCACTGCCTATGCCATATCACATGGACCGAGCCTGGCTCAGTGCAGCACCATGCTCCTTCAGGCAGCTCTGGGCCCCCTGAGCTGTCACCCAGGGCCCCGCACTGCTCACAGGGACCACCTGTGATGCTGAGCTGGGTCCTAAGTGCTTGGGCCTCTCATAATGTTGGGCCCAGCCACTTCCATGCACACAGGATCCAGCCTAGCATGACAGGTGGCCTTTGCAAGTGGTGCCAGCCCCAGGTGACAGCCCATGTGGCCTGGAGCTGCCCAGAGGTGCACAGCACCAGGCCCATCCAAGCCGGGCCTGCACAATATGACACAGGCAGTGCCAGGTGGCCAGGGCCAAGCCACACTGCCCTGCACCATGCAGGGGGGCTGTGCCTGGAGGGCCCTGAGTGTCCCAATGCCCACTGCTGCTGCAGGTGAACTGTGGGCCATGTGGGAGGGCTGGAGCCCTGTACAGGCTGGGTGGGGGACCCACATCTGCTGAGCTGCCCCCCCACCATGGTCCCTCACACCCTCATAGCCTTTCCCCCTTCCAGCCCCTTCCACTCTCTACTTACCTGAAACGGAGCTTGGGTCCAGGTTGTAACAGCCTGCATCACTATTTGCCCTGCACAGGCAGGCAGCATGCTGCAACATCAGGGCAAGGGGCAGGCATAGAGATGCTCTGGTTGGGTACCAGAGCATCTCTTTAGAGGACCCAAGCCTCCAGTTGTCTCAGGGCACAGGGGACCATGCCCTGCCCCACTTTTTTCCCAGGGTTTTGGGGGTTTTTTTGATACCTAGATAACTAGGTATCAAGTTTTGAGCTCATGTGGAATGTTTTTTTGTTCCTAGCATGACTCTTACCACGTCTCAAACTGCTCTGAGACATAGCAAGAGGCATGTGTGGGCTCATTTGGACAAACCCACACTGTGTAATAACTCATTTCAAATTCAAGTACAGGTCCTTATTAAGGCTTGTTGCTATAATTTAATGGCAGCTTCAAGCATATATACCTGATTTTTATTCAGCTTTTCCTCTAAATATCTGGTAACCTTTACTTTTCAGTTATGCTGTCTTTTTGGATAGGTTTTCAAACACAGGAACCAGAGCTGTCTTTCACTGTTGTAAGTTCCAGCGTAACAGCTTCTAGCATTTACAATGCCTTAAACAAGAGACTATCTTTTGGAAAATTTCAGAGAGACTTTGTTCATAATAGCAATGAAGTCCATTGTAAAATACAAAGCACCCACGAATTTACTTTTCCTGATTAATTCAAGAAATTGACATGATTTGATCCTCACGCATTTTATGCAGTATTTACCAAGTAACTGAGGGCATGTGAGAATTTTTTTGAGAGTTGCCTTTTAGTGCTCTGCCCTGACTAGCAACCAACGTGTGATGGCCAGTCTGTAAAAAAGTTCTCATGGTTCCCTCAAAGTTATCTGTAAGAGTTTGACACTGCTGTTTTCTTTTGGACCATGTATAGTAACATTTAAAATGTCTTTCAAGTCCATTCCAAGCTCTGGCAACTCTTCTGTATAGACTAGGTCTTAGAAAGAAAGTAGGAATATATGGTGGCTGGCACATAGAAGGACGGCAAATGTACACAAGAAGAATTAAAGATATGGGTGTTCTTAATTATTCTTTTCCTTAATGTTATTGTTTTTTACATTTTTAAAGTAACACCTCTATTTTTTTTTAAATTCCAAACTGTGCTGTATTCAGGGGAAAGGCGAATTATTTAGATTTTGATTTTAAGTCTTCCTTTTGTAAATATACAAAGGGCAAGGGCAACACCAGAAGTTGGTGCCCTATGTTATCATAAAGCCCTGCATAAATGACGACATGATGATTTTTCTCCTCCAAAGAACCCTTTATTACTTACTACATAGATTGGACAGTGCATGGAGTTCGATGTTAATTTTATACTCGGTGTTCTGTTGAGTGAGTTGGCCCCTGCTCTATATACCAGAGACATCCCTACCAGGCTATTGATGGAGGGTTTAAATTTGCAGCCCATAGACTTTTGAGGAATCTCCCTGAGTAAACAGGACTTTTTACATGAGAAAAGGCTGCAAGATCAGCCCCTTGACACAATCAGTCTTCCCTCATCCTAGAGCTTTTCCTTCTTGAAAGGATGCAGAAGAGCTCCCTTCACTGGGGAAGAAAGGGAGCTCCCCCAGGTAAACAGTTTGAAGTGGAGCACTTAGAGAGAACCTTCTATGACTGGGGCGGAGAGGATGATGAGATGGACTGTAGGCACCCTGCATGACTTCACACAAATGTTCTGTTCATTTACTAAGCCATTAAACTGAAGCTGATTTTATGTTCATAATTTTTTCCTCTGGCATGTGAGGAAGTTTTATGGCTTTCAATAAAGCCCTCTCTCTACTTAGAATCCAGTTTGATTTTTACTATAGCATCTTCTGGTAAGATTTATGTTCTTGTTTTGCTTAAGATTCACATTTTAATGTAGCCATAAAAACAAGTTAGATTTGCTTATTTCAGGGAATCTTATTTAGTTAATTATCGAGCCCTGCGTGGCAAATCATTTCATTTGGCTTCTATTACATGACAATCGTTATTTATTTTCTTGGCTTGCTTCATGATGGAGAGAAATAACAGAGAAGCCAAAACACTTGCATAACCGTGAGACCCCCACCTGAATTGTACTGAAGATATTTTTTAGCAGAGGGAAAATGAGGACACCTCCTCAAACTAGCCACCCAAATTTTAAATGAAGTCTGAAATCCTGAACCTTTATAAAGATAACATTTGCCATTATGTTCTGTGCATTTCTTTGTCCATCCGGCTTTGGAATCATGAACAACTAAATTCTGAGTGACAGGATGTTCTCATGACGTTACTGTCCCAAACACACTTGTGCAGTCTGGAATTCACCCGGGAGGAAAATGTGTTAATGTGAAATGTGAAATCTCCTTCCAGCCCAACTCTGAAGGCTCCAAAGGCATGTCTGTGCTGTCTCCACACGGCACTAGCAAGCAGCAGAATGAAGCACAAGACATCCACTCCATGTACACTAAACCCCAAAACCAAGAGAAGGTAGGCACCTGAAAGGGAAGCTGGGCATGTGCCAGTAAGCACTCCCAATACAGGGATCTTAATGGTATGTGGCCAAAGCTGCTGGAGACACTACTTTACCTCTGTTCCAGGGTGCCGCATTCATGGAGTGGACGTGTCATGATTCTCTGCAGTGCTCCATAGCACATCCTGCATAGTTTATAGTAGTGTAAGCATGGCCTAGGGGTCCAGAGCACTGGAGTAAAACCAAGCATTTGGGCATTTCTTAGAAAAGCACAGAGGTTAGTATTTTTGCAGGATGATTCTAAGCAGGTGGCAGCCTATATTTTGACTGATACTATATACCCCAAAGAGTCTCTTCCTGCCAGTTGCCTCTTCTGGTGGATGCAAAGACATTTTCATTTGTAGCTTATACTAAGGTATAAGTTGATCCTTTATAATGCTTTTCTCTCTCCCTTCAGCGCTGAATCATTCTCAGAAATGAGCCTGAATCTCTTATTGTAAAAGTACATTGGGCCTTTCAAATTCTCCTGCCTCCGGCTGTTTCGTCTGTTTACTAGAGTGTTACTGGAGAGTTTGATTATTCTGAGGGTCAGGAGGAATGCTTTTAGCTTAATGTTTGTGTATGGTCTGAACATAGAGATTAAAGAGATAAGCCAGAATCTATGAGCTGGACAGGAAAAGACAGAGTGAAGTCTGTATAACAATTAAGCAATGGATTAACAGGATAGATACCGAATTAAAAGCAGGGAAGAGGTTTCCACAAAGATAGAAAACTGAGGTCTATCACCTTTTCTTGTTCCTTTTTCCCCTTTGAATCAAAGACTCTTTTTATAAAGGCTCATTCTTCACACACTTTAGTAATTGAAATGGGCATAAAATATTTCTGTAGGGCACTAGTTGTATCCAGTTTCAAGTCATTCTTCACTCTATTGTGTTTCAAAACATAGGGACTGGGGGAAAATGGTCTTTTGGTTAAAGCAGGGATTGGGAGTCAGACATCTAGATTAGTTTCTGCCTCAGAAAGAGAACTCTGCAAGTATCTGATATTTCAGTATGATTTCAATTTCACTTTTTTTCAAAACATTTTCTTAAAAAATAAAATGTATTTTGAAATATTTTAAATAAAACATTAAATATTGCAGTTTGAAAAATGTCAAAAAACTTTAGTTTTCTAGGTTTTTCTGTTCTTATTTTAGGGATGAAACAATTCAGACAAAGTTGCTTTGGTTGACCTAATCCTGAGGATAAAAATAGCTTGATCAAGCATTTCACCCAGCTCTAGCTTCATACTGCCTGTGTGACTGTCCACATATTATTTAAGCATCAGTTTGCCTATTTGTAATATAGGAACAACAATATTGTCCCACCACTGAGAGAGGCTGTAGATTATTTCATTAGTACCTCCAAAGATCTTTGATGTTTTCATATGCAAGCAATTATTAGATGTAAGAGCAAAGTTTCTTATAAGTTTTAGACTGAACAGAAGTGAAAATCTAAATATAGAAATTGTAATACTAATATGGACCAATAGTCCATATATTTTGTTATGGCATCTCTGGCAATGGCCAGTGCCAATAGTTTGTAAGGAAGATACTGCATAAAGCACTTAACTGTATCCAGCCTTTTGTACCCCAGCAGGTGTTCAGCGAATGCCATGCTAAACTAGGCTTAGCAGTTCATGGTACTTCTGTCTGTAAAAAGAACAACATCCAGATATATCTCTCATCCTCCCCCCAATACTAGTTTATTACTGTTCTTTCTCACTCCTAAATAGAAAATATATGATTTATTTCATTCACATTGAGGAAAAAAAGGAAGATGTAGGATAAGGAAATGCCTCTCCCAAAATTGGTCCATGAAGCCACATAACAGTCCTTCATTATTTGTTAGGGGAGCATCTTCGTGTCATTTGGTATTTTCCCAAAGTCTTCCCCACTGGAGATAGATAACTAGCATTATCTAGCACACAGCCTGGAACCTATGCTAATGAGAGGGAAGTAAAAGGCAGCACACGGAGGATATCTATAATAAGAAAGAAACTGAGGAGAGGTATCATTTGCCCAAGTAACATAGCAATTCAATGGCAGAACCAAAGCTAAAATACAAGACTTTTAATTCTCACTACTCTACTCCAACCTTTGTACCATGTAGGAAAGAAAATGGGGAGTGAGTATCTAGGCTACAATACTGCAGAAAAGGCTTTGGGGGTTATGATGGAGTGTAACTATAGTATTGCAGGGAAAAAAGCTAATAGAATAGTGTGATGTATTAACAGGAGAACTATATGCAGGTCATGTCCTGTTTCAAGGCAGACGTGGACATATAGGAAAAATACAGAAGGAAATAACAAATATGACTGGAGATCTAGCAAACATGGCATGTAAGTAAAGGCGGCAAAAGCTGTGATTATTTAGTCAGGGAAGAGAAGACTGAGGGGAAAATGAATAGCCAGCTTTAAATTCCAAAAGGCTTGGTATAAAGAGGATCACAATCAATTTTTTCTCCATGATTGGAAGGGGCAGGACAAAATGTTGAGCTTAAATTGAAACAAATGTGATTTAATTTAGGTATTAGGATGAATTTCTAACTGAGGGTGGTTGAACACTGGAACAAATTTCCTAGAGAGGCTATGCAAGCCTTCATGTACAGATTAAGCACACATTTATCTTGGTGGGTTTAGATGGGGAGAATCCTACCTTGGGCAATGGGGAAATGGGCTGGATGATTTCCTTGGGTATCTTCCAGCCCTATTTTACATACCTATGCCCCTTCATTAGATAGATGTGCCTGGAGTAAATCAAGGAAGTCATAGATTCAAGATGTTTTTAAAAAGATGGAGGTTTTCTCAAGTACAGTTATATCTACAGCATCTCTGTCTCATTATTCATTATATTAGTTGGTTGTTCTTTGTTGCAGGTTTTGTCTTCCCATAAATAATTTCTATTACTATTTAAACTTTATATTACAGTAATGCCCAGAAGCTAGAACCAGCTCAGGTGCAGAACTAGACCCTCTGTGAATGTATAGCAAATGCTCATGTCCAAAACAAAAATCTTAAGACCAGATCATTAAAGGTATTTAAGGTATTTAACTCCTATTGAAATCAATGGATATGAGGCACCAAAAAAAGCAGTTTTGAGATTCTATGCCCTGTTGTAAAAAACCTCAGTATATAACAGACAGTTAGATAAATGTAAAGTAAGCAGTTTGCCTTTCTTTTATGCTCTTAACTTCCTTTCAGATTTTAGTCCATCATGTCCTCTCTTACTGAACTCTGCAGGAGTGCTGACTGCAAAGTATGCTGACCTAAAGGAACAGTGTGTAGTATGAGAGCTAGCTTTCATGGTTTGTGCTGACTCTGGCAAACTGGCAAAATTTATAGAGCAGCCTCAGTCACTCACAAATGAGCAGTCAATGAGTATTTACTGCAACTAAAACTTCACTGTCTTCCTTGCAATTCATGGAAACACCAAAAAACCCACAAAAACCCCTAAGCCTCAAGTTGCTGGAAGGTGATGTAATAGTGGCACTCAAGTCCATAGGTGTTGATTCTTGTGATAAGGTGTTTGCCTATAGAACTTTGACCCTTATCAAGTACTGAACCAGGCAATAACATTTTGCATTTACTGTTTGTTACATGCTGTTGGAGATCAACTGAATCTTTCACAGAAGTAAATAAAAAGTTTCCTAATTCCTTAAATCTGGAACATAGCCTCGCAGACAACCGAGAGAAAGGTGTTCTCAGAACGTTCAAATGTTTCTGGAGCAGGTAATATTAAGGAAAAACTAGAGGATGAAATCCACTACAGTGCTATCTCTGGCAGGCCCCAAGACTTTGCAAATAAAAAGTATATTCCAGTGGGATCATGAAAGGGACTGTAAACTATGAGACAAAAGGCATGTCTATGTGAGGCGCTTAATGGAGAATTAATGTAGTTTACTGTGATGTAAGCACATGCATCTACATGTGCATATGCTTTCTTCACAGTAAATCTCCCTAATCCCAAGTAAATTTGTTACCTGCAAATGCAAATAGCAAATTTATCTGGTATTAGTAACAGCACCACAGTGCTTGTGTAGATGCCTAGCTGGAAGCCAAATCTGCTCCCAGTCAGCCATCCACCACAGGGCGGGAGATAGCTTTCTCCCCCAGGGGCTGCCTGCTGCCAGGGTGGGCTCTGCCACAGGACCCCATGTGGGGACTATGTCCTCCTACTCCTGCAGCAGGGAGCTCTAAGCCCCCTGTTCCCAGATTGAGATCATGGAGTAGGGGCTGAAAGATTCTTATCTCCCAGCTCTCGCTCCACCATCATGATCAGGGAGCAGGGGGCCGGAAGGTAAGCAGGCTTATCTCCCAACCTAAATTCAACAACTGTGGGGCTCGGGCTGGGAGAGAAGGGTCTCTCAACTTGAGCCCTCTGACCACAGGGCTCAGGCTGGGAGATATTCCCTGCCCAGCTCCCTGAGTGCAGAGCTGGGGGAGGAACAGGCTGGGAAGCTTGTTCCCTGCCCAGCTCTGCAAATGCAAAGCTGGGATGGAACAGGCTGGGGAGCTTGTTCCCTACCCAGCTCTGTGAGTATGGATTTAGAGGGGAAAAGGCTGGGGAGCTTGTTCCCCCTCCAACGCCACAAGTGAAGGAGGGGGAACAATCTCCCCAGCCTGTTCCCCCGAGGTCCGTGAGCACGGGAGAACAAGTTCCTCACTCCTTAGTCTCCACTCCGTGATTGCAGTTGTGATCATAGAGCAGATGCTGGGAGCTCCCTGCATGAGGACAGTTCTCTGCCCAGCCTGGAGCTGGTTGGGATTTGCTTCTGACTGGGACAATTCCCACCCAGTCCAGGCTGCTTGAGGAAAGACATGCAGCCTGGAGGTGGCTGGGGACTGTCCTGTTTCAAGCAGTCTCCAGCCAGCTCCAGGATGCTCATGCAGACTTCCCTGTGGAGCCTGGGGCTGGCCAGGAACTGTTGTGATCAGGAGCAGATCCCAGCCCCATGCCCTGATCCACCACTGGGCAGCTAGGAGCAAGCTAGCTGCTAGCTGTCCCACAGGTGGATCAGGGAAGTGGGCTGAGACATGCCCCCTCCCTGCAACTCTTTCTAAGCCCAGTGCCCCTGATTGGGGAGCCAGGGCCAAGAGCTCCCTGTTGCCAGGACAGAGGATCTTTGTCCTCACCCCAGGGGCTGCTGTCTCCTGGCCCAGCACTCCCTGCCAGCCTGGGCTAGCACCCTGGTGGCGGCAGGGGTGCATTGCAGGGTTGCAGAGAACTGGGAGCAAATCTTCTACCTAATCCTCACATGTGTAGACACCTACCCAAAAACCTTTACTGTGCAGTAGCTTACTGTACAATAAATCTAGGCTGAAGTAAATGCATGTGTAGATATGCCCAAAGTGTAACATTTTCAAAAGTGCCTAAGCATTTTCCAATATCTAACTCTGATTTTCAAATGTAATTCAGGTGCTTAGCATAAATCTCTTAGAAACCCAAAGTGCCCAAGTCACATTTGAAAATAAGATGTAGGTTCCTAAATCACTTTAGTTAAAATTTCAAAAGTACTGACATCATTAAATCTGTTCAGGAATATGGTGATCTACCTGAAAGGCTATTTTCTGCACAAGAAAAACTGACAAGTGAAATGATTTGTTATTATTTTCACTATTTCTAACTTAGTTTTACTAAATGTAAATTTGAGCTATTAACAGATGGACAAATTAGAGCTAACATTATTTGTACTACAGCTGTTAAGTCAATTAAAGTAAGGATACCATTGGTGAAGGACATTGCAGGCAGTGCTGAATACTTGCAAAGCTAATGAAAACTGTATAAAAGCATTAACAAGCAGTGAAAGAATGGACATACTTCATATCTGAAGGGTAGACTTTGGCAAAAAGGTCTTGGTCCAAAACCCACAGAATCTTCAGAGTCTTTGGACAGAAACCAAAGACAGAATGAGAGGAAACATATATGATCTCTATAGAGACTAGATTTATCTGCAATAACTACATAAGCACATTGCCTACTCAACACAAGGCAGAGGTGTCCAGCACAAAAAGTGTAGTCTCTTGGTTTCAAGAAAACATCCACTATTTTTAAAAGGGATTTAGCACAAGCTCTGATGAAATAAAAAAGCAAAATGTGTTCAGGAACATAAAGCCGGAGCTTAGAAGTGCTATTACTGATTACATAGAAATGGGACTTCAGTGGTTACAGAGCTAGCTGGTCCTCCAACCCCTGTACAGGCAGTCCTCAGACTTACAACACAATTGGTTCCTGAAAACCATGTCTTAAATTGAAACGTTGTAACTCAGAACCAATTTTCCCAGAGGAAACAATGCTATAAATCAGGGATTGGTTCCTGAACCAAGTCCCAATACCCTATTTTCAGCAAAAATAACCCAGAATTTTGTACTCAATCAATTATAGATCAGTAATATAGCTACATTACCGTATTTATATTGTACATAGCAATACTATTCATTTGGAAGGACTTCTTTGAGGTGACATTGCTGGAGTTTTTGAAGGGCTCTTGGTTCGACTTTTCTCAGGAATCTTGGCTACAGGTTTTTCTGGAGTCTTGTCTGCTTTCTTAAAGAAAGTGTCCAAGGAAGTTTGGACAGATGTTCTCCAGGGAGATGGGTGATTCAGTGAACTTGTTCACTGGCATTTCATGGCATCAGATCAAGTGCTGTAAAGTCAAAACTGATGTCAGAAAGTTGAAACAGGGTGACAATTTATAAACACTGTCACTGCAAAGTGTTGTAACTCAAAACGTTGTATGTCAAGGATTACCTGTATTCAGTTTCCCTGATTGCACGCCCTCAGGTCTGGAGGCTCATACCGCCTTTTCTCCTTAGGTAGAATCTCATGATTTTCCCACTTATTAGCAGTCCTAAACTACAGTTTCTAGTTTATTGATTGTACTTCTCCTGAAGGTCCAAATGGGTTCAGGTACCAGAGGCACCTGATCCTTTGGAAGCTAGTGACTGAAGACTGATGGGGACTGAAGACATCCTTCCTAGCCTTCTTTTTAATTTTAACAGTAGGAAGAAAGCATAGTGTAAGAATGAGAGAGTTTTAAATAATAATAGGGTTAGATGTATGTGTATCTTACTTAGAGTTCTATACAGGCCTGTGCTGTGGGTTTCAGTCCATTCTCTTTAACTCTTTCTCCTGCCCTTCAGGGTCTCTCTCTCTTGTAAATACAGCCACCATCTAAATTATTTTCTGGGTTTGGATCCATTGCTTCAAAACTAGTTTGGTGAGCTCAGCAGGGCATCAGTAGTGGATCTTCAAAGAGGGAGACCCCTGGGGTTAGTAGATAAGTTGTGATCTGAAGCTGCTACCCTCTTTCCTGCCTGCAAATAGTCAGCTTCTTCTTGAATTAATTCCATGTTTGCACACAGCACACCCCTTACAGTAATGAGACAGACATATTATACATATTCTATTATAATTATTATAAATAACTCTAAAATTATAATGAACATTTTGGGGAGTTTAGGGTTTGAAAATAAATGAACAAAACCTGAATTTTAAAATGGATACTGCAGCTCAATGCATTGCAATAACAGGAGTGTGCAAAATGATTAGAGGTCAGCCAGTATTAAAACTGAAAATTGACATTTTGGCAGATGCCAAAGGGGTAATAAACTGAACCCACAGAGTAAAGATACATTGGCATGTCACATTATTTAGATAGACACACACATGTGCACACACCCGCGCACACATACTATGCACACTGTTAAAACAATAAGGCTTGGGACAGAAATTATACATAAACTGGTATAAGTGATTGGAAACCAGTTCAAATCTGTAACAAAAGTTCAGTGCACATAAACTGCTTCAAAGTGGCTGAAACCAGTTTAAGATAAACCTGAATGGATATAGTATCAGAGTTAACTGATTTAAGTTCAATCGGTTTATTGAAAATCTATCCCAAATCCCCACCAGATTCAAGTTAACTCACAGTCCCCTAGTATCCCAGGATGTTTTGCACCTTTCCCCCATAATCCTCTCCTCCTCCTCCCCTTGTAGGGTGGTCAGGCTAGCCTTGGCCCAAGCTGTCCGCTCTAGCCAAGCAGACAGGCTTACTCTAGCACCCCTGTGGCTTCTGGCCTGGGCCATTGCAGGCAATGTGGCTGCATTTCTGGTATCAAAAATGAATGCCTGTTCATTTGCTTATTGGTTTAATCTATGCATCTTAGACTAACCTGCAAAGATTGAATCAATTCAGCCTTGGGCTTTTTGATTGTCTGTGCTTAGCCTAAGATTGCAAAGTCAATCACTCAAAAAATTAGAATGTGACAGAATTAGGTTTGCCTGCATAATCTTCATTAGACTTCTTTGCGCACATCCACTATGACACAAGCCAATTTTCTCATTCTGTTCACAGACTTAAATGCTAACTTAAAGAACAGTTATTTAATATTTTATTTTCTCTTCATTGTTTAACGTGTGGCCCCATACCTGAATTATTGTTCACTATTCAAACACTAATCTAAGATAGAATCATTCATTTTCTTATGGCTTTTCTATGGTGTTCATCACTGTAGTGCACTAGTGCTTGAGCAGCCTAAATGAATTTGTTTTCATGACACCCTGCAAAGTAAGTAAGTGGTGTTACTACTCCCATTTTACAGGTGAGGTAACTGTCAAAGCTTAATATTAAGTTTCCATTGAGTTGCATGTCCCATTGACAGACTTAAGCTGATTTTGGACAGCTCTTGGCATTAAATAGACTTTATGAACAAAGCTTAGTTCCCATTGACTTCAGTTGAAATGATGAGTGATCACCATTTCTGCAGATTGGACCTGAAGGCCTCAAGTTGGCCACCTAAGAAATGAGGAGCAAATAAGCAGTGATTTCTACCCCACCCTCCATGAAAAAGTCTGATTGAAGAGACTTGCACAAGAGGATTTCATTAAAGTTCCATAGACAAACTTCATTCTGATGTCAGCTAACTTTGAAACCTCAACACCCTTTCAGATACATACTGATTTAGGTGATTTTCATTTAAAATTGCCCCTATGTGTGAAAGAGAAGGATCTGCCTCAAAACTCTGTGGAAATGAAAGAGCTACCCAGTTTTCTGGTTTGTATATGTCTTATAGTTCTGTAGCTTTCTCTGTGAATTACAGCATTGAAGCAATATAGCCAGTGATTTCTGCAGTTTATATTTTAGAACCATAATTCCTTAAGCATTCTCCAAAATACAAAGTGACATTTGTGTTTAATGCTGAAACTTCTAGGAACATTTTCTAGTCACTCATGTCCTGATCTTCAAAGACAATCAATGGGATTTAGATGTCTAAATACCTTCAAGCATCTGGGCCTCAAACCTTTGTGTTGCCATCGACCACAGGTTATCCATTCAAATTTATGATGAGTACCTAAAGGAACACAGTGTCTCCTAACAATAAATCAGGGCATTAATTCAGTAGTACTGACATAGGGGTAAAATACTGCCTATTGAATTGCCATCACTATTTACCATGGCATCCATGGCTTTCTGAGTACTGACCCCTGTTTAATACTATTCGTTTTATGATATGAGAAAGACAAGCTCATGCCCCTATAGCTACCTGATTGCAGGCTTGGGAGCTCAACCACCCCTTGTCACCCTAATAGTGAACAATGTTCCTATTACCATTTACCATATATTAAACAAGGGTGGTTCACACCTTTTTTAGTTCACTATCAAACCCTGCAAAGCTATCAGCACTTTCTGAGCCAGGAGATATTTCATTCATTGTACTGACCCATATTTCTTTTCACTACAAAATGGTTATTTAAATTTTCCAAGAGTAAGCACTTTCTTAATCATTAAGACCTTGAGAATACATCAATTGTTCTAATAACAGGAAATTGACCAAATCTGTACAGGACTTTTTGTATTTATTTTAAAGACACGTTAGGGTATTGATAGGGGATCATTGTCTTGGGAGTATAGATTTCCAGTTCTTTCTTTTCATGGCAAGAGTACATTGGTTTCTTCTTAAGAAGAAGAGAAATAATTCTCTCTAGTGTTAAAGAGGATCAATTCCAGCAAAGAATGTCATTTTGACAAAGGGCAAGTGAGTTGAGTTAGGCATAAAAGATGTGATATTTTAAGTGATATGGGATAAATCATTTACATTTTGGCTCAGAGTCCTTATTTAAATAATGATGCAGTGGAATGAATATCTCAGCTCTTTGTTAGAGATGATGCTTTTCTTTAGCATGAAGTAGGACTTGTGTGTGTGAATGGCTTTGCCACTGACATATTCACTTAACAACCAGACTTTTCTAAATAAAGGAAAGGGTGTATTTTCAGGGTTGTTTGTTTCCTCTTTATTCCTGTAGTTTGCTCTTCCTTAAACTGTGGTCCCAGTATTTCACACAATTAAATACAAAAATTCATGCCCTAGTACTGCATTAGCTTTGTACCTCAATAATGACCACAAAAAAAAAAAGGAATTATAAAAGCTAAGGCTACCACAGCAATGTTAATGTGGCCATATTGTATACAAAAGAATACTCAGGAGGAACATTTACACCATGAATATTAATACATTAACAAGATCTGAGCAAAAAAAAATCCA
Source organism: Crocodylus porosus (assembly GCF_001723895.1). Classification (NCBI taxonomy): domain Eukaryota; kingdom Metazoa; phylum Chordata; order Crocodylia; family Crocodylidae; genus Crocodylus; species Crocodylus porosus. Next base: position 45,126,616 of record NW_017728947.1, on the reverse strand, counting down.
CTAGGAGAATTTACTGGAAGAATCATTGTGCTTATGAAATACCCTTGAGCAAAATTCAGTTCTTTGACTAACTTGTATTTTTGAACACGGATTGATTTTGTTTTATTGTTTTGTTTATTTGATTGCTCATGATGAGTTTGCCAGGACTTCAGAATTTGAACTGCATTTAATAGCAGTGATTAGCCATATGGAATGGTTGGAGGTTTTAATGGTGGCCGTCAAGTATATCTTTCATCTGTAGGTATTAAGCTCCAACCTAGAGAGGTGACATAATCTTCACTCTTGGAGGTTTTTAAGGCCTGGCTTGGCAAAGCCCTGGCTAGCATGATCTAGTTGGGAATGGTCCTGCTTTTGGCAGGGGGTTGGACTAGATGACCTCCTAAGGTCCCTTCCAACCCTAAATTTCTGTGATTCTATGATCTTTTAGGTCAACTGAAAAGAGTAGTTAAACCCATTTAAGGAGTTAGATAGCTGGAAAAAATATAGGCTCAAGGCAGTGGACTCCATGGCAAGGTGTGTGTCTGTTGGCTGAAGGATGCTCTAATTGCAATTGCAAGGGCTAGAGGATTTTTAGCAAACTCTGTGTGGATGAAAAGAGGTGGGAGAAATACACCAGACAAAGAGAGAAGCAGTCATGAATTTCCTTTCCTTAGAGGGAAAGGAAAGACAAAACTCCTTAGGATGCAGAACTGGAGGGGCTGAACTGTGAGAAGGATATTTCCTGCTTTTGTTTAGTTCTCCTGTTTTCAGGGAAGCCAGATTTTGTAAGCATTTTTTGTAAGTAAATAGGTCCTACCACAGAAATACCTGATGCAGTCATGGTATCCATTTTTTCCCCGTGCCACTTGCAGGGGGTTGCTGCAGGTGCAGCCAACTTAACAGGAAGTGAGGAAGCTGCCTGTTGCTGGTGAGAAGCAGGGGTCCACGTGCGTTTGGTTGCACTGAAGTCCTGAGAGACGTGAGTGTGCTGCAATGGAAGCAGAGGTGAGAAGGATGGGGCTCTTGTACAGTCCCTTATGTCAGTAGTGAGGAGAAAGGAGGAGTTTCTGCTAGAATGGTATTAACATTTCATTTCACAGTGGTCTAAACTCCAGACACGCCCCCATTCAAGAGGCAAAAGATGAAGTCAAGATAAAGAGATCAGAGGGAATAATAAGGGATGCTGACTTTACTGGCATACAAAAGAAAGTAGCAGCAGTACAGGATCACCAGGTGAAGAGCTCTTCTGAGGCACTGCAGTAGGCCATTTCCTGTGTGCTTTGGAAACTGTATTGTGATCCACCTTTGCACCTTACAAAGCTTGTGCTCTACTTCAGGAATTTCTCAGGCCAACCTCTGGAATATAAGACTTATACTTACTCACTTAAGGAGCAAGGATGGTACTGTTACCTTTAGCTTGCTTATTGGATTATCCAGTTGTGTCTTTTCTTTCCTTCCCAGAGCCATGTTCATGACTGCTTCTCTCGCCAGTGGCGACACATAGAGGGTGCATGTGCATCCCCTGAGAGTGCTGGTGCACTCCCTGATAGGCCACACTCCCTGCTTAGGGGATGGGCGAGGGGGCAGGTGGTAGCACTGGTGCCCCTCCTGCAAGTGCCGGCCGGGGAGTAGGAGTACCGGATGTAGCACTGCAGCCACTTCCAGGAGTGCTGCGGCTGCTTCCCGGTCAGAGTGATTGGTTGTGGGGGAGACCCCCCCCCCATCAGCATGATTGGCCACAGGGGGAACCCCCCCCCGGTCAGCAAAATCAACCACTGTCTGGTTGCTCAGGGGGCATGTGCCCCCCCCTTAACTAAGATGCCACCAGTCATCATGTCTCTTGTTGTCTGCTTGTTTCTTCCAACTCTTTTTGCATGCACATAGCTTGCTAAAATTCTCTCTGTTCACGCCATACCATGGAGTCCACTGCCTTGAGTCTTAAGCTGGGGCCTGTGGGCTGCATATGAAGTGCTCACCAGCTGTACATGGCCTGGGCACATGGAAAGCCTTGATATACCTCATCAGTTCTGGGAATGTGTTGCACATAACTCAACATGAGCTCTACGCTTTAGTTCATTGTTCCCCAAGTTCATCTCACTAGGCGCGCCCAGACCTAGGGTGAGTGAGGACATAGTCAGGGAACTTCTGGAGGGACTGGATGTATTTAAATCATCTGGTCCTGATGATCTCCACCCCAGAGTGCTGAGGGAATTAGCAGAGGCCATTGCGGGACCCCTGGCACAGCTTTACGAACACTCGTGGTACTCTGGTGTGGCGCCAGAGGACTGGAAAAGGGCCAATGTGGTTCCCATTTTCAAAAAAGGGAGCCAGGAGGACCCAGGAAACTATAGGCCAGTTAGTCTTACCTCGATCCTGGGTAAGCTTTTTAAGAGAATTATCCTGGCACATGTCCGCGAGGAGCCAGCAGGGGAGATTATGCTTAAGGGCAACCAACATGGGTTCATTAGAGGCAGGTCCTGTCAGACCAACTTGGTGGCCTTCTATGACCGGGTCACAAAATCCTTAGATGCAGGTGTAGCAGTGGACATAGTATTTCTGGACTTTAGAAAGGCCTTCAACACTGTCTTTCACCCCATTCTCATTAAAAAGCTAGGGGACTGTGGCATTGACACCTACATAGTCAATTGAGTCACTAACTGGCTAGAGGGTCGCACTCAGAGAGTGGTGGTGGATGGGTCCTATTCGACCTAGAGGGAATCTGGGAAATGGGGTTCTGCAGGGCTCGGTCCTCGGGCCCGCACTGTTCAACATCTTCATCAGCGATTTGGATGAGGGGGTAAAAAGCACCCTGTTCAAAT
>NW_017728947.1:45100250-45123368 GCF_001723895.1 Crocodylus porosus | reverse complement strand
GAGGGGGGGATCTAGTGGCCTGTTACAAACTAGTCAGAGGGGACCAGCAGGCACTGGGGGAGTCCCTGTTCCCCCGAACACTACCAGGAGTGACAGGAAATAACGGTCACAAGCTGGCAGAGGGTAGATTCAGACCAGACATCAGGAGGCGCTACTTCAGTGTCAGGGTGGCTAGGATCTGGAACCAACTTCCAAGAGAAGTGGTGCTGGATCCTACCCTGGGGGTCTTTAAGAGGAGGCTAGATGATCGCCTTTCCTGCCATGGCAGGGGATCGGACTTGATGATCTGCTCAGGTCCCTTCTGACCCTTCAACCTATGATACTATGAAACTATCTTCATGAGCATCTAATGGGTACCTGACACTCTGTGATGGGGACTCAAAAGGCAGCCTCTAGGTGCCTGCAATTGAAACAGGTTAAATGCTTTGTGGGTGGCAGCTTGGTGCACTTTTCAACTAGCAGAAGCACCAAGCTGAGGATGATGTTAGTCTGATGCTGATGTGAGAAGTGGACACTAGGAGTTTCAACTTGTCAAGCTGGAAGACAATTTTCTTCATCCTCTACTGCTTTGATTCCTTTTTCTCACTGTATGTTGATAACTAATAAAAGAAGTTTGTATATCTTAGAAGGAAGGCTGCTTAACACTACATGGAGATCGACGCCTAGCACAGAAGCAGTTCAACCAGGTGATGATATGATTGCATCTTTTGTTTTTTAGAAACCTACAGACACACACACACACACACACATGCATGCACACAATAAATGTAACAACAGAAAACTGAATTATAACTTTTCACCTCAATAAATCACATAATAACCTTATTTTTATTATGGAAGCATGGGTAGTAATGCATAGTTAAGAGTGAGATTTCTACTTAAACAGGATTTGAATCTTTCTGTTCTAACACTTTAATAAACAAATTTAGGCTGTAAACCTGAAAAAGCAGCTCTTCAGCATACAATGGAATTCTCTGGGTATTTTTCTGCATGAAAAAATGGCTATGTTTGCTAGCAAAAGCATTTCAAATGATCTCTTAATGCAATGTACTCCAGAACATCTCACCTCTTTTTTGTCCTTTACGACCTTTGGAAGAATAATTTCTGAATTGAAATTTGCCCTGCTTCACTCCTTTTCTCTGACTATGACAAAATTATGTTATAGACATTGACAAGTTCCTTGTCCTCCAAGGAGAGTCACACAAATATTATATGGTGTTACTGCTGCTTCTCTTTAAATGCACACTGAAGACACCGCAACCTTTTAGTCTCTGGTATAGCCCCTCTTCTTGGCAGATTGTGAGGTGTTTAAGGAAGCAGAAAAGAGGCAAGTAATGTTATGGAAAGTATTGTCAAAACAACCACTTCCTTTACAGTATTATTTAAATATTTAGGAAAATATTCTCTGAGTGGAATACCTTTTCTGTAACCTTAATGAAGTTATTGGGTGCAGAAATGCAAATACACCATCTTCCCTTGCACTTGGCTATCTTAGTAACAGATCAAGAGCTGAGAGGCGTTCATCCATTAGCAAAAGATTAAAAGAAATGTGTGTAGCATAGCTACAAGCGGGGATGTGCATCTGCCTGCAAATATTGGAAGGAAGCATAAAGGAGATGAAAAGTGTTATTTGGGAATGCTCAGAAGAAAATCACTGCAGGGATTTGGTATGAAACAGAAAAGGGAAATTAAAGCTGGGAAATCAGACCTGATTTGCCAAATAAAAAGATGAATTGCACTGTAATGAATTTCTAAGGGAAGTCATAGAAGTCCCATCACCCAAGCTGATCAAATTTTATGTTTCGAGAAAGCACTGTGGGACATTCTGTAGGGAACAATGTTTCAGTAGCTGGGTAAAAGAGCTGGGGAAGGTGATCTATAATACAGTGAGAGTCTGTACAAAAGAGGTCTGATAAATCCTGAGGTCAAGGCAAGAAAGTTATGTTTGAAGGGCCACAGACCATTACTGGTGCCAAAACTTGAACACGCCTGCCAGTATTCTGTAAAATGAGAGAAACTAGAATCTTCTAAAGCATGAGAATCTCTGCTTCTTTCACAGCAGTATCTTTTGAGGTCACCACGACTGATTGATTTAAAAGCTTTACAAAGTCAATTCAACTTTCCAAGCAGCAACTGGCTGTGAATCTTCACAAAGGGCACCTGTCTATGGCATGGAGTAAAGGCCCCATGTCTAAAATATAAACTGTTCTTTAAACTCTATATTAGGTTACCATATGTCCATGTTTTCCCAGACATATCCTCTTTTTTAGTCCTCTGTCCTCCATCCAGGCAGGGTTTTGAAATGCAAACAAACGTCCGTGATTTTACTCTGTCTCTGCTTTTTCGCAGCACTTCTAGCTTGCCCCAGCAAGGAGCTGTTTCAGGCTGGGGGCAGCAGGAGAAGGTGATTGGAAGTGAAGGCATCTCGTGCTCTGCACATGGGCCCTGGCAGCTGCAGACAGGGGAGAGTGAGAGTGAGAGAGAGAGAGTGAGCGTCTGTGTGTGAGCTACATGGGCAGCAGGGCTAATGTGGGGGTAGGGGGCTGTGGGTCAGGAGTGAGGGGCACCGGAAGGGCTGGGGGGCAGGGTACAGTGGATCAGGAGTGAGGGGCAGCAGCAGGGCGGTGGGGGGAGGGGGTGGCTGTAGCTTGGGAGTGAGGGACAGGGGTAGGGACTTACCACTCTCTCCCCACACACAATCATATACTCCTTCCACCTTTCCCCTCCCTTCCCCATTCTCCCCCATAGGCGTCCTCTTCTTTTTGGAAACTGGAAATATGGTAACCCTACTCCCTCTATGCAGTACTGGTCAGGCCATAGCTGGAGTACTGCGTCCAGTTCTGGGCGCCGCACTTCAAGAGGGATGCAGAGAATCTTGAGAGGGTTCAGAGGAGGCCACTTGTATGGTCAGAGGCCTGCAGGCAAGGCCTTACGAGGAAAGACTGAGGGACCTAGATCTCTTCAGTCTCTATAAGAGAAGACTGAGAGGTGATCTTGTGGCTGCATATAAATTCATCATGGGAGGGCAGCAGGGAATAGGAGATGCTCTATTTACTAGGGCACCCCCTGGAGTAACTAAGAACAATGGCCACAAATTGATGGAGAGCAGATTTAGGGTGTACATTAAGAGGAACTTCTTCACTGTAAGGGTTGCCAGAATCTGGAATGGACTTTCAAGGGAGGTGGTGCTCTCCCCTACCTTGGGGGTTTTCAAGAGGAGACTGGACATGCACCTAGCTGGAGTTGTCTGACCCCAGCACTCTTTCCTGCCCAGGGCAGGGGGTTGGACTTGATGATCTGTTGAGGTCCTTTCTGATCCTAACATCTATGAATCTACTTTATATCCTCTCCAGTGTTAGTTCTCCATACTCCAGTGCGTAATGAGTACTGATGCCCATCTCAGCATGTATTCATTTAATTTGGGATGGATTAAATCAGTGTTTCTCAACCAGTGGGTTGAAACCCAAAAGTGGGTTGCAAGAATACTTGAAAGGGTCATGAGCAGATCCCCAGAAAAACCCATGAAAGCACGGGTTGCCCCTTGCAGGCTGGCAGCGTTCCAGCCTGCAAGCAGCTGCTTTGGATGATTGGAGACAGGGGGGATATGTGTGTCTGTGTACACAGATGCACATAGCCAGTAGAGTGAGGTCGGGTCATGGGAACAGCCCCAGCTGCTAGATGCAGGGGAGTGGAGAATGGAAATCCAGGACATTGTCCGGAGGGCAGGGTGGGGCATGTGTATCTATGTGTGTATGTGTGTGCATGCCTGCCTGCCAGTGCTGGGGATGGTGGCCAGGTGTAGGGCTGCAGCAGGGCAGGGGGAGCAGGAGGAGAAGGTGCCTGTCCCTCCAGCAGGGGAAGGAGGCAGGGGTGGTCCTTCACAGCAGGAATCTGTGTGCCTGGGCCAGCAGTATGGGATGCAGCCCATACATGCAGGGGCCTACACTCTCTGCTCATGCTCTGGCTCAAGTGGGATCGAGGCAGCTGGGGCCCCCCTCTAGCAGGGCTGGGGTGGGGGCAGAGAACTATGGATTGGGAGTGAAAGGCACCAGCATGGCCTGGGAGAGCTGAGGGGAGGCTATGGCTTGTGGGTGAGGGGTACCAGAAGGACCAGGAGGCTGTGGCTTGGGTGTGAGGGATGCCAGCAGGGCCCGGGAGGGGCAGGGGACTGGGGGGTTGGGCATTGGCAGGTCCAGGGGTGTGTGAGTCAGGACAAGCAATCAACCTTGGCAAATGGGTCCGGGTACAAAAAAGGTTGAGAACCACTGGATTAGATAAGGCCAGAACTGGTGCGGTGCTGTCTCTTTAAGAAAACAGGAACAAGGCATCTTTGCCATTGGAAGGACTTGGGGCTCTGCCGTGAGATGAGAATAAAGGTCTACCTGTTCGGACAAATATCTGTTTTCCATTGCCTAAACCTGGCTCTTTCTCTGTTATTATTTATCTGCCTTTATAATTCTTTAGGTATTTGAAGATATCAGTTTATATTAAGAAACAGTCAAATCAATCTGATCCAGTTTTAAAGTTCTATCTTTTATGGGTTTTTGCCTTTGATTTTCCAAGCATATGAACCTTGCAGGATTTCTCAAGCCAAGTTTTACCTTAAACCAACCATATTTATTTAATTCAGTTTTACAACTCTAAAAAGCAAGAGATTTAATGGCTAGGCTGATCAACTTTTTAACTACTGCAGCCCAAGCAGTACTCTTATAGTCGGGTTCTGAGATAATGCCACTCCTTTTTTTCCATTTGTTTCATTTATTTTCTTTGCTCAGGGTGGTTAACTGTATTTCCCAGTTTAAAGGAGACTGGAGGTTAAATACATGAATAAAAATGTAAGTATTAAGCCACCATGTAATTTGTTCCTCCCCCAATCCCTGTGTATTTGGACACAATCAATACTAACCTATTTCATGGCTACTGTACTTCAGAATCAATTCCTTGCTGCAGAGAGTGTGAATAGCTCTGTATTTAAATATTCATTAAGGAGCTAGAGATGAAAGATTTTGTTAACACATTCAAGTAAGAGTACAAAATGAAATTGCTGAACCTGGTTGGGCTAGGTGACTATTGTTTTGACTCCTTTTAAACTCACACTCAAGTAAAATGAATAAGGAGCCTGGGTACAAATTTCCCAACCCATTTCTTAGGGTGGCAGGGGATAAGATAACTATCTATACATATTTGAATTAAGCAAATACAAAGAAGAGGTGAATTTATGCACGTAAAGCCAAAGGGATATAACTGGAAGTAATGGCTTGAAACCAAGCAGAGGAAAATGTGAGATGAATATTTGGCATGATGCTCCCTAGCCCTTATTCAATCATCTGCCTCCACAATAAAGTTTGGATCCTTTTATTAGAGGGCTAAATAATGTCACTTTTTATTGCCACCAAACTGAACCTTATCTTAAGCATGCTAAATACTTCAAGGCTAAATGTAATCCCCTTGGAATTTCTCTTTGAATAATGAACAGTGTGTTTTGAAGGTGGTCACTTCAGATGCTATCCCTTCCTTTATTATGTTGCTGTAGCTGCTTGCAAAAAAAGCAATCTCCACAAGGTCAGGGAAAAATATCTCAAAAGATAAAATATATTTACAGAGTTTAACACTATTACCAGGCTGTCATGTATACAAGGACAAACCAAAGAATCAGGCATCTTTGAGCAGGGCGGAAAAAAACATAACAACAATAAATGTCCACCATATGAAAAGAACAACACATAAAATATACATAGATGGAGCTATAACTATCAGTTTTTTCCTTAGGGACATATTGTAATAACCTTGCTCACTGTGTGTCATCCCTAACACGGTAAGTAGTCCCACTGATTTAAATGAAACTATTTGAAGAGGAAAATGTAACTGAATGGAAGCAAGAGTTGCAGATGTGATCCTCTTTAAGAAGCCTGGGGTTATCTTGCTCTCATCTGCTTTGTTAGAAGCTTGAAGATACTAGGACAGATCCTTAGCAGGTGTAAATTGGAGTAGTTGTACCAAAATTAACCAAATTCTGCTATGCATTAGTGAGCACATCTACATGTACGCTTTAATGCACATTAGCCTATTTTAATGTGCATTAATGCATCACCAAAAAAAGCATGCTTTTCAGCTAATGTACATTAAAATAGGCTAATGAGCCTTTTCCTAGTACCTCACAATGGAAGTACTAGATTTAATGCACATTACCTAAAGCACATTAATGAACATGTAGACACACTCAGTTTGATGCAGCTATCATGACCACCTGTAAGGGACAGCTGAGGTCTTTGAAACTAGGTGTACTGTACCCTCTCATCAGAGGAGCCTGTGACTTTGCCTCTGTTCTTAGCAAAACAATTTTTTTGGTTTAAAAAAAAAAGTCTAAATAGTTCCTATGTATTCACTGAGGCTTTTCCCAAGCATGTCACTGTAATGATCTCTTAGATAGTAATCAGAACAGGAAGAAACAGCTTCTAGCATACTACTAGCCTTTTACAATTAAGCCCAAAGTGTTTTAATAGAACTTACATTAATATAGTCCCAAATTATAATATTGCTATGAAGCCACTGTGTAAATTACAATAATGTAATGAATCGAGCTGGTGAAATACTGCATTTGGTTTGCAGCCGAGATGTAACTGGATGTTTGAGGGTCCTGGCCAGCAGTGCATGGGGCAGTATTAATGTAGCACCCAGGGCAGTGAAGTTGCTGTTCTTTTAGCGTGCTGGTCTTCATTACGCTTTTGCAGAGATATACAAGGTGCCAAAAGCAAGTGTGGTAAAAATATTGGAAAGCACAGTCCAAACACCAATCGCTTGACAATACAGATTCTTTCCTGCTTTGCATCATATGCCTTGGCAAAATCATTTTAATGAGGGTGATTTTTTTAATAAGCTGTGTGCATTAATTTTGTGAGATGTGTTTGATACTACATAGTGCAAGGCAGTGGAGAATAAAGCCCACAGTGCATTTATAAGTTATATTTATATACGGCATATTCAAAGGACTTAGATCAGTGGGAAATCTAATCCCACAAAATCAAAACAAAACAAAACAAAAAAACCCCAAGTCCAACTATAGATAGTAGGATTTGTAAGACCATGGGATAGTTTCCTCTTTTATTCCAAACAGTGTTAGGAAAATAATTGAAATATAGTCTTAATCATCTGTCTTGATCTCCTGTCATATATATACAGAAAAAAGGGAGACAAAAAGCTTAGGCGATAGGAGCAAATTAGAGAGACAATCATTTCAGCATCTTGGTTTACCAAGATGTTTCCTTAATTAGTTATGGTTTGAAATTTTAATGTGATTTTGTGGTCAACGAATAAAAACGCACATATGATAATCCATCAATTGGTTGTCAGCACCGTCTGATAAAAATCTATCAATAGAAAATTTAAACTTTATTCATGGATTGGGGGGAAGAACTGCTTTATGAATTCCATGATAAAGTGACTGTTTCAAGGGTCAAAATATTTCATAGAAACATGGAATCAATGAGTCGGAAGGGACCTAGACAGATCATGTAGTCCGACCCCCTGCCATGGGCAGGAAGGAGCACTTGAGGTGGCAGGGGTCATAAGACCCCAGCCAGGCGCCTATCCAGTCTCCTCTTGAAGATTTCCAGGGAAGGGAAGAGCACCACCTCTCTGGGAAGCCTATTCCAGGCTCTGGCCACCCTTACAGTGAAGTAGTTCTTAATATCTAACCTAAACCTATCCTCCCTCAGCTTGTGGCCATTGTTCCTGGTGACCCCAAGGGGGGCCCTGGTGAACAGACTTTCCCCGAGTCCCTGCTGGTGGCCCCTGATAAGGTTGTAGGCAGCCACAAGATCCCCCCTGAGTCTCCTCTTGCGAAGACTGAAGAGATTCAGGTCCCTCAGCCTCTCCTCATAGGGCTGGCCACGGAGGCCCTCAACCGTATGAGTGGCCCTCCTCTGGACCCTTGCCAGGTTCTCCACATCTCTCTTGAAGTGCGGTGCCCGGAACTGGACACAGGACTCCAGCTGTGGCCTGACCAGCGCCGCATAGAGGGGGAGCAAGACCTCTCTGGACCTGTTAGTGATGCCCCTGCTAATGCAGGACAGGGTGCAGTTGGCTCTGCCTATTGCTTCGTCGCATTGGCGGCTCATATTCATCCTGGAGTCAATCCTGACTCCAAGATCCCTCTCTGCCTCTGTGCTGCTGAGAGGGTCAGCACCTAACCTATAACCATAATGCTGGTTCCCACTCCCCAGGTGCAGCACCCTGCACTTGTCCTTGTTGAACCGCATCCTGTTCAGATCCACCCACTTCTGCAACCTATCCAGGTCTGCCTGGATGCGGTCCCTGCCTGCCGGTGTATTCACTTTACCCCACAGCTTGGTATCATCAGCAAACTTGAACAGGGTGCTCTCCACACCCTCGTCCAGGTCGCTAATGAAGATGTTGAACAGCACTGGCCCAAGGACCAAGACCTGGGGGACTCCGCTGCCCACACCCTCCCAGGTCGACATCGACCCGTCCACCACCACCGTCTGGGTGCACCCCTGGAGATAGTTTGCCGCCCATGTGACTGTGCATTCGTCAGTGCCGCAGTCCCTCAGCCTGCCCACCAGAATTGGGTGGGACACTGTGTCGAAGGCCTTCTGGAAGTCCAAGAAGATGACATTGACTTCCTCCTTCACATCTAAGCTCTTTGTTACCTGGTCATAGAAAGACACCAGGTTAGTCAAGCAGGATCAAGCCTTGCACGAACCCATGCTGGTTACCCCTCAACATCACTTCCCCTGCAGGGCTGTCACAAATGTGGCCCTTGATAATTTTTTCAAAGACCTTCCCCAGGATAGAAATGAGGCTGACTGGCCTGTAGTTGCCAGGCTCTTCCTTCCTCCCCTTCTTGAAAATAGGGACCACACTGGCCCTTTTCCAGTCCTCAGGGACTTGGCCCGAGCACCAGGCGTCCTCGAACAGCCATGCCAATGGCTCCGCAATGACACCAGCTAATTCCCTTAGCACCCACGGATGAAGGTCATTCAGGCCTGCTGACTGGACTCATCTAAGCCCTCCAGGTAGCCCTTAACTAGGTCTGAAGTAACAGTCAGGGGACTTGCATCCTTCCTGGGCCTCTCTACGCTGTCACCCGAGAGCACCCCATTGTCAGCAGACAGGAACACGGAGGCAAAGAACTTGTTGAAGAGTTCTGCCTTCTCTTGCGCATCCGTCACCAACTGCCCTGCCCTGTCCCGTAGGGGTCCAATGTTACCCCAAGACTTCTTCTTGCTACCTATATACTTGAAGGACTTTTTGTAATCCTTAATCCCAGAAGCTAATCTAAGCTCCAGTGCTGCTTTAGCCTTCCTCACAAAATCCCTACAAGCTTGGGTCAGGGAGGTGTACTCCTCCTTTGTCCCTGCCCCCTGCTTACACCGCCAGTACGCTTTTTATTTTTATTTTATTTAGAGAGCTGCAAAGCAGAAGTTGGCCATGTAAAGCTTGAAAGAAGTTTTTGGATCTTCTAGGTGTATTTTCAAAAGCAGTCTGCTATGTAGTCCTATGGCTTTTGCATTCATAGAGGATAAACTGGCCAAAGGGATAGGTTTGACTTGAGTTGAAACCTCTTGTACAACCTTTAAAAGCACCTTGGGAGCCTCAGCATACACATGTTAAAGTAGTTGTCTCCATTTTATGGTGAAAAATCACATTTTGGAACTAAATTTTCACCCCAGGATCTACCATGCCCCCCCCACCCCAGCCATCTCCGCCTTGTCCCCCACCTCCGAATTGCAGAGTGCCTGAACCCTGGCCAGGCCGGGGCCTGATCCCACTTCAGTGCCATGGCTGCACTGAGCCATGCCCACCCAGCAGCCAGAAGAGCATGGTGTTGGGCCCCAGCCTGGACAGGTCTGGAAGTCTCTGCAGTCCAGGGGCATGTGGGTTGAGAGGTCCTGTTGCTGGGCACAGCCTGGTGGAGGCCCTGGGCGCCCATGCCCCGCCCCCCACCTGTGCTTGGGATGAAACGGCTGCTGCTGCAGGCTGCCCAGTGTGCACAGGTGGGGGGGGGATGGGCCCAAGGGCCTCTGCCAGGCTTCACCCAGTGGCAGGAGCACCCCCCGCCAAGCGCTCCTGGACACCCAGATCTTCCCAGACCCAGCTGAGCTAGGGCCACCCCCACATGAGTCTCTGCTGCTGAGCTGAACCATGCCCACATGTAGCCAGATGCAGTGGGACTCGAGGTGCAGCAGCAGCAGCCTCTGCTGCCTCCACCCCAACAGAGATGAGGATGGAGCCCCCTGGGCCCCTGGAAGAACCCCCCCCCCAAGCTCCAATTCTCCCACCATTCAGCCGCTGGGGCCCCACTTACCTTCCCCTGCTCCTAGCTGGACCACATGGTCAGCTGCTCACTGCGGGGGCATCAATCTAGCCCCCGCCACTCCCCTCCCCCACAGATTGAGCTGTTGGGGCTGGGGGCAGTGAGTGTGCACATGCGCACATGCCCATCTGCCCCTCCAGCCCTGGATCTATCAAAAGAGGCTCTGGGATCTGCCTGTAGATAAGGATCCCCGGGTTGGTGACCACTGCATTAAAGCATCATTGGGACAGCTGTAGTTCAGGTGCGACTAAGTCAAATAGCTTCTATTCTGCCCTGCTCTCCAGCCCATCAGTCTTTTTCACCAAACAACACTTGAGTCTCCCCCTCCTCCAAATGTTCCCACCCCCCTCCTCAAAATAAGGTCTAAATTTGCTATTGTTATATTTGTATCTGTGCCCTTTGTGCCTACAAAAGACACAGAGGTCATGGAAACTTGCAAGCTGAATGTTTGTGGTAGTCAGCGTGGGGAAGGTATGGAAAGGAAGAAAGACGTTGATCATTCTTACATGTAGTTAAAAAACTTGATTACTGGTCAAACTAAAGATGGACACACATACAGTCATGTATCGCACAGGCGCACATACACACAAGATGAAGGGCTCCCAGGAAAACATTTAATTCCATCTTAGATGAAATGGCTAAGCACAGGCCCCTGCCCAGGGAGCACTAGAGCTAAAAAGGAGAAGATAGGGATGTCACCTAAATTATCCAATATCCCTTCCTGCTCCCATCAATGTTTGCCCTAAAAAAAGCTAATTGCTTACATGAAGTCTTCCATTAGTCATGAGTTACTCTCTTTTGCCCCAATCTTCCAAGGTCTAATAATAGTCCTAACAACATGAAGGGAGAGGGAAGAAGTGAACTAGGACTACCGATGGCTCATCCTCCTAAGAGAGACAGGTCCCCAACATTCAGACAAAGGATCTTGAAAAGAGGGAGGTGAAGAGTGGTAACAGTGGGAACAATGCAGAGCAGTGGAAAATTAGACATACAGTTAAAACACATGACTTTTCTCAGTCTGGCCAAATAGAAGATACTGAGGCATTAGATTGAATTTCTAGAGTTCCTGCTAGGGAGTTCCTGTAGGGTATGCTGCAAGGATCAGGGTATGCTGCTGGAGCTCATTTTTTAGTTCTCTGCTGAAGCATAATGTCCCTGTGTACACAAAACACAGTAGCAGTTAAGGTTTTACTTTCCTGTGCAGTTACTTACCTTTGGTTGCCACCATTCCCATAAGCAGAGGCTCAGGGGAATGCTGTGCACCTGTTACTATGATCATTTCATGGAAGGGCAGGATTGAATATTCCCACTTTGAGGTCTATGTGCAGATTCTCCTGCTGGACTGAACCGCTGAGGACATTTGATGGGAGAAACCAAATGGGATTCAGCACATCTTTATTCTCAAGTCTTTGGCATTATGCAATGGACCTAGAGAACACTGCAGGACAACAATAAGGTTTGTTTTATTTTTCAGCCTCCTGAGACAAGAGTGCTGGTTATATAAAGACATTGCAGAGAGGGTGTGACATGGGGAGTGTAGTTTTGGAGAATGGGGAACAGCAGGACAATTTGCTTTAGTAAAGTGAATACTGTACAGATTGCCAGGATGGCAAAGGAAATCCTGCAGCCAGCTCACACACAACATATGCCCATGCACTCCTAATGCTTCCCTTAGATCTGCATGGCAGAGGGCTGAGTTATTTAAGTTTATTTAAGTGTCTTGGCAGAAAACAGTCTTCACTGCTAGCAAAAATGCTTTCCTATCTGTCCCAGATTTTGCAGAGATACTTGCTCAGGACCACAGCCTTTAGTTTCTCTGAGTACACTTTAAAGCCAGGCCCCAGCATAGCTTGTTGTAGTTCCTATGACTCCAAGACTGAGTCTGTAGGTCATTTTTTATCTGTGGTCGTACCACTGAGCCCAGAGGAGCGCATTTCCTGATGAGGATATTCCCCTTTCAGGAAGGTAATGCAACCAGAAATGAATTGCAGTGAGGCAGGTACCCATTTTAAAACAAGACAGCACTTACTGATTAATTGAAACATGGCAAGCAGAGCACTCAATCAGCGTAGCCAAGCCAAACTTAGATTACAGCCAGCTACATGCAACTTCTCACTCTTCTCTGATCCAGGGAAGAAGTTAAACCGTTTAAGCATCTTGAAGCATACACAGAGATCATGAAAACATTATGCATCCTCCTCACCTTCACCTCTAAAGTGGACACCTCCCTCACCTTAGTCTCTAAAGTGACTGAATAATTTCTGGTTACATTTTCAAAAAAACTTCAACCTAAGAAGGAAATCAAACATGGAAAAATTCAGGCTCAATGGTTAAAAATTTTCCCCACTTACAAAAATGTGAATGTGTTATTCTTCCTTAACTATAGGCAGTGCTACTACTCCACCCTTAATAACAATATACAATAAACTCCAGTTAAATCACCACTCCAAGGTGAATGCAACTAACAGTGAATTATGCAGAAGTAATCCATTATCAGGAGTTGATAATTGGGGTGTGCGATAATTCTGGCGTGGAATCAGAATACCAGCAAATAAAACTATAGTTGCAAATTATCCCAAAGGCAACTTAACCAGAGTTGATTTTGTAATATATAAGAAATTTGGGGTGCCTCAGTTTTGACAGGTTTTTTTTCACATTTTAAATTACAGAACTCTGCACAGAGCACCTTACCCCAAGTTTCACACCTTAGTTCACGAATGTTATCAGACATATTCAACAACAGAAAACTGCCAGATTCATTCTTTAATTTCAGACAATTGGGCCATGTCAATCTGCTTAGCCTCCTGTTGGGCTTAACAACCACTCCATCAGTGGGAACGTATCTTCTGACAAGCATATAGGCTGGCTTACCAACTGGACAGCCTCATTGCTGGTAACAAGTTTCCCATTTATTGGGAGTATCTAGCTGAATAGCTGATTGATAGGTAGGAAACACTAACAAAGGAGAGAAGCATTCTTTGACTGCATCTTTCTCTTTGTCTGAGGCAGCAGATATCTAAGAGCTGCTATATTGCTTTGCCTAAACATGACAGGCCAATTCACAGCTGTCCTGAAAGCCATGGTTGAAGGTGGCTTGTTATGATATGGTGTAAGTGAGGAAGCAGAGTCCTTAAATAGGCTTCTCCCCTTCAGTCTCTGTGTACATTAAACCTGACTGCAGAGCTCAGAGGGTCAATAAGCAATATTGTATTGGAGAAAAGAGAAGTAGTTAAGAATAGTGATAATGCAATAAAGAAAGAAAGAAAGAAAAATGCCCAATTAAATATAGCCAGAGTCTCATCTAGTTCCTTTGCCAGAAATACAAATGTTTGGCTATTGACCAGTTCTACTCAGCACTGTGCACCAGATGCGGGCATATTATATACTAGTTTATCCTTTGTTCTCCTTCTAAAGGACCCCAGGATCTTCCCTGTGGAAATAGGGCTGCAGATGCAGATAGAGTCAGTGCCAGATCAAATATTCACAGACAAGCAGATTTTCCTTCCAAAGTGAAAAAGATGGTTTTAAACTGAGTAATTAACATATGAGCAAAACCAGCCTGATTTCTGTCCAAATGCAGAAATCTCTCTCTCTCTTCCCCTCTCTCCACCCTCTCTCTGGCCCCAGTTGTCCCATCTGCTGCACCATGAAAAAAGGAGAGGAGCCAGTTTTGATATAGAGGAAGCCATGCAAGAAAGGGAGGAAGAGCTCCATATTACTGTTCTCTTCTTCCCCAGGTCCCAAGGGAAGTTTCTTTGCAGGTGCATAATAGGGTCAGTGGTGCTCAGCTTCTGGTCTGTGGGCAAGAAGGTGGCTTCAGAAGCTGTCCAGAGGATGTCATTTGGACAACTAGTCCCACTGCCAACCTTCAGGCCCCAGGGCCTGGATGAGTAGAAGGAGACTGGTCCACAGGCTGGACATTTGGTGTGGGCTTGGTGTATAGGTGCAAGCCCACACATTAGCAGTTTAGGCACCTAATAGGAATTGGACACTGCACCCTAGACCTGACTGTGCACTAACCTGACCCCATGTGCCAGATCCAGCCTCATGCCAAGCTGGGCCCAAGAACAGCCCAGTCCTATACGACAGATCTAGCTATGGAGTCACCCTATGTACTAGCCCCACCACAAGCTAGCATGAGCTAGAGTGAAGGGTCATATTATCAGGCCTGCAGGGCTGCCCATGGGTCTGGACATTTGGCATAAGACGAGCAGTAATTAACACTGCCACTGCTTCCCCACGGCCAGATTTCTAGATTTGTGAAGAGACCTGAAGGTCAATGACATGGCCCTGCTGGCCAGATCTGGCCCACAGACCAGAACCTGAGTACTACTAGCCCATACTAAAGAAAAAAATGGGAACAACAATTATGGATATTAAAACTTAATATTCCTTGTCTTCCTCCTTCACAGTTTTCTGCATATAATCAGCATTTTTGGCCAAATTCAGATCTGTAAGAAGACACCCGGATAGGAATTTTCAAAGCAGGTGGCACGATGACCCTTTTGGGAAAAGAGTGATCTATTTTAGGTGCAACAAATATTGTGTGAATGAGTTTTAAGAGGGCAGCTAAAATGCAGGGGAGGCTTAAAAATGCGGTTCCACCCTGCTTTTCCCAGCTAATTGTTGCCTCCTTTAGATGAACATATAGGACCGGGGAAGGGTGCCAAGCAAATGGTACTGACATTCAGGGGTATTAACAGAGAAGCTAATGGACATACCATTCTTCTTGTCTTCTACTGAAATGCAGTAATTCAGGCTTTGGGGAGAGTAACATAGTGCTAGAAGTAACGTGAAACAGATAAACTACAGAGAAGTCACTCATGAACACACAACTAGCCCTGCTACCAAGCAACAATTACCTGGTCTCACATGGTTTGGCATGTGCATGTGCCAGAAGTCAAGCACACACTTCTGCCGCTGCTGTCGTTATCAGCAGCAAAATGATGTGACCACACCATGCTCAAGATAGACAGGCCTGAGGGGTTGGCAGCAGCTGCAAAGCAGTGCGGAAGAGACCATTAGCTGTGAGATATACACAATCCATCATTGGCAAGGTCTAGAATGCATTTTTAATGGGGCAATCTCCCTATGCATTGTTGCTAATCCAACACTGCTGTATCTCACTCTGTGGCTCCTGTGTGATTGTCAGTTTACAGCATGCAGAGAAGGGCTTGCAGCCTGAGTCACATGTTATTTAGGTGCCTAATTCCTATTGAACTCCCAGCTAAATCATTAGCAGTTTAGGCACTTAATAAGAACTGGACACCAAAATACCTTTCTGGATCCGCAATGCTGCACTGAAGGCCATGTTATATACTCAGCAATTTCAAAGCAAACTCTGCTACTTACAGCATTTACTTGAATCAAAGACGAGCCTCCCTCCTCCCCAGCCCCGAAGTATGGGAGGAAAAGAAACCTCCTCCTGGATTTGAGTACCAGCTGGGGCAGGCACCGCTGTGACACCAGCTCCAACTGTAGCTCTGGCTCCAATTCTGGCCTTGACTCAGTGTGGGGTAGGTGGGAGTACTGGGGAGATCACATGGTGTAGGAGTGGGGCAGTGAGAATGAATAAGACTATGTAGGCACGGTCAGTGTGGGGAGAGATCTCGTGTGGGGGAGAATTGGGAGGGAGCCTGGTGTAGGAGAGAGGAGTGTGGGGGAAAGCGTAAAGTGGCAGTCGTCTTTAATCCAATATTGTCTTGGATTTGGGTAAATATGGTACTTTATTGTGCACCCCTGCGTAATTGTGCCCTTACCTTCCTTCCTGTAATTTAAAAATTGTTATTGTATATATGGGATCATAGGGAAATAGGAAAGTAAGGCTGGAAGGGTGTCTAACCCAGCCCCCCACTCAAGGCAGGGTCACCCCTGACTAAACTTTCCCAGCCAAATGTCTATCTAACTTGCTCTTGAAAGTTTCCAAGGATGGAGATTCCACAACTCCTCTAGGGAGCTGGTTCTGGTGCCTGATGACCCTCATAGTCATATTAATTGTTAGTTTGCATGGATGGTATTGATACAGGTCAATAAAATATTTACTGCTGCACCAGGGATGAGACACAGTGCTCATTTTTGGCCAATTTTCCAGCAAATGGCTGGTTAGGTAAAATGGTAAGAGTATGAAAAAAATGCTGAATAAGAGTCCTGGAGAGGGGCTTGCTTGGGAAAAGGAGAATCTCTATAGACAGGAAGGCTGTGCTCTGTATAGAGCCACATGTTATAGGCAATTCTCTCTCTCTCTTTCTCTCTCTCTCTCTCTTTCTCTCTCTCTCTCACTCTCTCCCAGTGTGTGTGCATATGCTCATGGTTCCTTATCTTCTCATGCATTTCCATTTCTTCAGTGTCTGTAGATCTCTTTGTAATCAGTTTTTGATAAGGTCTCTGTAATCATAGTATAAGCCCCAGTCAATGACTGAAAGTGAGTTAAGCATGTTAACTCTGGGCTGATAAGTTAATTGTACCCCTGCCACTACTAGAGCAGCAGTACCTGTTTGGATTGTTGACAATTTGAAATGAGTAGATGCCATAACACATATGAGGGATTTCACTGGGATTTTACATAGGAGGCAATCAGATACCAGAGTGATAAAGATAGTACAAAACTACAGAATTAAACAAAAAGACAGATGGAACTCGTAACTGTGCCTCATCTTGCCCTTTTCTCATTCATCCAATGGCCTTCAGGGTCATTTATGAACACTTTTTTAAAAACCATGCATGGCCAGGGGACCGAGAGCTGCTTTTAGACGTCCAAATTGTACCTTCTGGTTGTGCAAGCTTAAAATGCTGCACTTAAAAAAAAAACAACCAAAAAACCCTTTAAATGTCAGTGAGAAAACTAAACCTATTCTTGCTCTTTGCCTGTTGTATCCATTGCACAAAATGTCTTAAAGCCATTCCCTAGCTCAAAACTAGGCTGAGGATGGTTATCTGCTTTGTGCTCAGAGCCTGGCTCTTAGAACCCCAGCTGCAATATCTGCCAAGATTGTAGTTGCAATGGCCAGGGAAGAAAAATCTCTCTTGACTCTTCATTTCTACAACAGACTACCAGAATGTTGCTTGTGATTCCCAGAGAAAAAATCCATAAAGATTGAATTCTGATTACCCCTTTTGTTTTTCCCTGCAACCAAAGAAGAGACCCAGCTTTGAGGAACACTTGTGCCAGACAAGAGCATACATTTCAATTTAAAAAGAAATCAATCTGGGGACTAAAGAACAGAATCTCTTTGAACGTTCTTTGGATCATCTTTAAGGCGGTTGACTCTGCAATGTCAGAATGGGAAAACTCTCTTGCCTGTTTTTCTCTAGTATGATTCTGTATGGACTTCAAATTCAGGACTTCTTTTTGTTTATTAGAAATTTGTTCTGAATGGCATGCAAGTGCCTTGGAACAGCCCAAGGTCTCTGTGAGCTGTGAAAAACAGAGAAGCCAATGGAATAAGTGTATAACCTTAAGAAGTCATGGAACAGCCTTAGAATGAGAAAGGTATTTCTTTTATTTTTTTCACCCCTGATTCCTTGGAATAACTTTCCAAGTATTGCAGTAATAATCTGAGTGAGATGGGTTTTCTAGCTGCTGATAGTTACATGGGATAAAAGGACTGTGAGGTGTTGAATGAAGAGTAAGAATGACATCGTGCTTTGAGCATGACTTTTTGTGTTAAAAGAAAGGGAAAGAAAAACCTTGATTTTTATTCCAAGTGGGCTGGTTTATTATCATGATAGCCCCTCCCCCCCACACACACTTTTTTATAGAATTTCAGAGGCTACCCTATCTTTCTATGCAGGCCTATCTTTAGTACAATCCAAATATCTTTGCTATTGCAAATCTCTTTGCACTTTTCATTCAAGGCTATGATAGCATTTTGCCAAATTTAATTATTGAATTACTGAACATCTCTGTAAGGTAGGAATTAAGATTATCTCCATATGATTGTGAGAGAAATCAAGGAACTGGAAATATAAATGCCCGGTGTTGTACAAGGAGTAATGAAGTTGGGAGTAGAACCTAGGCTTTCAGTTTCTCTCTCAAATTCATAGAAGACACACCTTTCCCAATATACCAGTTAGCTGTTCAAGAACCATGCCATCCCTTTTCACAGCTACTGTTGCCATTCAAGTAAATGGGCTGGTACATCAGCTGTTGTAGTCTAAGAAAATTAATTTTACCCTTGCATCTCCTTCACCTCTGCTTTGTGCGGATACAGTGAAGAAGGGCTTCTAATGATGTCTAGCCACGTAGTGCTAGATTAAGGAATAACTTTCCATACATTTTTTCTTTAAATCGTATGTAATTATGCATGAATGCATGTACACATGCACACACTCAATATTAAGAAAATATTAAGCTTGGTTGGTTAAGCATTCAGTAAGTGAAGACATGCCAAACGGCAGCTGGTTCACAAAAACTTAGAAGTGCTGCCTTGCAGATGTACATTATGAGACCATTTTTAATTACATAACTGCATACTACTACTCAAATTATATATATTTTTTTGTCCAATCTTCCTAAATGTATCTAGCAAGATGCACAATGAATGATGAGATATGTTTACTATATTCACTGTACAGCATGTAAAATTACTTTCATGGTTATCTTTATCTGAGACCCAGTAACAATACAGGTACTCCTCACTTAACGTTGTCCCGGTTAATTTTGTTTTGTTATTACATCGCTGATCTATTAGAGAATATACTTGTGCACCCCGACGCATCGCCCCGGTCCACACCGTGGCAGCAGAAGCAGCCCCACAGCATTGCAGTTGCAGTTGGGTTCACAGACATCACACTGTTGATGTAAAAGCATTAACTTGGGTGTGTAGACCTTGATGCAAGTAGTAGCAGCTGGGAACTGTTTCTGAGTCCCCAGCATAAGCAAGAGTCCCCTGCACACTCCCAGCACTCCTTCACCTCCAGTGCTCAGCTGGCACCTTCTGCCCCCTGGTCTTCCACAGGGTTTATCCAGGGAACAAAACCTGCTTGTTACACCTCTGCCCAGTAGTGTAAATCAGTAGGTGCATATGCACGAGATGCTATGTCACCGTAGCAAAGAGCTACAGCAACTTGGGTCATCATTACCACAACGTAGTGTTGGTGGGCACAAACCGTGATGTTGTAGTTACTGCACAGTAGCAATGAGATACTACTCAGTAGCTCATTGTTACTGCGCAGTACGGTCAGAAACAACCCATGCGGCACTGGAACTGGGCAGTACTGGCGGTTACTGAGCAGCCAGGCACAAGTGTAGACACATCCAGTAAATGTTATACATGCATATCTCTAGTTGGAGGAGATTATGTGTGTATATATACACACACACATGCACAGTGCAGCAACATGTATATAGATATGATGTTGCATTCTTTTTGGAATAAGAAAATGTAGTCATGAACTTCAAGAATGCACTTTCACAAGGGGATACAATTAAGATTGCATGAACCTCTTCACTTTTAGATATCTGGACTGATTGAATGCTTCAATATTCAACACCAACATTAACTTAATGTAATTGTTATCTAGTTACATAAAGGGATCAGCAAACTAGGCAACAAGGACAATAAAGAAGCTTTATGGCAAGCATATAGTATATGTGAGTCCAGAGACAAGCAACGAAGATAATAAAAGGTTTGGAATACAAGTTGTTTGAAGAAAGGTTTGAGGAACCTAGATAAGTGTAGTTTGGAATAAAGCTTACAGAGAGACGGGTTAGCAGATTTTCAATATCTGAATGGCTGCCATAAAGAATATGAAGAAAAAATGTTGTTTCTTGCCACAGAGGGTAAGGCACAGGACAGTGGGTTTAAATTACAGCAAACCAGACTTGGATCAAACCTCAGGAAAAACTGCCATGGAAGAAACTGCCGATGGAAGTTGTAGTTAGTAACTACCTTCAATGAAAATTTTCAAGAAAAGGCTAGATAAGCAAGCATCTGTCTGGATTGGTTTAGGAACAGGAAATCCTGCATTTGAGTAGAAGGTCATACTAGAAGACCTTTTAGGACCTTTCAACCTTTTGATTCTATGACTTCTATGACTACTCCCAGGCTTACAAAACTTCTTTATTGTGAACTGGACCAAGACTTTACATGTTCATCTGAAAGAAGGTATCTCATCAATAACATCCAAAGACAGTAGTCCAAAGTAACTTTAGAGATCACCACCTACTGTATCACAGTGCTGTTCCCTATATGACCCTGGTTCTCCTGTAGCACTATGCCAGTCAAATAAATGGTTGGTCTTAATTCTAAAATCTTGTGAATTCTGATACTCATAGTCCTACTAAGTATGACAAAGCAGAATGCTTTGAAAACATAAGTCTATAACTTGTTAGGTTATTAAATATTGTGTTACCAAAGTGTGGGCCATTACCATCTGGATCAGGGGTTCTCAATCCCTAGGCTGCAGCCCAGTGCCAGGCTGTGGCAGGTCGGCTGCTGGTCCACAGCATGGCTGACTGCCAGACCAGAAGTGGCTGTGAACTGTCAAACTGTGGGCCCCCAGAGCCAGGCAAAGAGGCCACAGCTCCTTTTGCAGGGCCCACAGCAAGCAGGGTTTGGTCCACCTCCACACCCAGGGGCTAGGAGTAGCCTTACCTGTCTGCTGGCCAGAAATTCTGGCTGCACTTGGCTATGACTGCTGGGCCATGGTATGCCGAGCTGCGGTTTGCTGGGCCATGGAATAAAAACTTTGGGAACCCCTGATCTAGATGACTTTACTTTTTATATTGAACTGTCTTAACCCCAGTCTTTTAGGGTTTGTCATATATTTTTCAACACAGTTCTTTGTGACAAAGGTGCTGGGGGGTTTTTGTTAGTACATCTTGTACATTGTAAGTTTTCCTGGAAAGAGATAAATAAAAGTAAGAATAATAAAATTTATACTGATTTGAAATTCATTCATCATTGCTTATATCTGGTCTGTTTTAAGAGGCATCAAATTTAAGGCAAAGTTTTGTAAGGGATCGATGAATAATGTGGGCTTTTTGGTCCAAGGTGCTGTGTCTGCCCCAGCTTGTCAGATGAGGAGAAATGGTTCACAGCTGAATGAAGGCAATTTATGTGACAGAATATCCCAAGTCAAATGTCACTGTCACTCTGTATAAATATTCAGCATGTGCGCAGTGCCTTCCAGGCATGTTGTGTTTCTATTTCAGGGCACTAGCTTGTCACATATTTCTCAATAACAAAATAATAATTTTTCAAAAAAAGTAGAAATTGGATAAATGGTTTAAAAAAATCTAATCATGACATCCTCAATCCCTTTTTCCAGCTAAAGACTTAATGGTGTTAGTTTTTAAAAAAAAGCAAGTTATTGACTGATGACAGTTTAAATTCACAATAGTTTTACTGTTGCAGTACAGGCCTCCTGAGCTTTGTCTAGAATTTGAACTAAATCATTTTATGGTGGGACTTCCTTTTCTTCAAGGTTTTTAGTAAAAACAAATTTAGACAACTGCATAAAACCCGATAAAAATAAATATGTAAAATTACAATTCACAGAGCTCAGGGTTACTTGCAATGATCCTTAAGAGTTACAGAGTCAGTGTGTTGGTTGTAGCCGTGTTGGTCTATGTACATAGGCAGGCAAGGTTCTTTGCGCAGACATGACATCTTTTATTAGACCAGCTAAATAGTTGGAAAAAAGTTCTTTGCAAGCTTTTGGGCACAAACACCCTTCATTAGGTATAGGGCAACTCTGTAAGAATGCCAGCCTGCCAGCCCTAAGCATGACAGCCATAATAGCATCAGAGGAATCCAAATTATGATACAACTATATTTAGTTTGGATATGCACCCTCTCCCCCACCTCCCCAGCCTGTTTCCTAAAAATGAACCAAAACCGAAGCATATGACCTTACCATTTTCTAGATTTGTAAGTTTTGCCCAATGTAAGAACACTGTTTATGTTTTTAGCTTATTAAAGCTTCCCTTTTGCTCATGCTGTTCCCATCTTCCTCCAGGGAACATTTTAGTGACTGCTTCTAAAGCCAGTTGAAGGCTATATCCACCTCCGCTGGAACTACACTGATTTAATGAAAGTGGATCCAGTTCCCACGGAAACATCTGGGTCATATTTAACAGTTGTATAGATGGTGGAGTAAGGTGTTGGAGTTACATTGGTCACAAAGTGTGTGTAACTGATTATGTCACTTAGAGCAGGGCTGTCCAGTTGGTGGCCTGTAGGCCACATTCGCTTGCAAGGGGTAACATGCAGCCCCCATTGCTCTGGGTGTTGTAGTGGCAGCAGCCTGGGACTCTGGGGTAGGACAACACAGCAGAAGGCCTGGTGACATCGCTGCCCACATGACAGTGCCAGCGCATGCGCTCATGGAGGGGGCTCACACTGCTTGCACAGCAATGTTGTAGTGGGGTGTGGAGAAATTGTCTACATCTTGGTGGCAGTGGGGGCAGGAAGGAGGGACTGTCACTGCTCACATAGCAGCAATGGGGGGGGAAGATTCACCTGGGCAATGGTTACAGTGGGGGGTTAGCACAGCAGGGGGAGGGCTCTCACTATTTAGGAAGCACTGGTGGGGGTGGGGATGGGGGGGGTTGCCTGTGCAGTATGGCAGTATGGGAGACTCATGCAGCAGTGGCAGTGGGGGGCTCACACTGCTTGTTTAGCAGAGGGTGCTGCAGATAGTGGAGGTTCCAGGAAACCCATGCAGCCCCCACAGCATGCAGCTGTCAAGATGTCATATATCTTGACTTCAAAAAAGCTTTTGATCTGGTATCCCATGATCACCTCTTGGCCAAACTGCCCAGTTGTGGCCTTGGCTCC
>NW_017728947.1:45091671-45099839 GCF_001723895.1 Crocodylus porosus | reverse complement strand
CAGCTGACTTCCTGCCTTTTGGGCAGGGGGCTGGACTCGATGATCTCCCGAGGTCCCTTCCAGCCCTAATGTCTATGAAATCTATGAAATAAGAAGGCAGGGTAGAGATGCTAGCATTTCATAAAGTGAGTTCTTGCTCATGAAATTCATGCATCTCTGATTGATTCCCTTAGTAAGGTACTTTCTGCCTGAATTCAGACTAACAGCCTCTTCCTACTTCTTTATAAATTACACTACTTTACCTGTGTCATGTTATTTCGTATCATCTCTGAAGGTGACCTTTTTACTTTAAATACTTAAGAAAGGGTATAGATGTATAACTCCTAGTTCTTTTCCTTGTCTGGACTCTTCTTAGCACGAATCATTCGCCATCCTATTTTCACCCAGAAGGGGGCTCAGCAATTTCTAATGCTGTCTCTTACAGTTCTCACTGGCAGTTTTCATTTCCGCCATCAGGTGGCATTGTCACATTCTAAATTTGTTACACTATCACAGTGCAGTCTAGAGTCAGTACTGTAGATTGTTCATTCAGCAGATAAGAGTCAATGCTGTAGGTCAATGCTCATTCAGCTGAAGACATTTATAGCCTGCCGGGCTCACTAGAGGGGGAAGTGCATCATGGCTCTATAGAAAGAGACAAGTTTTGTAAACCTTCATCCAAGCAAGTGTCAGAAATAAAAATATGCTCTTTAATGATAAATGTAAAGGTCAAAAGAAAAATTTCTGTTCCCAGGATGAAATGTTCAGCTGATGGAGATAGCAAGGGGAATTTTTGCTTACAGTATCTCAGGGTATGCAAAAATCAAAGAAGGAAGTTGGCATTTTAGAAAGGGTACTTGCAAAGGCTTTTTCATGTTTTTGAAAATTATAGGCCAGATTCTCAGTTGTGGCTGAGGAATGCCCAGTGTAACTGGCAAAGCAGAAGACACAAGGCACTTGCATGCCTTTGGCATGCCCTCAAATCTTGCCGCACTTTCTGCTGGGCATGTCAGAGCAGCATCCTGAAGACAGCCGCAATGTGCACTGGCTGCCCATGGTTCCAAAAGGCCTTTATGGCAACCAAGGATCCCTGAAGTGGATAGCCCATGCCCTCTCTGCCAGTTCAGGAAAGTGACAAAGGATAACAAGTCAGGTGTCCTGGCTGTTCCACAGACTCATTTTATGCCTTAGTTTCTTTAGCCCCATCCAGACAAGCATGGGCATGCGGCTTATGGCACCACAGACCTCTTTGTGGCACTACAAACTGTACACAGGGAACATTAAAATGTGCCCTGCTCTGCAAATTTGCAGCACGGGCCCAAATATTGATACTGGCAAATCCCAGTCGCAAAAAAAAGTGCCGGGAAAAAATGGCACAGCGCATGTGACAGGAGCATCAATCAGCCAGCAGGCACAGAGGTTTGGTTCTCCAAGGAGATGGTTTGGCTGCCAGCCAGAGTATCTCCACTCCTTCAGTTGTGCCCCAGTGCCTCCAGCATGCCAGATGCCGGGGGAAGCTAGGCAATGGCAGTTTTCCAGAAGTGAGGCAATTTGTTCCTCAACAAAGTGCACGTACAGGGACATGCACTGCCACAAAAAGTAGCAGCACAAATTTGTGCTACAAGCACCTGCCCTTGCCCATATGGTCACAGCTTCTGTGTCTTAGTTCCTTTACATGTCCCTCCATGATTTCAAATACCTTGCAAATATTTTGCACGTTTGCAAGGTCCTGTTTTGTTGAATGTTTAAGTGCCTAGAAAGTTTTAGCTCCAAGAAGATTGATGTTGTTGTCCCCATTCTTATTACACAGCCTTACAACCTGCTCCTGGTTTGCCCTCTTCAGAGTGTACACTGAGTAAGTAACATAATCTTGTCTTTTTCTGGAAGGCAAGGATTTCTTATGGTGATCTTTTATTAAACCAACTGTATAGTTGTGATAGAGTTACACAAACTTTTGAATGCAAGACATTCTTCTTCAAGTCTGACCAGAACAAGCCAAGCGCAGAACAGTGAAAAACAGCTGCAGGAGGGGGTGGAAGAAATTGCCAGGGGTAGCAGACACACAATTAGCAGAAATTAAAAGGCTTATTGATTATTGGAAGATCAAGGCCTATCTAAAGGAAGGAGGGTCATTCTCACCTTTGATGTGTGAAAAGAATTCAGGAGTCAGATAGATTATAATGTGCCATAAAACCAATATCAATGTTAAGTCCTTAGTTCTTAGTGTCCAGCCTGCTTATGAATTTTTGTTCCTAAGCTTGCCTTTTAAAGGTGTTAGGCAGATTTCCCTTGAGTATGAGGACAGTGAAGTCACAGGTAAGCGGCTGTTCTGCGAGCAATGTGCTCCTAATGGCGAATGTGTGTTCATTTTGGTGTCTAGCACATTTTTGCTAGTGCTTTGGGCTGGTTTGCTATAGACCAGCATAACATCAGTGTAGATGGCCATGTGATTAATTTTACTCACATGCTTAAATGCTTGGCTGGAGTGAAACCTTTAACCATAAGTCAAGAAAACATAAGCAAGTATTTCAGTGTTGTGCTGAGTTAGAACAAATAGCGTGTCAAAAGAATGTATTTGCTGACTTGGGATCCTGCTCCTACAACTCGAATCATACAAGTGGAAGTCTGGCAGGCACATAGCGGTCCACTAATAGGTAATCCAGTTATGTGGATGGGGGTTAATACAAGAAATCTATCAACACCTATATTCTTACCCGATCATTGCATTAAAATTTATGTCTAGGCATCTAGGGTAAAAGTAGTTAACAAAATACAAGTACACATACATTTATGTCACTTCCTTGCATTAGCTTCAAGTCTGCACTCCATAAAAATACTTCAGGTTTCAATAAATCAAGTCATTGCTTGGATAAAAGGAAGCACACATATAAAAGTCTTTGGTGTTTATCAAGTATAAATGGGGTGTAGATTATTTCCTTGCAGCTCAGTTTGGTGTTTGACAAAGTTAGTCTCTTGAGATAAGTGTACAGGTAGATAAAAAAAATCAGTATAATTCACAGTGGTATTACAAGTGGTAATACAGAACAGTTGTTAGCTTTCCTTTATTCCAGATAATGCAGCACTAGCTAATAATATTTTTCTGTGATAAGACTTCAGTGTTACCAGTGGG
Organism: Crocodylus porosus; assembly: GCF_001723895.1. Lineage (NCBI taxonomy): Eukaryota > Metazoa > Chordata > Crocodylia > Crocodylidae > Crocodylus > Crocodylus porosus. The sequence goes on along the minus strand of NW_017728947.1, from coordinate 45,096,730 downwards.
AGCCTTTGGATACAGCTTTCAGTCTTTCATCCAAGTATTTCATATCTAGGAGTAATTTGTTAAAATAATCGAGTGAGTTTTATCCAACTTCAGATTGCAACTTCCTAAGTATTATCTTTTTCTGACATGTGATCCATGATGAACCAGGGGCAGGTCCCTATTTGAGATATCACTTTCCCTAAGTCTAACCATATAGGATGATACATACATGCTAAAAAATGGACCCATCATTTTATTTGTCAAGTTTTTGTTTAACTTCTAAGCAACCTATGAACATAGTTAAAAACTTTTATTCCCCAGGGATCCTGTGTTGTTTACCAGAGTAAGAAATGTAGACATAAGCATGTCCTACTTTTTATGCATCCCCTTTCTTTTGAAGAGGCAGACCATTTTTGTTCATTGTTTTAGTTTTTGGTCTGTAATAACAACACATAGGAGTATATGTGTATTTTTCAGTTGTTTCGAAGAAACATTGTTATCCCCTTGGGTAAATCTCTGTTAGTTAGATCCAGATGTGTACCAAGGGGCCACCACTTAGGTATCACAGGGTGCATCTACACGTGCACCCAACTGTGCAGTTGTTACTGTACAGTCATTTAGTACTTGCTTTAGTAACCGCCAATACTGCACAGTCCCAGCACCGCATGGGTCGTTTCCGCCCCCTACTGCTCAATAGTGGTGGCATCATGATTTGTGCCCATATCATCTTGCGTAGACATAGTGTCTGTTGTAGATGCACCCACGAAGCCTAAAATTCAGAAACATGGCCCAAGATGGGTGGTTCAAACAGCCAGGATTAAGTGCCTAGAATATAGTCAATGAGGAGGCAATTAGGACAGCCTGGAGACACCTCTAGGAATTCTACGGGAGGGGTATGTCAGAAATCCCACTCCACTCCCGGGCTTCAGTGCCTCACCCAGGGCTATACATGAGGTGCCCCTGTTCACTTAGGATCCAGGGTGCCTAATGCCTCTTGTGAATGTGTAAACATCATTGATTGGAGGTGGTGCTATGCCCTTTTTGAACAATAGCATAGCTGTTAGAACATTTACCTAGGAGGTGGGAAGAACTGAGTTGTAGCTCCTCCTCAGCCTGAGGGGATTCAAACCTACATCTCCCACCTCCCAGGAGAGTGCCCTAATCCTCAGCTTATTGGCTAAGCAGGAGAGGTTACTCTCCACTCCTCATTGAAGCTGGGCCACTGGGCAAGAGGGAATGTGAGATTCATGCAGCAAGAAGGAAAACAAAGGAGGCAACTGACTCTATAGCCCAGTGGTTAAGGAAGGCAGGGGAAAGCCCTGGGCTCTGGCTATGCTCTCAGTAGTGCTTGTGCATTATACCTTAGACAGTCATTGGTTAAAAATTAGATACATCCCAGGGAGCAGGATTTTAGGCCTTCCCATCTAACTATCCTAACCACGAGGCTACAGTCAGGCTCCCTGTTGCTTGTTGTCTCTCTATCTTCATGACTTATTCTTTCCTGGCTGCTCTGTGACTCAACAGGATAGATGAAGAATATCCCCCATTCAGATAATTCTATAGCCTGCTGGTTAGGTCATTCCCCCAGAAGCGGGGGCGTTGAATGCCCTCAAATTTAAAATGGCCTGTAATCCAGGTCTCCCATTTCCTGGTTGTCTGCTCTGACCTTTCAGGCTATTATACAAAAGGTGGGCACCTGCACCCTACCAGCTGTCTTTTTTCAAGTGGCAGTGGCTCTAAGTGCTTCATTTACTGCTCAACTCAGTCCTGTCCATGTGAATTAGATACCCTCAGAGTATACCTAACAGATGGGCCCCTCAAAGTTTAGACACCTTCCCAGTATCAGCCTGGATTATAATAGTATGCCTGAGAGTCAGATACCTAGAAGCCAAAACCAGAATGTTTATTTACAGTGTAGAGGAGCCCAAGTCTAGGTGTCCAACTTTGACATTTTGGCAAAACGTAGGGGCCTAATGAGCTTTGGGTCTTCTGGAACAGGACCGTGCTGGGTCACTCCTTGGAACTTAGAGTGTAGACAGGTATTTATATACTTCTGTGTAATTTACACTGAAATTAAATAGCAGTGTATATTATGCTGGAATCGGGAAGAGACAGATATGCAGCTATTGCATAGTAGTAGACATGATTAAATTATCTCATCAATAGGTGGCAAGAAAGTACTGTATTTGCCTGAATCTAAGACACCTTTGTTTGATTCCCAGAGTTGGCCAACAATATGCAGCTCAAGAAGGTTTTCTGGCAGAAAACCTTCTTGAGCTGCACATTGTTGGCCAACTCTGGGAATCAAACAAAGGTGTCCAAGATTCTGTGAGATGGTGGAGACAATCAGTTCAGACTACTACGAGTAGAAAGCTGCCACAAAGGAGGGCCTACATCACTTCGAGATGGAGAGAGTCAGTGATGAGCTAGAAAAGAGGCATCAGAAGCAGGCAAGACAAAACGGTACTTGGTATGCTTAACCAAGTTTGTATGTGCAACTTGCTGGAGGGTCTGCCTGTCACTCGCTGGAATCCTCAGCCAGTCAAGAAGCTGTGGTGGTACCTGGTAACCCAGCAAAGGTGCACACTCCATGGTCTCCCGAGACCTATGGCTGTCAATGAAGAAGACAACTTCAAATTTAACAACACCCCACCCCACAGTAATTAGATTCTAGGCATGGAAAATTATAATGAATTTATAATTTTCCATGTCTAGAATCTAATTACAGGGGGAAGAGGGTGTCAGCTTAAATTTGTCCCCCTATGCTGTGGCAGGAAAACAGCAGCAAAGGGGCAAGCCATAGCAAAAGCAGAAACAAGGGAACAGATGGGGGGGCAGCAGAAGCAGAGATAGGCGGAGGGGTGGGGGGAAGCCAGGGCAAGGAGCAGGAGGTGGGGAAAGCCGGGGCAAACAGGGGAAACCTGAGATGGGGGGAAATCAGGGGCAGAGGAGCAGGCATCCTGCCCCCCGGTGACTACTACCCCACCATTTGCCTCCTCTGCTGCTTCCCCTGATGATCTGAGCACTGCCAGAACCCCAGAACCATTCTTGCCCCACACTGCAGGATGCAGCTGTTATGGGAGCATGGCTCTGCACTGCATACATTTCTCCTTCCCTGCCCTGCTCCCTCTCCCACTTCCCCTTCTGTGACAAAAAAGGGGAGGTGTGAGGGGGTAGGGGGCAAGGAAGGAGAAATCTGCAGGGTGCAGAGCCGGGCTCCCAGCACAGCTGCTTCCTGCAAGGTAGGGCAGACTGAAGACCACAGCAGCAGCAGTGTACAGACTCCTTCCCTGCCAGCAAGGGAGGGGCATGGGGAGGGAATCCAGCCAGGTTACACAGCTGCTGCATGCTGGTGATGCCCCAGCTGGGCTCCCTGCACAGCTGTTTCTCCCAGCTTTCAACTGTTATACTCAATTCTAAGATAAGGTTTTGTTTTCCCTATAATAAATGGGGAAAAAAATCTTCATCTTAAAATCGAGTGAATATAGTAGTTAATGGCCCATTTTCATTTAGCAAATGGCAGCCCCAGGATAAAAACGAAGAGATGAAACCCATATTGGCATAACTTATACCTGATTTTGTTCACTGGTTTCAGCAAAGAGCCCCCCATAGGGGTCAGCATGATCTGTCTGCTAATTTTTACAGCAGTGTAAAAGTGCAAGTTTTCTCTTTCCATACACACAGGCATGTCAATTCTGACTAAGTCCTGTTTAGTTGCCTACAAGACTAATTTGAACCTGGTTCTTAATCTCTCTGTATGTGAGTTAAATCATCTGTAGAATGGAAATCAATTTTCTTATCTCACAAAGATGCTTATCAGGATGCATTCATTAATATACATAATGTACTAAGGCTTTACTTTATTTCAGGTCATACAAGAATACAGGTGTAACCTGGGCGGTACTCCAAGAGGTACCTCCTCTCCAATTGAAGGGATCAAAGCAGGTGCACAAGTGCTGTGGGAGGTATAGGGACTCTCCTCCCCATAACAGAACAAAGCCAGACCACCAATGGGGACTTAACCATATACCTTTTAATGAGGGAACAATACTGGGAACAGAACAGGCATAAATCATTGTATACTGGACACTACAATGCCCCAAGGGGGCAGGATTCAACAGAAGTTAGACACTTACAATCATTGATGAAAGACAGGGTTAACAAAATATAAAACACAAACAGCAAAGTAAACAATACTGGTTGGTGAAATATAAAAAGGCACAATATACAAAATGTCAAATGACAAGGAAATATAGGGCCTAGACACCTGAGGGGGGGAAGACACAATAAAACCCTTTCCACCACAAGATTTGCTTCTTGTTAGCTCACCCACCCCAGCCAGGGCTTGAACTCAGATCTCTTACATGGCAGGTAGAAACACTACCACACAGCCACCATTGGTGGCTCCAGCTTGCTAGGGGTCTTGACCTTCCTGGAGCCCTGGCCTCATGTCAAGTTGCCTGGCCTCTGATTGGAGGAGCTGGAAGCAGAGCTGGGAACCTCTCAGGTCACTGCTCAGATCCTTGCTGGAGCGGGGGAGCCTCTCCTGCTGGCTGCAGCCTCTCATAGGGGATCCTGGAGCCCAATAGGGAGCCTCTCCTGCTGGCTGCACGCCACACTGCTGAGGGTCCAACTGCTGCCTGCAGGTCCTGCTCCTTCAGGCTCTTCTGGGGCAACTGCAACTGCTTCTGCCCCACTGGCTCAGCTCTTTGAAGCTCCTTCCTTGTATTCCCCCACTGGTCTCCCCTGAGTCAGCAGCGCTGCCCCTTTTATCCCCCTCCAGGTGACCCAAGGGGCCAATCAGGGGACATGGAGAGTGAGGCTCTGGGGCCTCTGGTGAGGAAAGGGAATCCCAAGTCCTCCAATCATGTTTTGCCCTTTCAAAACCCCTGGGCTACGTCACTGCCAGCCAGCCCATCACACAGGTGGATACACAGAGAAGTCTTTTTGCCAGTTTTTTATTTTCTTAACATGATAGAAGAACTCAGCAGAAGAATTGATCAGACATGTCAGTAAACAGAGTTTTCATAGTTTCATAGTTAATAGGGTCGGAAGGGACCTGAGTAGATCATCAAGTCCA
>NW_017728947.1:45079596-45091116 GCF_001723895.1 Crocodylus porosus | reverse complement strand
TCTCAAAAAGCTTGCCCAGGATTGAGGTAAGACTAACTGGCCTACAGTTTCCCGAGTCCTCCTTCCTCCCTTTTTTTGAAGATGGGAACCACATTGGCTCTCTTCCAGTCCTCCAGCACCACACCAGAGCACCATGAGTGCTCATAAAGCCATGCCAGGGGTCCCACGATGACCTCAGCTAATTCCCTCAGCACTCTGGGGTGGAGATTGTCTGGACCAGCTGATTTAGTTTTGTTGAAGTATGCCAATTTATTGTATCCATAATGTTTTGCCTGAAACTTCTTGGGGTCAGCAATTTTCAGGAAATAAAAAGGCAGAATTTCCTTGTGAACCAGAAATCTTGCATTTCAGCTATTGTTATTTAGGAATAAACAGCTTCTTGGGCAGAATGTTATCGGAATCTGCCACTGACCCCTTTCACTTCAGTCCACTTTTAATTTGTTTTCTTTGTGTTTCAAAGGATTGTCTTAAACCCCTTTAAACTGCATATGAATTCTTAGCTGCATATAGTCTTATTTTATCTTTTTAATACTGAATGCATTACTATGAATTCACTTTTTCCATTATATGATCATTTCAGTATTTTAGATGGTTGTTCTAACACTGTTTTCCTCAGGTATAAGAGGAGATTGTTATTGTTTGAGTTTTCAAACAGAATGGCGCACATACTTATTATTAATACTCATGTTTTTATGTGTGCTCACCTCACAGTTCATGTCTCAGCAGACCAGCCTCTTTCAAATCAGTCTTAGAAAGGCAGAGAGACAGATGAGTAGGGGAAACCTTTTGATACCTTGGTAGCTTCTCTGGCACTGTCATTCTATTGTCAGGCACAGCAGCAAACTGATACAATGGCATCACTCAGCACATTGTGTTTAAATGCTCTGCTGCCTGGTGTCAGAGCAGAGAGAATGGCATTCAGAGTCAGCAAAGTATTTGGAGGAATCTCTATATACAACATGATGTTCTAGTGGATACCATTTTTGCCCTGCCTCCATTGCACACCCAAAAGAACCCAGTGTAGGGCTGGTCACAGTGCAGGATGCTAATAACCTGCAGTGAAGTCGAAGGGAGGCATAATCTTCAGTTGATTTTTTACACACAGAGTGTCATGGGTATTCCCCATTCTTATGCAGTTTACAATATTTCATCCTCAATTTAACGTTGCTTAATTATTTCATAACCTGTCTGCCTATAGGTTCCTTTGCATGCTGGTGCAGTTGGATTGCTGAAGCTGAATATGTCAAGCATGTGGCTGCCTTTGCAGACTGATGTATCTGGTGCAGAAACTGCAGGCATACTATTCAGAATGCTCATTCAAGGGATTAGTATGAACGTTAGCCTGCGGTAATCCTAAGCATCAAATATTGATACTGTGATGTAACCCAGCTCTACTTGAATTATTCAGAACTAACAAGGAGCAAGGAGACAACTAGGGAAAACAGAAACCTCTGCACAATGCCCTTAAACTTTATTGCCAAATACAGGAAACTACAGGAGGAATCCCAGTTTCTTCCTTTATTACCTACAAAAGCGGCAGTAAATCTTTAGGTTCTGTTTCCCAGCTGTTTCCAAGGACAGGTCTACACAAGACATTTATTGAGGAGCTGACTAATTAGATCCTCAGTAAAATCTCAACATATACACGTGCAGCCCAATTAGGCCGCAGTTAACTTATAAATACCACCGTAGGATAGTGCTTGTAAACACAAGTACCATCCTGTGGCTGTGTTATTCAGTGCCTGTTGGCTAGCCCTATATTGAAGCACCCTCATGGCCCAGCCAGTCCCTCCACAGTATGTGAAGCCAGCTCAGGGCAGCTCCAGCCTGGCAGACTGCCCCCCCAGACCCCCTGCCAGCTAGGGCTGCTTCAGTCTGGCTCAACATGCTGCAGTCCAGGCACATGTGTAAACACAGCACCCAGGAACAAAAAACTCCAGCTGAGCTGCACTGGAGTTTATTTAGGTAAGTTAATTTCACTTGTAGATGCACTCCCAAAGCTAAATGCTATCAGGGTTATTTAGTTATAATTATTTCTACAGCTCCCTAATTGCTAAGACATTTTACTGTGGGTAAATTATACAACCCTCTTCCCAGTTTTGTCCTACAACATGTAAAAGCTTCCTTCCAGATCATTATTACAATGTACTAGAACACAATGAAAATGGACTGTAAATTAGGGAAAAGACCCTGGAGCACAGTAAAAATAGAGGTTATTAGAAATGTCAGCGTTTACATTTCTACATTCTCTCATCCTTCAAGAGCATGTATACTTTTGTAGACTGATCTTGTAATGCTGCAGACCGATCAAAAAGCCAAAAGGAGAAGAATTTGATTTGGGGAAGTTGTATTACATAATTGTCCTTTGTGAGATTTTACCCTTATTGAACTTTTGCCTTACCTTGTTAAATATATGAATGTGTATTGGCTAGAATACTGAAAACATGATGTCTTTATAATAAATGTCATTGAAAAAAATAATATCCATGCAGGTAGGAGTACCTTCTATTGAGGCACCAGTGTGGGGCACCAGCTGAAGCAGCCAGTCAGCATTGTATTTATGGCTGAAGCAAGGCTAATGTAAATGTCATGTGCGCCTCCATCTGTTGTCTCCATGGGCCTGGCTGTTAGGGCTGTGCAAAGCTTTGGTCCCTGATTTGATTTGGCCCAATTCGGTGGCCAAATCTCTGAATCTGAATCAAATCAGAGGACCTCTTAATCTTTCCAAATTGAATTGGAACCTTCTGAATTGATTTGGAGAGATTTGGAAAGATTCAACAATTCAGACATAGACACAGCTTTAAATGTTTTTCTACATACCTCTAAGTAGCAGGCATGGCTTGTGAATGCTGGGATAGTGGGGCAGAGGAAGCATCCTACAGAAGCACAGGGGGCTCCCCAGCGCGCTTGAGAGCAGACCTGGAAGTGTACCAGAAGCACATCTGGTCCACTTCTGGATCCACTAGGGAGCACTCTGGGGGCCCCCCCTGCACCCTCTTGGCTGGTGAGTAGTGCCTCTTAGGTTTGGGGGGCCTCCTGGGGTCCTCCTATGGCAAACTGCCGAGCCAGGAGAGCATGGGGGAGCCCCCACACTCTCCCTGGCAGGCAAAGAAGTGGACCGGAAGTACTTCCGGTCTACTTCTGGGTTCACCACTGAGCATATGGAGGGCCCCACACACACTCCTGTGTGACGTTCCATGTGCCCCAGCATCTCAGCATTCACAAGCCATGCTGGTACCTCAAGGTATGTAGAAAAAACATTTCAAGCTGTGTCTACGGCCAAATCGCTGATTCTTTGAATCAGCATCAAATCTTCAGATTCAGATTTAGCTGAATCGAATCAGGGACAGTGATCTGAATCAACACATTGAACCACTGTCCCTGATTGGGGCCAAATCTGAATCAAATAGGGCCTGCTTTGCACACCCTTACTGGCTGTGGCAACAATACCATTTGCAAATCAAGATCTGACTGTGACTCTGGTGAACAAGCAGAGTTGGTACCTCGGGCAAGCCCCTTGTGGGGGTGGGGGGCATGAGACAAGCATGATTCTGAGAATGGAGGGTGGGGAGGCACATGTGTGTTCTGAGACCAGGGCGGATGCAGCAGCTTTATCCATTTGGGGAACTCCAAAATGGCCCCTGACTATGCTACTGCTGGTACCACTGCCAAATCTTTTTAAAGCAACAGCAGCAGCCAGGGACTGTTTTGGTGCTCCTTGCATAGGCAAGCCATGGGGCTGTTTTTGCTGCTGGGTTGAAGACTCCACAGGGGTGGGGGCAATTTTGGTGCCACTGCTAACTTGGCTCTGGAGCAGGTGCCCTACTTGTCCACCCCTAGTTATGCTACAGCTGTGTCTGAGTGAAAAGGCTACTTCTGTTGATAATGCAGGATAAAAGCTAAACACATCTCCTCTAACCAAAAGATCTCCCCTTAGATGATCTGCCTCATCACAGGAAATGGCAGGCAGTTCTGCTGAGGCATCCAAGGTTGAAGAGAAGAACCTCAGCTGCAACTTGTTCCTCCAGCAGCAAAGAAAGTAAAAAATGCACAGTTCTGAGCATCCCCCGCTCTTCAGTTTGCAAGATCAAACCTAATCTACAGAGGGCGACATGTAGAGGGTGCACATGGGAGCACATGCACCCCTGCATGTGGCAGTGCACCCCCTGCATAAAGGCGCTGCCAACACTGTCCGCGGTGCCTGCGGGCAGTTGCTGCTTGCCACCCTGCCACCAGCAGCGCCATCAATGTCTGCGGGCAGTCCATGATCACCCCTGGCCACTGCCAATGCTGCCAGTGACGCTTGCAGGTGGTCGCTGACCCATGGTCAGTGCTCACCACCCACTCCCGCCACTGATAGTGCTGGCAGCATCTGTGGGAGCTCCCTGCTCACCGCCGCTGGGCTCCTGCCACTGCTGGCGCAGCTGTGCCCCACCAGCCCACAAGGGCACGTGCCATTCATGGGGGTGGAAACAGCTGCAAGGCCCTTCTGCATTTGTTCATTGAACTCTGGCAACTAAGAGACAATTTATCTTTGCCATCTGAACCAAACTGGGAGCCCAAAACCTGGGGTTATTTTTTCCAGCATCTAGCCTTTCCAATCCTGATTGGTCAGAGACCTCACAACAATGGACTTCAGAGCGCACAAACCATAAACCACAGGTAATTTAGAGTGATTTTTCTGTTGAAATCTCCATAGTTCAGTTACCTCTCACACGATCTCAACAATTGCTCAGGGAACCTATTTCTTCAATCAGACAGCTGATCCATAAAATGATCCCCGGGTGCATTATTATTCAATCAGACATTAGAAAATCCAGACTATTCGTCAACAAACACACCATGATTACTCCTAATGCAGAGTATACCCTGTAGCTGCATGGTGTGCTCAAGTGATTAGACATTAGATAGGTGCGACTACATTTTGTTCAGCCATGAGCCTCATATTCAGCATATTTGACATGAGTCTGAATATGCTTGTTATGCTTTTGCATTGTGATAACACACACACACACATACATGACAACCCAATTAGGATTGCCTCTCCCTGGTGCTGTGTTTTGAACAGATGCAAAATAAAGCAATGTACCTGGCCCAAAGAAATTTTAATTTTGAAAAAACAAAAGAATAAGTGGGTTTAAACAAATAATAGAATGGAAAAAGGGACAGAAGGATGGAAAAGGAGAAGAAAGCCAAAGCCAAGAGTGTCAATACCAGTTTCACAGGGAAGCTGGAGCACTACCTGAAGACTGGTGAGTTCCTTAGGCTCTTTAAGACAAACAAATGTAAAAATCATCACTGGGAAGGACAAGCTGTGAAACACACCTTGCCCATACACTCCTGCCCAGTGCATAATAGATCCCAGAGATAGGACAGTGTAGCCAACTTGGCATGGCTCTCAGTGCTTGCCCGGTGCTGCTCTAAGTCTTGAGAGTGCCTAAGAGCAATACCAAGATGCACACTAAGGACCTCTCAAAGCTATCTTTTCTACCTAATTGCTGGGGTCAGGCTTGCTCAGAGCAGGATGAAGTTTGGTTCTGGGCTACAGTCCCAGGCTTGGCAGGGAGGCAGTAGAGATATGCCCCAAATGTCAATGTGACTTGTGTACGCCAGAACTTGGTGCTTTGATGATTATGATGAATGAGCCTATCTTTCTATGATTATACAAGTCTGCAGACTGCATTTTGTTTTGTGAATGTTAATTGTACTTTGCCCTAATTTCATTTTTTAAAATTGTATTAATGGACTGCAATATCTAAAAGGAGGTAAAAGAGACTAGGTATGGATAGCAGTTAGCAATCATTCACATGAAATCAACCCAGAACAATAGTGGCTGCATCAGAGGAGACACACATTTCCTAGTTTGAACTTCAGGTAAGCTATAACCAAACCAAAAATCCTGTGACTGGGCACTTGGAGCCACTGAGGAGGTAAGTCACATGGTATGGGGGCTGGAACTTTATCAAGGAAGTCTATTTCAACTGGTTGTTTTAGAAAGGATAGGAAGATAACACAGCAGAAGAGGGAGGGTCTCTAGACACTATGAGAGGACTGAGCAAAACTCAAAGATCTCTCAAAGTAATAGCAAAGTAAGAGCACATCTACACAAGATGTTTACTGAGGAGCTGCCTAATTAGCTCTACATTAAAGTTTCAGTGTCTACATGTGTAGCCCTATTAGGCCACAGTAAACTAATTAACTTCACCATATGTTAGTACTTGTAAACACAAGTACTATCCTATGACGGCATTCTTTAGTCCACAGTGCACATATAGAGGCTAATGGGACTGGCTGGTGCATGAGGGTGCTTTAGTGCAGGGGCTGCCTGTTGGCTAGCCCCATACTGAAGCACCCTTTTGCCCCAGCCAGCCCCTCCGCAGCACACAGAGCCAGGTCAGAGCAGCCTCAGGCCTGGCAGGTTGATCCCCCAGAACCCCTGCCAGCTGGGGCTGCTCTGACCCAGCTCAACATGCTGTGGTCCTGGGTGCATGTGTAAACATGGTGCTTGGGAGCAATGAGGCAATCATCGCCTACTGGAATTCACCATCCTGCGCAGGGTGTCAAAGGCCTGCAGCAAGGCAGCAGCCCTGGACATCAGGAAGGCGGATTTCAATGAGGTAAGGAGACTAGTCAGGGAGGCACTGAGGTCCCAGAGAAGAGGGGAGTTGAGAGTCCAAAAGAAGTGGTCGTTCCTTAAGAAGAGTATCCTCCCAGCCCAAAGGATGACAATCCCCACGCGGCTCAAAAGAGTCAAGAGCGCTCAAAAGCCCCCAGGGCTCACCAAAAGCATCCAGGAACACCTCAAAGCCAAAAAGGAGGCATACACCCAATGTAAGGGAGGGGCCCTCACCAAGGAGGATTATACCTCCATTGCTTGAGATTGTAGGGGGGCTGTTAGGAAGGCTAAGGCAGAGATGGAACTGGGACTAGCAACCCAGATCAAAGATAACAAGAAGTTATTTTTTAAATACATAGGGGGTAAAAAGAAGGTACCAAGTAATGTGGGGCCTCTGCAGGACATGCTTGGTAATCTGGTCGTAGCACCAGGTGACAAAGCTAATCTCTTTAACAGCTTCTTTTCTTTCATTTTTCTGAGCAGGAACAGGGACATCCCCCATACTGGGAATCTGAACAGACCCAACGGAGGCGCAGCCAGACCCAGGATCAGTGAGGACCTAGTCAGGGAACTTCTGGAGGGACTAGACATGTTCAAATCAGTAGGTCCTGACAATCTCCACCCCAGAGTGCTGAAGGAATTGGCAGAGGTCATTGCGGGACCCCTGGCACAGCTTTACAAGCACTCATGGTGCTCTGGTGAGGTGCCAGAGGACTGAAAAAGGGCCAATGTGGTCCCCATTTTCAAAAAAGAGAGGAGAGACGACCCAGAAAACTATAAGCCCATTAGTCTTACCTCGGTCCTGGGGAAGCTCTTTGAGAAAATTATCCAGGAGCACATCTGCAAGGGACCAGCAAGGGAGATTATGCTTAGAGGCAATCAACATGGGTTCATAGAGGCAGGACTTGTCAGACCATCATGATTGCCTTCTGCGACCAGGTAACAAAAGCCTTGGACGCAGATGTCTCAGTGGATGTAGTCTTACTGGACTTTAGGAAGGCCTTTGACACTGTCTCTCACCCCATCCTCTTTAAAAAATTAGGCACCTGTGGTGTCGATGCCTACACACTCAGATGGGTCACAAATTGGCTGGAGGGCCACACTCAGAGAGTGGTGGTGGATGGGCCATTTTTGACCTGGAGGGACATGGGCAGTGGGGTTTCCCAGGGCTCAGTCCTCAGGCCCCCACTGTTCAATATCTTCATTGGCAACTTGAATGAGGGGGTGAAAAGCACCTTGTTCAAGTTTGCAGGTGATACTAAGATGTGGGGAGAAGTGAGCATGCTAGAAGAGAAGGACAGGCTACAACCAGATCTGGACAGGTTACAGAGATGGGCAGATGAGAATAGGATGGGTTTCAATATGGACAAGTGCAAAGTATTGCACCTGGGGAGGAAGAACCAGCATCATACCTACAGGCTGGGGAACTCCCTTCTTGTCTGCACTGAAGCAGAAAAGGATCTTGCAGTCACTATTGATTCCACGATGAACATGGGCCACCAATGTGGGGATGCAGTCAGGAAGGCTAACCACACCTTGTCATGCATCCATAGATGCATCTCAAGCAGGTCCAAGGAGGTGATTCTCCCCCTCTATGCAACATTGCTCAGGCTGCAGTTGGAGTACTGCATCCAGTACTGGGCGCCACACTTCAGGAGGGATGTGGATAACATTGAGAGGGTACAGAGGAGGGCCACTCACATGATCAGGGGGCAGCAGGCTAGGCCCTATGAGGAGAGACTATGGGACCTGAACCTGTTCAGCCTCCACAAAAGAAGGCTAGGAGGGGATCTGGTGGCCACCTACAAACTTGCCAAGGGGGACCAGCAGGCAATGGGAGTCCCTGTTCCCCCAAGCACTACCGGGAGTTGCAAGGAATAATGGCCATAAGCTGACTGAGAGTAGGTTCAGGCTAGACATCAGGAGGCACTACTTCATAGTCTGGGTGGCTAGGAGCTGGAACCAACTTCCCAGGGAAGTGGTGCTTGCCCCTACCCTGGGGATCTTCAAAAGTAGGCTAGACAATCACATAGCCAGGGTCGTTTGAACCCAGCATTCTTTCCTGTCTATGGCAGGGGGTTGGACTAGATGATCTGCTTAGGTCCTTTCCGACCCTACCAACTATGAAACTATGAAACTATAAACTCCGGTGTGATATGCATTGGAGTTTATTGTGTTACATTAATTTCAAGTGTACATGCACCCTAAAAGGATAATAATAAAAGGATGCTGAATGTAGGGTTTTGTGGGCAGGTGTTCATTTCCACCCCCAGATCTTTATGTTTCTTAAGCTATGCCTATGAATAAAGTGAAGTTGGCTTAGAAAGTCCTTTGCACAATCTGTACTACACTTCCTTTAGCTGTCACATAGTCTCTGAAAGGTGAAATAGCAATCCAGAAGATCAACAGCTTCACTGGAACTATAGAGTTTCAGTGAAGTTGCTACTGAAAATATCTAATGGTGACCCTAAAAAAGGGAGGAAGACCAGGGGTGGCTGGCTCTCCCCAATCCCTGAAACAAGCAGAGAGGACACCTTGAAACAAAACAGCAAGTGCAAGTAATAACTAACAGGCCTGGGGCAGAAGTGGAGGGTTAGATGACCCTGGAAGGGACTTAAAAGCACAAGCCCTACGCCAGAGGGGCAATCCGGATGTACGAACTGAAAAGGACAGAGTTCCAGGTAAGAGGTGGGCTGGGGACTCCAGAGGAAGGACTTGGAGCTGATGTGGAGGAAATCTTGCATCCTGAACTAGAGAAGATAAGTACCTTTGGCTCCTTGAAGAAGGGCTTCTGCACAGCAAGATTAACCCCAGGAGGGGAACCTTTGGGTTTGGGGCAGATACTCATGTTTTTGGATTAGATTTATATCAAAGGGCTGGACTGTGGCTATAGAGGCAGAGTGAGGCACCTAGGGACACCCCAGATCTAGGCACCATTGCTGGCATAAGGACTCTGGTGACAGAAAGTAGACACTGTGGATGTGTCCACACATGCAGGCATGTGTGCTTGCAGCAGCTCAAATGGAAGTGGTGCAAATCTGAGCCAGGGCTTTTTGCCTCCGTGTACATGCCCAGACATGCACTTTGGTGTGGTACAACTTGCCACTTGGGGCAAAATAACTCTGTCCAGCTTCTCCTGGATCAGCAGCCAGGGGGAGCTAGAGCCTGGGGCCAGCACCTGTGCTGGCTCCAGTAGTGTAAAAAGCGACTCTGTGCTGGCCCCATAAGTAAAAAAAGCTGCCCTGGCAAGTAGCTTGGGGCCACTCACTCTCAGGAGCTTCTGGGGCCCAGCCAATTGGTACATGAGGACACTACCCCTTGTGCCAGATGGACTGCTGAAGCAGCCCTGAGTGTTCCCTGCACCCTCTTCCCACTGCAGCAGTCTGGCAGGGGGGTCTGCCTGGCTGTGACCAGCTGCACACCTGCCAGACCCAGATAAGGACAGCACAGGCAGTAGAAGCATCTGCCGCTCTTGGTCAGCTGCCAGCGGGCTGTGGCTGCAGTGTTGGCCTTTGTGCAGCACTACTGCCATGTGTGCCCCTACCCGGCCATCTGGGCAGCTATCACCCGGAAGATGTTCCTAGTGTAGTGGCCTGCTTTGAACTGTCAAAGCATGTCCTCCTGGCCTGAATTGGCTGGAAGGTCAGCCACCTCCAGCTGGGTTCAAGGTGCCAGCTCTGAACAGGCTGCTCTGCCTAGGTCCTGCCACTTACCTCCCTAGCAGGAATTCTAGTGTTCCCTATTTGAAAACTGAAAAATCCCTGATAAAAAAAAAATCCCAAAGTCACTCTGTAAAATACACTGAAATCTATGTTCCTCTACAATTAAAACAAAGGCCACTATATAGAGAGAATCAGTGATCAGTTGGGCAATGTTTTATTGATATATCTACAGTGTTAAGGCAATTTGGAAGCCTACCAGTGTCTCTATCATGATAATAGAATTAATTCTAAATACATATTTGTTTTGCTATTTGCCTTTGGTTTTCTTTCCATAGAGCAGTTAGAGCTCCCCCTGACCCTTTCACTAACTAGGATGTGGAGGCAGCTGCCCCTGCAGCCACAGCTTCTGCTGGCAGGTCTCATCTTATCTGCCAGCTGAGTATGCAGGGTGTGTGCTGGGGGTGAGTTTTGCAGAAGTGGGGTGGGAAGAGGGGTGGGTGGTTGTGGAGGGATGGGGGGGCATGGGATGTGTGGGTGGATTATGGAGGGGGGACTGCTCAGGAGGGGTGGGTCCCCTGCCCCCTGCAGGGCGCAGCGCCTGTGCACAGCTCAAAGACTGCCCCCCCAACAGGGGCTACAGCCCCCCACAAGGGGCCACATGGCCATCACAAGGGGTGCCATTGCCCCTGTAGGGCCCACATGCTCCCTAAGTCCCCTGGACTGCTGCCCTGCCCATTCCAGCTACCCGACAGTGCGTGGAGCCCTGCCAACCCGGGCTGCATCCATATGATGGGGCAGTGGCAGTGTGGGTGCCGGGCAGCCAAGGCTGGGGCTAGGGCCGGTCCCCACTGTGCTGTGTTGGGGGAGCTCTGCCATGAGGCCCCAATGACCCTAATGGCAGCTACTACTGCTGCTGAGTGCAGGGCTTTTCTTTTTAATTGCCGAGATGCTAGGGTTGGGTGGAGTAGTGATCGGGGACTGGGTAGGGTATGCGGCCGGTGGGGGTCCCCCCATGACCTCTCCCTCCTCCTCCATCCCCTCTCACTCCCTACTTACCAGGACGGAGTCTGGCCCCAGCTCGCTGTGGCTGGCACACTGCCTGCCCTGCACAGGCAGGCAGCGTGCTTCAGCACTGGGCTAAAGGCCAGGCATAGACACCTTCAAGTCAGCCGGCCCTGACAATCTGCACCCCAGGGTACTCAAGGAGCTGGCGAGCGTCATAGCCCAGCCCCTGGCACAGAT
>NW_017728947.1:45040489-45078026 GCF_001723895.1 Crocodylus porosus | reverse complement strand
GGCTGGACTTGATGATCTCCCGAGGTCCCTTCCAGCCCTAATGTCTATGAAATCTATGAAAATCTGGCTGGCTACCAGAGTGTCTCTGTGGAGGACTGAGCCTCCAGTTGCCTCAGGCATGGTCCTGAACTGTGCCCTGCCCCACTTTTTCCCACAGGGTACTTTTTGACCCCTGGATATCCAGAGATCTAATGCAGGGAATGTTGTTGTTGTTTTTTTGTTGGTGTTCCCACACGTGCCTCTTGCAGCTTCTCAAAGGGCTTTAAGATGCTGCAAGAGGCACGTGTGCACTTGTCTGGATGCACCCTGTGAGTGCAAGCCCAGCGCCTACCAAGGCCTGAACAGGGGGCCCAGAACCCAGAATGGTCAGAGTTGGGACCCAGGATCTTGTGGTCCTGGAACAGCAGACCCCAGGCTAAAGGGCCCAGCCAGAGTAAAATCAGACAAGACCAGGAAGGCCTTAGCCCAGACAAAGGCTTACGATCCAAAACCTCCCTGTCAATTTGTAACATCAAAGCATGGCAGGTGTGACAACAGGGTGGAGGACCCTGAGGGCTCATCCAGATGAGATACCAATTAGCTGGACCTCAGAAGCTCCTAAGAGCAAGTAGTCCTGAGCTAATTGACAGGGCAGCTTTTTGTACTGATGGGGCTAGGACAGAGTAGCTTTTTATACTACTGGAGACAGCACAGGTGCTGGCCCTGGGCTCTAGCTCCCCCTGGCTGCAGATCCAGGAGGAGCCAGGCAAGGTTATTTTGCCCCAAGTGACACAATTTGCCCCACACCAAAGTACATGTCTGGGCACCTGCACTGAGGCAAAAAGCCCTGGCTCAGATTTGTACCACTTATACTTGAGCTGCTGCAAGTGCATGTGCTTGCATCTGTTGATATGCCCTGAGAGGCTAAATGGAATAACAAATTGGGTGGGGGGGGACCAGCAGAGGCCAGGAGAAGGAGACTTTGATTCCGCTGCACTGAACATGTTACAGGAGGCTTGGGGAGGGGTGGAAAGTATCACTAGTTTCAAAGTCTAGAGCAGTGGTGCTCAACCTCCAACCTGTGGAACCATATCATCCAGCCCATTGGCCTCACCATGGAAAGCTGGCAACAGGGGAAGCAGCAGCAGCATTAATTGCCACAACTTCCAGAGCCATGACAATTAATGCTGTCACTGCTTCCCTGCCTCCACTGGGGAGCCTCATGTGTGAAGCAACGTGGCCTATACACTAGATCATGCCAGTATGCAGCATCACTAAGCTGCTGGGTCTGGTGTACGGGGCTTGGCCAGCATACCAGACTGACTGTATACATCAACCTCATGCTAAATGCAGCCCATGGACTGTCTTGGAGCCCCACATGCAGCCCATAAGTTTGAGCATCACTGGCCTAGAGAGTCAGACTGTAGCATGCTAAATAGAGGGTCTACACTGAGTGTGCCTATAAGCCTAAAACCTGGCACCAGGAGTGGAGTCTATTTAGCCAAAGAACATATGAGATCCAAGCCATAGATCAGGCTTATAGAAGCCTGATAAGCATTCACAAGCAGGTGCTGAGCCAGAGTTATGATACTGACACTTCCAGTGTTGGCTGTGTAAGCCACTTTTTTCCCTTTGCTCATCACAATCTAAATAAAGACAAACTTACTTGAGGTGCTTCATTGTTATACACCATTTGATGTACTTTAGAAGATTGTTTCTCGTGGATGATCACAAAACATTTGCAAAATGAATTCTGTTCTTTCAAATGGTCTATTGATGGGTAAATGCCATAGATTTGCTCCCTAGTGTGTATCTGATTTGTATAAAATTGAACAGAGGCGATCACATTATTAAGGGTCCTGTCACGAAATGCTCATTTTAATCTTAACAGCCATAAAGACTTTGCTTGTAGAACTCCATTGGTAGTACTATGGCTGCAATTTTGCCACCAAATTGACTCTTGTGAAACTCCAAAGGAATGTGCAAAAAATGAACCCAATTAAGTGTTGCAAGAGTCCTTTGCATCTGTTTCTATATGCAAACAGCTAGCTAACAGATAAGGTAAAAATAGATGGCACTCAATAATATTTAGCATAATTAGTAGGTTTTGCAGGATCAATAAAACTTGTCTTCTCTCTGAGGGTTCCTGTCATGAGCTGTGAATACAAAAGGTATGAGCATCAGGCTCTGAGGGCTAAGCATAAATCTAGGAGTCTGCAGTTTCTGAGTTCCAGTCTTCATTCTGACTTTCCCTGTGGCCTTGGTAAGTAATTTACAGCCAAATTTTTAAAAGTGACCGCTGATCTTGCATGCTTGTTTCTAGTTTTCCAACTTGACTGAGATGTCTTAAAGTGAAAGACCTTCCATTCTAGGGACTTTTAACCAAACATTGGCCTTTTAGTTTGACACAAAACACAAGTTTGCTTGTGGTTATAAGCCTTCACTATAACTAAAGGATAAGTTGTCATTTTGTGTTCCAATATACTCATAAAACCTGAAAAATATTGATATTTTAACTCAAAGCAAAGGAACCCTGGAGGCAAGAGACTGAGTCTCTCCTTCATCTCTCTGCCTCTGCTGGATTATGTGAGAGATTTCTCTAAGATTGCTGAAAGCCATTTGAGAAGTTCCTTTTAGCCATGCCAAGTCTGTGCTCACAAACACAATTCTGGTATTTCTACTGAGTTTTATTACTGCAAGCAGCTTACATGGCTACGCAGCAGGAAAGTTTAACAAGGAACAAGACAAACTTCCTTAAGCATCTTGTTTTGTTTGGCATTGCTCTTCCAGGTCACTTGATATGGAAAATACGTACTACTTTGGCTCTTTACAGTGAAGGCTGTGTAAAGAAAAGTCAAATGGAAGTAGAAAGTAATATTTGACTAGATAAATTTTATAAGCTGCAGCAAATCTTTCAAAGGCAATATTATTTTTTTTGTCTCTGAAAACTTTTCACCTTCTTTTCTTTTCTTTTTTTTTTTGGTGGTGGGGAGGGTATCTTTAGTTTTCAGTAGCAGGAATAAGTGATGCATGCAACTTTATTTACACAAATTATTAGGCTACCTGGCTGGTATCAACACCTATGTAAAGCAAGAATGTTGTTGCGGATTCCAAGGTTTTCCCCAAGACTAGGGATCTTGGGTTTGGAGTTAGTCAAATGCTAGTGTAGACAACTACGTTCCATTTCCCCTAACTCCTTCACAAGGTATTCAGTGACTTTCCTCTTCAGTATTAAAGTGCTACTGCATGAAACCATGGTGCTGGGAGAAGTGTCTGAGTTGAGCCAGGCTCCTTATGTCATTGCACACACTTGTATGCCAGTGGAGTTCCAGTGAACTTGACGGTATTATACCAGAATAACAACAGAGACATGGGCTTATAATGTTCCTAGATAAAACCTTTATGATCAAGATGAAAGTGCACATTATTGATTTGAAGGTAAAACTATTTATAAGAACATTGTAGTTTTAAAAGAAAAAAGCCAGCATTAGTGACAAGCTTAAAAGACACTGAACCATTTGGAAAATACAGAAACTTGCAGTTTAATAATATTCTGAGATCTTCCAAAATGAAAAGCAGTCCTCTAAGCTGTTATAAGATATTCTTGTCAGAGGCACAGGAATGAGATCCTCATCCATGGCAAGAACAATGGCTTATCTGGTTCCCAAGCAGAAAATATTTCTCCCCATGCTGTTGTGCCCCCAATGGAACAGTGCACTAGCTGCATATCACATATGCATCAAAACTACAATACCTGGAAAAAGAATAGACCTTGGAGAGGTCAGTTTTTTACATCCATGTTAGAAATGGGAAGCCATTGTCACCACATTTGAAAACTTCCTGTTTTAAGCTGTTGGAGTTTGTTATTATCTCATTGAAATGGCCTGATACTACACTAACTTACGTTCCGTGGGGTTTTGAATGGGTTTTATTCCTTGTACATAGGATCTTTTTATCTTCCCTCCTGAATGGCTCAATTATGAATCAACCCATAAAATGATGTTTTTAGAATTGTAGATACAGCACAGTTTTCCAGAGTTCAGTTCTGTTCATCCCTCTAATACCCCAGGCCTACATGAAATTGAGGTCGTGGCAAGGGTAAAGCAAATTCCAAGTGGGAGAGTGAGAGCCTGGTGCAGAAGTAGATACCCTAGCCCTGGACTGCTCCTCAGCTGAGGTAACAGCATAGCTCCACTGACTTCCATGGTCCACACAACACACCTGCTAATAGAGTTGCGAAGCGCAGATGTAGCAATCAAAGACTTAGATCTGTAGCTACATTATGGATGCTGTGGACCATTGTAGTGGTCCTGAAAGCATGTTAAGGTAAAAGGGAGCTTGGCCCAGGGTAGCACAATCTCTCTTTGATGGTTCAGGCCTTATAGGCTGTTTGATATGTAGATGGTGTGTTTTAAGACATCCTACAGCATAAGATTCCTTTTTTGCCTGGAGGCTTTGATGTTTAGGAGCTGGCTTGCAACGTGGGTGAAGAAAAGCATGGATTCAGCCCTTTTTAGCAAACATGAGAGGAAGGGGAAGGAGAGGTGTTTTGCCAGGCATTTAGTCCCCTGTTACAATGGGATCCTTCACACCTGGAAGCAGATAGGAGCTGGGGATGTCCAGAATTTGCTGTAGGTTGATCAGATCACTGGGTCTGGAATGTCTGGCTATCCAAACTCCTCCTACACAGATTCAAGACTGGATCATTCTGAGATTACAAGAGAACTTCATTGGCTTGCAGGAGTACAGAGACCCATGGGAGATCAAAATGACTGTGAGCTGAATTCTCTGCGAGGAAGATTCTGCCTGGCAGGGAGGTAGCAACTTTCTGAAGCTACTGTCCCCAGGTGCCCCAAGGAAACTAGCTCATATGTTGTATGTATGGGTAAGGGATGGGATTAGCAGGACAGAGTTTCACTAATCATTTGAAAGCTTTCAAGTTTCCCTTCCTTTTAGAAAAAAGATGCTACAATAAGCCTAGCTGCTCTGTGTTGCACTGAAATAATGAGAGGCTATTAATATCACTGAGTTGGACATGGAGGAACATGTAGGTCTGGAATTCACCCTTTCTCTGTTCAAATTGGATTATGGCATCTAGATCATGGCTGATGTTTTAAGCTTGGAAGAGAAAAGGTAAGTACCAATTCATTTTATAGCAGATAAACATCTGTGTAGGCCACTACCACCAAGTTAGGAAAGACATCTGAAGCCTCTTTCAGGTGCTCCCTATACTGGTTCTGGAAAGAGAAAGATTGTTTTCCTTAGATATCCACTAACAGCCTGTCTTTTAGGATTAAAGGGATGGATGGCTGAGGATTATAGTTATTTTTCAGGAGTAAGAAAATAAAAATCAGGGTGGTTATTCGGGGTGTGCAAAGTGGGCCCTATTTGATTCAGATTTGGCCCGAATCAGGAACAGTGATTCAATTAGTTTATTTGGATCACTGTCCCTGATTCAATTTGGCCAAATCCAAATCTGAAGATCTGATGCTGATTCAGAGAATCAGTGATTCGGACATAGACACAGTTTTAAACATTTTTTTCTACATACCTCAAGGTAGCAGCAGTTTGAGAACGCTGTCATGCTGGGGTGGATGGAGCACCCCACAGGAGTGTGGGGGGGCCCTCCATGTGTTCAGCAGTGAACCTGGAAGTGGACTGAAACTACTTCCAGCCCACTTCCGGGTCTGCCGGGGAGCCCCCGCACTTCTGTGTGATACTCCATGCACCCCAGCATCACAGTGTTCGCAAGCCCCTGCTACCTAGAGGTATATAGAAAAAACATTTAAAGCTGTCTCTATGTCTGAATCTTTCCAAATCGATTTGGAGAGATCACAGGGTCCCCTGATTCGATTCGGAGATTTGGCCGCCGAATTGGGCCTAATCGAATCAGGGACCGAAGCTTCGCATAGCCCTAGTGATTATGATTTTGCCTGGAGCGAGCTTTGCCATGCCTTCTGTAAAAAGAAAAAAGAATCTCTTCCCAACCTATAAAATATAAAAAATATGCCTCCTGTGTAGCTCTCCCAATATGTACAGTTGTTCTTGACCTGCAGCCATGGATGGATTCAGGATTTTGTGAAAGGGGGTGAAGGGCTGCTTTCTCACTGTCTTAGCACCCTGGGCTAAGATTGATCACTGGGCCCAAGAGACAGAATGCTTCCCCTGTGGTCTCTGCTTCAGCTCTATAACCACAACCACAACCCCAACCTCCAGTTACAAATTCAAACCAACATAACAGAAAGCCACTTAACTCCCCATGGACTATATAAGGGTTTTTGGGGTTTTTTTGCAGATTTCTCCTCCCTTCAGGAGCAGGACCAGGCTGTCTTCATTAAGCCTGGGCTAAGCTTATATAATTCTACCCTCCCCTCCGCAGTCACTTAATTTGGTTTGCTGCAGACAGGGTGCTAGCAGCCAGGTGCTGCTAATTAGCCAACAGCTGAGCTTCTTGCTGCCTGCAGTTTGCAGGCCAGGCTCTGTAGCCATTTTACTGTACTACTTGTCTCTACTAAACTATTTTGCTAGCAAGCATCAGGTACTCTGCTGCCCGCCCTCTGCCTCTGCACCACTGAAGTAACAGGGGTTAGAGGTCCCCTGGTGCAGTGGGACTGGCTTCTTCCAGAGTACATAGATGATGGAATGGGGTGGCCAGCATTGGGAAGACGGGTGCAGAGGGAGGGCAATCAGCAGCACAAAGGGAGTAGAGTTGGACAGCTCAATGACTAACATGGCAACATATTCTAAATCTAAACTAATTACTTACCTGGTTGTTCCTCAGGCAAAAATGCCACTGAAATCAGTGAGATTTTTAACCTGAAAAAGGATGAGGTTTTGCCCTTATAGACAATCATCAAAACCAGCAATCACGAACACCTCAAAGACTAGAGGGCTATTAATAGTGTTTTAGAAGTGAATGCACTAGTAATAGTAATTGTAGTGTGTAATCCATGAGTCCACATGAATAATTATAAATAAAGTAGATTGAGTAAGAGTATATAAATATCAAACTTCCCATTAGCAGTGGAAGTTTAAAGCATGTGAATTCTAGATTAGCAGCAAATCAAGGCTGGAAATCCTGTCAGTTGGGGTTATTGACAAACAGGAATTGAGACAAACTGTGATTTCAGTTTCAGCACAGACACCAGATTCTCCTATGAGGCGGAAGGTAGAGGAAGACATTTAAAATTCCAAAACATATGAATTAGTAGGTACCTTCTAGGTAGAAACTCATTTAGATAATGAGATGCTGATCTTTTCATGTCTTGCTTACTGGCTCAGATTTAAACTACATCTATTAAGAACAGTAAGCACTAGCCAAATATCCACATCCAAAAACAGCTATTGTGAGTAGTACCAGCTGGCTCCATCAGTGCCTGTCTCTGTCTTCAGTGAATTATGGAAACTACTGCCCCCTTATCCATATGGTTTTCATTTGAATTATTTGCCTCTAACACCTAGACTTTGTACAAGACTTGTGCCTTTTAGAACTAGGTAATATTAATTTACCACTTGGGCATGCTAATTTCAATATACATAAATCTTTAGGTTCATGGGGTAGACAGGACTACCTTGATCATGTAATTTGGCTTTTCCTGATATATAATACCTCTCTCTACCCCATTTTCTTTATTGAATTATATCACTGGATTAATCTCAGGGTGTTTTTTTTCCTAATACCTATGTTAGTTTTTTTGCGGGGGGAGGTTTCCCCATTTCTCCACCCAGGCTTTTACTTGTCAGCTGCCTGTAACTATCCTGGTTAATCCAGCCGGTACCTTTCCTTTATTCCTTCCTAGAAGTTCTCTTTACCTCTGGGCAAAACAAATACTCCTCAATCAAAAAATCCATGACAGACTCCTGCCAGTCAGTGCAGAGGCCAATAGTGGCTTTAGAGAGTGTGACCAAAATGTTTGGCGCATGTCCTAAACTTCATGGACTCATTTTTGTATGAAAATATGTATCTTTAGGTCTCTCTCTGCACGAGAAATACAGCCAAATAATCATGTGGCCACTATGCTCTAAGGCACCAAAGTGTTGTATGTTCATTCTAGTTACTATTAATAAACATGTAGCACTTCACATTTAACACTGCTTTCTGTATCCACTCCACTGTGAGGTCAATAGGCAGCAGTATTCCCATTTTACAGATGGGAAGAGAAGTTGAAGGTGACTTAACGGAGTTAGTGTCAGGCCTGAAATTAAATGGGAAATCTCTTGTTCTCTCACTAATGCCTACTCCATGAAACCATAGTTACTCAGCTGAGGATATAGTTCAGCTGCCGCCAGGGAAAGCAAGCTAAGCACTGTCCCTGAAGCCACATACCTATCAGAGATCTTTCCTGCAGTAATGGTTTCATCCAGAGGTGTAAAAGGAAATTTCTGCTCCCTGGGAAGTGGCAGTGCAGTCAGCTGCTAGCTGCAGCACTGGTTATTTTTGTGTCCCACCCCAAAGGTGATGCCTGGGGCTGCTGCCTGGTCACCCTTCCCCTTCCCCATGCTAATGGTTTCACCAAGCTCAAAACAGAGCATTGGGAAGATAGAGCAGGAAACATGAAGGTGTGATATTTAGGACAAGTTGGTGACAAGCCCTCATAATTGGCTTTTAGCACTTTACATTTCAAAGGTCAACTTTACAAGTATGATTTTTTTTTTAAATCAAAGATACTGTTTTAATTTAAATGGCTAGTCTCTCAAATTAAAGGGGCTGAGAGGCAATTTGAGTAGGAAGTTGTCTGGGCAAACTGTTCAGAGCATGGGCGACTGGTGCTTCCTGACTTTGGGGAGACACCAGACCGCCGACGGGAGGCAGCAGTGCCCAATTCTCAACTGAGGGGAGAGGGTCCCCCAGCAGCCAATGCACTTCCAGTTTTGCGGCTGGCACTTCCGGGGGCTGGCGACTATGCGTCGCCAATGCTCCAGGGAATTTCCTTTTCACCTTTTCTTCACTGTAAGCTTGCTGAATGGCAACAGGTGAAGGAGAAAGAGGAAAAAGCAGATGAGGATGAAGGAGCTGGCAGAAGAATTAACAGAATAGCTAGAAAATGTTGCAATGCCAAAGCCCCTGCCACTGCCAGTTCTTCCTTTGCATGGACCTGTATGGGCTCTGTCCAGGTACGGCCACTGACCACCAAGGCTTCCACCCAGGTTGTAATCTGGCTTTACAGGCACTGCAGCCTGTGTGTCCCTGCCACGGACAGCTGCTGAAGTAGGGAGCACATTGCTTACGGTGTGGGAGATTCCTCCTGGTGGATTATCTCAGGAATCAAGTAAGACAGCTGAAGGAGGAGGAAGATCAACTCAGAACCATCCATGAGCAGGAGCCCTTCATTCACTCAGTGTACAAAGAGACCTTGAGCATCATAGAAAAGGGACAGCCAGAGAAGGCATTGGAAGACACAGGCACTCTGGATGCTGGAAACTTGTGTCCTCCAGGAACAAACAGCACTCCTCTTCCAGTCCTGTAGCTGTCCAGCTGGAGAACAGGCATGAAAACCTGGCTTCCGATGAAAAGGAACCCGCTCTCCACTTGGCAGGAGAAGCCAAGCCATGCACTTGGGGGTGAGGGGGCAGAGCTGAAAACCAGTGCTGCCAAGAGGAAGTGATGGGTGGTGGTGGCTGGCAACTCTCTCAAGCAGGGAATGGAGCCTTCCATCTGCCAGCCTGACCTGCTGGCTTGTGCGGGGGGAGTCTGCTCCTTGCCAAGAGCCCACAAGCCATCCATCCTTCGGACTACTTTCCCATGCTGCTCATCCATGTAGGCAATAATCATAATGGCAGGGGTGACCTTAAGCAGATCAAAAGTAGCTACGTGGCTCTGGGCACAGGGATGAAGGGGACAGAGGCCCAGCTGTCCCTACCAATCAAATGTAAAGGCCCAGATAGGAGCAGACACATGGCTACATAAAATGGTGTTGTCAGCAGGGCTTTGGCCTCTTCGACTATGGGGGGGTGTTCCAGAGAGATGGACTACAGAGACAGGATGGGGTCCAGCTGATGAAGAAAGGGAAAAGTGTGTTCAAGCTTGCTAACCTAGTAAAGAGGATTTTAACTTGTTCACCAGGGGATAGAGACAAAAGCCCAGAAGTAAGTAAAGAGCGAGGGGACCTAGATAAAAACTTAACAAGGGAAAGCAATAATGGAAGCCTTAGCAGTATTCTCAGAGAGAAGATAGGACAGTTAATTGAATACCTGAAATGTTGATATACTAATGCAAGAAGTATGGGGAACAAACAGAAAGAATAGAGCCCTAGAACAACCACACAGTTATAATGTAATTGGGATTATAGAGGCATGGTTCACCTGACTGGAGTATTGTCATGGATGTGTTTAGCTTGTTCAGGAAGTGGGGGGGAAAAGGTAGGTGAGAAGGAAGAGGTGTTGCCCTATATGATGCAGAGAAGGCCGAAATATTTAATGCCATTTTCTTCTTTAAATTCAGCCTTCGCAAAAAGGGGCATTACCAGATGACAAGTACAGTTGGCAGAAAAAACAGGAAAGGAGACAAAAAGCCTAAAGTAATAGAATAACAGCTTAGGGATTACTTAAAGAAGCTAGATGCCTCCAAGTCAGCAGGGCCAGATGGAATGTAACCTAGGGTACTGAAGGAATTGGCTGAGGTAATTTTGAAGCCATTAGCTATCTTCTTTGAGAACGCTAGGTCAGGCGAGGTAAGTATAGTGCCCATCTTTAAGACCAGGAAGAAGGAAGATATGGAGAATTACAGACTTTTCAGCCTGACCTCAATACCTGGAAAGATCATGTAGCAGGTTCTCAAGGAATCTATTGTGAAGCACTAGAGGAGGACAAGGTGATCAGGAATGGCCAGTATGGAATTGCTGAGAGGAAGACATGCCTGACCAACCTGATTTCTTTCTACAATAAGGTAACAGGCTGTGTGGATGGGGAGAGAGCAGTGGATGTGAAATACCTTGACTTTAGCAAGCATGTTTTGACACTGTTTCTCATACCATTTTCATTAACAAACTATGGAAATACAGACTAGATGAAAATATTGTAAGGTGGATACCTAACTGGTTGGATCATTGCAATCAATGAGTAGTCATTGGTGGCTCAGTGTGTAGTTGGAAGGAGGTTTCAAGTGGACTTCCCCAGGGTTCTGGTTCTGTCCTGAGTTGTTTTGTTTAATAGCTTCATTAATAACTTGGATGATGGAATTGAATGTATGATTTGCAGACAACACCAAGTTGGGTGGAATTGTAGATACTCCGGAGGGTAGGGCTAGGATCCAAAATCTCTTGGATAGGCTGGAGAAATGGTCTGTAATCAATCAGATGAGATTCAGTAAGGACAAGTTCAAGGTCCTGCATGTTAGGAAAAATAATTGCAGGGACAGATGCAGACTGGAGGCTGACTGACTAGGCTGCTGTACTGCAGACAAGGACCCTGGGGTTACAATAGACCGTAAGATGATTATGAGCCAGCAGTGTGCTCTGGTTGCTCTTCTGTTCTAGTCAGCACTGGTGAGGCCTCATCTGGAATACTGGGCTCCAGCTTTGGGCTTCACACTTCAAGAAGGATGTGAACAGTTTAGAGTCTGGTGTAGAGCAACAAATTTATTAGAGGCCTTAAACATGATTTATGAAGAAAGGCTGAAAGAACTAGGTTTATTTCTTGTGAAGAAAACAAGACCAAGGAAAGATTTGATAGCAGTCTTCAAATACCTGAGTAGCAACAACAGAAAGGATGAAGATTAATTTTTTTCCCTGTGGCCAAAGGGGACAGGATTAGAGCCAATGTCTTCAAACTTCATCAGTGGAAACTTAGGTTGAAGATTAGGAGGAACTTTCTGACTCTGAGGCTGGTCAAGTATTAGAATAGGCTACCTACAGAAACTGTGGGGTCTTCATCCTTAGACTTCCAGTCTTCAAAAGGAGGTCAGACAGACACTTGGCTGGGATGGTATAGCCAGGGATGCTCCTGCCTTGAGCAGAGGGCTAGGCTAGATGACCTTGGGCACATCTACACAAGACATTTACTATGGAGCTGACTAATTAGCTCCATAGTAAATGTTTCAGCCTCTACCAGTGCACCCCCTATTAGGGCACAGAAAACTAATAAACTCCACAGCAGGGTAGTACTTGTAAATTAAGTACTACCCTGCTGTGGAAGTTTGTTTTTTTTTTCACACACAACAGTGCACATGTAGATGTTGACCTAGCTGGCTGGGGCTTCAGTTTGGAGGCTGCCTTCCAGCTAGCCCTGCACTTAAGTGCCCTCATGCCCCAGCCAGCTCCTCTGCAGCACATTAAGCTCGGTCAGAGCAGCCCCAGGCTGGCAGGCTGACCCCCAAGGCCTCTTGCCAGCCAGGATGCTTCAACTGGGCTCCACGTGTGAGATCCCTTCCAAAAATACTATCCTATGACTTCTTTTTTCTGTCCCAGAATGTAGTACAGCATGTTCATAATACCCTCAGCTAGAGGACATGACTCCCAGAATTTCATAACGAGAAATCAAGCAAGACAAGGAGTGTGTTCTCTCTTAGCTTTGTTGGCAGATCAAAAACCTCTTCCCAGGGGTCTAGTATTCAAATAGCAGTTGGCCCACACCGTCTCTGTTATCTCAGGAGACATTTAATCCTCCAGTAGATTCCTTGTGGGACATTACAAACTGACAACCATATGTGTCACTGCCAACAATGTGTCACTGCCACTCTCCTTTGCTTTCTACCATTCTCAGCTGTGGCTTCTCCAGCCTGCATTAATACTTTCTTTGCCACCCAATGAAAAGGGGACAGTGCTGTGGAGGTTGTTACTGCCCCACTTTTTGTGTGTGTGCATAACATGGGAAGAATGAAATCCAAGCACAAATTGTACCTCAGTTAATCCTAGTATTTAAGGTTTATATTAGACCTTATCTATCACCCCCTTCCCTGGCATAGAAGTCTCCCTTCTAGGGAAGATAACTACATCTGCATACAATATGGCAGATAGGGTAACAATAACCATATACAGCAACAACAGTACTGTTCCCTGTAATGATCACAAGGGAAAATTATGCAGCAGCAGTTTCAACCAAACAGTGCCTTGGTTCAGCTCTATACTCCTACTTCAGTCTTTTAAGCCCTTACATAAAGAATATTATCACTGTATCAACAAAAACAGCAGAGTCAGTTACTTAAAAATGTTATCCTTTAAAGGAGGCTCGCTGAGGGCAGATAATGGCCAGGAGACCTTGGCTAGATGATCTGCTACTTCTGGGCTGCATGCAGTGACTAATCCGCAGGGCTTTATGGATGTATTTAAATTAGATATATGCAGTCAATGCATTATTTATATCCAAAAGCATGAATAATTCAGCATGCCCACACTTAGCAGGTATCCAGTCTGTGCCAAAAGTCTGCACTAGATACTTGCTTTCAGAATCATGAAGAGAATATCAGATGACAGCCTTGTAAAACAATGGTTTTACACCTTGCCTGTTTTGCACCCCTATAATGTCCTTTTCTGCCTCAGTGGTCATGGCTACATGTGCCTTAATGTGCTGTTGTTACAGCGCATTAAGTTTCCAACCTCTAATATGAGGTACTAACTAAATGCACAGTAACTGGTGCTACTGTATAGTAGCGCTGGTGCATGGTCTTTTTTGTTACAGTTAATGCACAGTATACTAATTCCACTGTGTATTAGCACAGCTTTTGCTGTGACATACTAATGCTCAGTAGAATTAGTCTACTGTGCATTAAGCATCTCATGTAGATGCACCCAGTGTATCGCAAACTCAAACCTATCTCTTGTGTTAGAAAGTACAATGTATGTGACAACATGCTCGTTGTCATTTCCTTTTTCTGAATACTCCAAAACATATTACAAACATTCATCATGTCCTCGCATGCACTTGTGGGATAGATAAAATAGTATTAGTTCTATGTTAGAGTTCTTGAAGCAGAGAGCTACAAAAAATAAGGGACTGCCCAAGGGTTTATGGCAAGAGACAGAGCAGGATAATAAAATCCACTTCTAACATACAATCCCTTGCTCCCCACTGCACAACTGAATGTCATCTGCAGTTGTACCACCAGTTTTATAGTATGTACCCTAGGGCTGCAGCTGAGAGAGCTGCCAGTGGTGGGGTCATGGCTTGAGCTTGAACCCCTCCTTCAGTTGTCATCTCCTAGGAGATGAAGGGCATGAGTTCAAGGCTATTTGGGGTACAGAGAGCACTTCTCAGTAGCAGCTGAATTTTTTTTATTTTTTGGGACCAGCTGAAACATCCCTTTCCCTCTACCACCCTCCCCCCTCACCACCCCCCATGCCATACCACATAAGATGTCCAAAAGAACTAATCACACTTCCTACTTCTTGGGTGGCTTCAGGGCTGGGTGTCGAGCCTAGCAGCCAATGTGCATGATTTCAAAGCAGCCTGCGGCCTCTTGTAGGAGGGTAGGTCATGCTTCTTGGTAGCAACCCCTTTTTTTTGGTGGGGTAAGAGGGCTGGCCCAAAGCCACTCAAGCCATACCAGTTAAGGAGTATTAGATTTTGGGATGCCTAGCTGGGCTGCTCAGTAACTCCTGGACCAGGCACTGCAGCTGGGAGGTAGAGTGTGAGTTCAGGCTGCCTGCTCTTGGGCTGCTGAAGTTTTATTTGGCAATTGCCCGATTTGGTTTGGATGTTCTGGGTTGTTAACATCAGAACCAAAGAAGTGTTAGCTTGGTTAGCATTCTAGGGTGTTGAAGACATCCAGCAGCTCCCTTGCTGCAAATGTATCCTTTGTTCTGCTAAGCTAAGCAAACCAAGCTTTTTTCTTAGTCATCTTTTCTCCTAAGCTAGCCTTTCCATGCCTCAAATCAGCCAATCTGACTTTCCCTGCACTGTTCAAGTATCAGCTTTTTGTTTTGTTTTGTTTTTTTGAACATGCGTGAACAGAACTTTGAGACAAGGTCTCACCAGATATTTGAACAATGCCATTAATGCTTCCCTAACTCTGCTGGAAACATGCTGCCACATG
The DNA here is from genome assembly GCF_001723895.1 of Crocodylus porosus. NCBI lineage: Eukaryota > Metazoa > Chordata > Crocodylia > Crocodylidae > Crocodylus > Crocodylus porosus. The sequence continues at coordinate 45,063,079 of NW_017728947.1, read as the reverse complement.
CATCCTAGGGCTGTACTTCCTTTTTCATGGATGCATCATACTGGTGGCTCAGAGTTGTCCTGTGATTGATTAATACCCTCAGGTTCCTCTCCTTCTGTCATTCCCAGATGATGAGTTCACAATTTAGAGCAGACATTCCTAGTGTTACATCCTAAAAACATGACCTTGCACTTTGTATTACCAGTATATTTTGTACTGAATTGCACTGTATTGTACTAAATTTCATTCCATTTCTATTTCTCCAGCCTCCACAGTCATCCAGTTTTTTCTGCAGGATATGCTAATCCTCCTCCTCTATGGAAAAAATGCCTCCAAACTTTTGTGTCACCAGCAAATTACATTGGCACGCTCGTTGTTGTTCCAAGGTCAGGAGTGAAAATATTTAATATGACTCATCCCAAGATCAGTCCTTAAGGAGCTCTAGTAGTATTCTCCCTCCAACAAGATATTTTTCCTTTCTGCACTGTCAGTTATAACCAATTCCTTATCCACCTTACACATTTTGTACTAATTCCTATCTTCTCCGGATCCACTAAAATGTTCCCAGGTGTCACTATAACAAATGCTTTACTGAAGTCCAGATGCATTAGATCTCTTATTCCAATATTTTGGCTAGAAATTCAGTTATCTTAATGAAAAAAAACAGGTTAGTATGACAGTCCCATTTAGTAAACAAAGGTTGCATTTTATCTCACTTTCCATTTACCTAGATGTTTTTAATTATTCTTGCATGTCACTGAACTCAGACTAATGGCCAATGGCTGTCCAGATCATACACCCCCCACCCAGCATACCACTGGTCCCAGACAGCAGCACCCAGCTTCTGTCATCCTGCAGGCAGATCAGGGGCCACAATCCTGGGAGGGCTGCGGGGGCTGTGCGATCAGACTCATTTCCCCTCCTCAGCACTGCAATCCATCAGGCTGGGGAAGGAACTCAGCTGAGCTGAGCTGAGCTCCCCTCCCCAACACTACAATCAATGGGGCTGGGGAAGGGAACTGAGCCTGATTCTGGTGCTGGGGAGGGGAGCTCAGCTCAGCTGGGCAGAGTTCCCTTCCCCAGCCCCATAGATCACAGCACTGGGGAGGGGAACTGAGCAATCGGGCTCAGTTCCCTTTCCCAGCCTGATCATAGCACTGGGCAGGGGAACTCAGCTGGGCTGCTTGGAAACTTAAAACCTTTCAAAACTTTTGAAATATTTCGACTGCCCTTGTTTTCTTTTGAGGCTGTTTCGAAGCCCCTTGTTTTATTTTCATTTCTCTGTTTCAAGTTCAAAATGAGTCGAAACAGTGTCAAAATGAAACAGCTGGCGAAATTTTGCACAGCCCTAATAATTTCCATTTCCATAGCCTCATTTCTTCTTTTTTCTGTTGGAGATGAAATGTCTGCTGCTGTAAAATGGCCCCTTCTCTGGACTCTAACAGGACTCTCCAAGTTGAGACTAGTAGTTGTCCCATCCTGTATCTATCAGACCTTCCCAATCTAGTGATTATCCTCCTGGTACTCAAATCCTAACACTTCTTTCACCTTCAGATTCCCTCATCCCATAAAACCCTATATTTTCTGCCCTGTCAGCATACTTCTCAGCAGACTTTGCAGCCCTGGCATCTTAATGCAACTGTCCTTGAAGAAATGTGAAAAGGATGTAATAATAATAATAATAATGAAGTTGTCAGCTTAGTCCTTGTTTATACTGGGGATTTTCTCTTTTTTTTTTTCTTTCCAGAAAAATCTCCACCTTTCCCCTCACTGGTGCAGCTACTGCAGCAGACACTGCTCTCCAGCCTTGGCAGCTGTTTTCATTACTATGTCAGCTTAATCTGTTCAGAGCAAGTCTAATTAACAGCGGGCAGAAAACAGCTGACGGCAACAGTGAGCCATCTTCATAAGAGTTCCCAATGTCATTGACATCAGTGCAGCTGATGACAATGGTTGTAAGAATTCCCTAGAGGGGAGATGGCCTACATGTGTAGCGGGGGCAGGCCAGTGTCTGAGCATTGCCATAAAATGACACAGCTCATATGAAAGATGCTGCATGGGCGTGAAGGGCAGCTTTATAGCTTAATCAAAATAAAATTGTTTGTTTTTTTTCATCAGGACACTTCAGTTCATTTATCCTCAGCACAGGCAATGTTGCTACCAAATTTACCTATCATCCTCCAGTCCCTGCACTGTTCAAGAGTCATTCATAGTCCTTAATTTGTTGGGTGAACTGAAACAAAACTTTTATTTGTTGCTGCCCAGCCCCAAGTGTAATTGACTAGGCGACAACCTGCATCACTGGTTCTCCTGAAGATTTTCTTTTGAGGAAAGGGTTAAAGAAATGCGCCGAAGTGACCATGTTTTATTATTTTACACAGAAGTAGACTGCCCAGGAGAGATTTTCTGGTCTTCTATAGATACTTACTGTGAAAGTGGAACCCAATTTCTCAGCCATTCCAAGATTACAAATTTCTAAAAAGAACCACATTAAAATACAAACCAGTAAATTTAGCATGAGGCAGAATAGTCTTAGATGTCTTGTACTGACCTTGCACAAACTATAATCTTTCTGTGGTAAAATTCCTTATTTGCAATTGCTCTTTCTCTCCCCACACCGGTTTTGTGAGGATAGAAACATTTTAAATTTGCGAGATGCTCAAATATTCTGCTAACATGGGCTAAATAAATATGTCCCCCTATAGTTCCCCACAAAATATATATGTACATGGGTGGAATCCAGGTGTGGCTGTGTGTGCAGTGGTGTGGATGCACCCGCCTTCTGCCACTGCTGCTGCTGCTGCCCCTGCTGGTCTGAGCACAGGGGGTACCCCACAGCTGCTCCTGCCCCACTCCAATCATGAGCTGTGACACTGAGGGGTGCTAGGATCAGCAGGGGACAGTGGTGGTGGCACACACATTCTTTCTTCAAGTGCCTGATCTTTGCCTTCCCATCCTCCACAGGTATCCTCCCCCAGCCAGGCACAGGTGATGGAAGAAAGAACCTGACTGTCTACAGCTGATGCAGGCATGTGGGGGAGCCGCTCCTGTCCTGCACTACAGGGAGCCATTATGCAGATAGCTCAGTCAGGGACAGCAGCAGTTCTCAGGTTCCTCTTTCCAGTGCCTGCTCCTGGGTAATGGGGGGCATGGGGAAGAGTGGTGGACAGATAGCAGAGACTAGAAGGAGGAAACTGCATGCATCCTGCCAAACCCAGAATCCTGCATAGCTGCTTTCCACAGCCCTCGGCTGGAGCAGGGCAGGAATGGTTGTGGGCTTTCCCTTGCCCCCAGGTCAGCCTAGGACAGCAGCAGAAGTGTCAGTAGGGGGGCAGGGGGAAGTCCCCCCACCTCCATGCACCTGTTCCCTGCCTGGCTTCTAGTGTCCTCCACTCACCTAAGGACTCAGACACACCTCTCTCCCATCCCCCATGGTCTGAAAGGTGATGTGCTGCATCCTCTTTTAGTAAATCCTGGATCTACTCATATCATAGAATCATAGAATCAATGAGTCGGAAGGGACCTAGACAGATCATCTAGTCCGACCCCCTGCCATGGGCAGGAAGGAGCACTGGCAGTGGAAGGGGTCATAAGACCCCAGCCAGGCGCCTATCCAGTCTCCTCTTGAAGATTTCCAGGGAAGGGAAGAGCACCACCTCTCTGGGAAGCCTATTCCAGGCTCTGGCCACCCTTACAGTGAAGTAGTTCTTCCTAATATCTAACCTAAACCTATCCTCCCTCAGCTTGTGGCCATTGTTCCTGGTGACCCCAAGGGGGGCCCTGGTGAACAGACTTTCCCCGAGTCCCTGCTGGTGGCCCCTGATAAGGTTGTAGGCAGCCACAAGTACATATATATGTACATATATATGTACTGAGCACTTCAGATGACTTCAGTAGCCACTGAAATACAAGAGCTGGGAGGACACAGCTACTGTATAACAGTGCACAGCAACAGCACAAATAGATTATGGAAGGAACAGGAATAAGAATCATTCTTCTAAAACCATGCAGGAATTGGAAGTTGGAAGGATGCAACTGCTCACACTGGAACTTTGCAAGGACACAGGAACCAGATGCTTCAGACAGGTAACATGAGATCCTTAATGGCCATAAGTAGCAGAACTTGGTTTTCCATCTCAGCTAACAGATGGTACTTCCAGCAAGAGGCTGCCTACCCTCCCTTTCATTCCTGACAATTGCTTTTGGATTAAGAGGGGAAAATAACATTCATGCAGTCATTCAAAAAGTTGCCTGCTGCACTCAAGATTTTTCTGAGGATGTCTTATTCAAGTAGCGACCCCACCTAATCTGCCTTAAGTACAGAAATCTGACAAAATCGCAGCTCATGGGGGTATGTCTGCAGATGGAAGATGCTTTCCCCTGCAGTACAGCAGTTTGTCCTTAACGAAGGATTAAGGGATAAAAACTGTTTCAAGTCCTAGGTAAAAGTTTCAAAGAAACCAGCAGGAACTGAAGACGAAGTCATCCTTTTCATGATCAATTTTTCCTGTTTTGGCATCCTAATGACTGCCTATAATTCCTCCATTCGTATATGCTCAGTCAACCGTAGAATCATTTCATGATCTCCTATTGTGTACTCCATCAAAAAAGACAGCTCCTGAGCTCCAGAGTGAGCCTTAAGCTCATTACCAAAGGAGGCAGAAGATAAAAGGGTTGAAGAATTGCAGTGTGATCTCCAGATGAGATCTCCATCCCTCTTTCTGATGATATTGCACTGGGAATGGAAAATCTCTCACAGACACAGAAAGCTCAGTGTCAAAGAAATGGTATCATTTCAGAATGCTATGATAGTAAATGCCCGTGCCGTTAAATCATGATAGCGTGTTATGATTTAGGTGTGGCATAACATGTGGCCTTGAATTGTGATACAATAATTACCACGTAGTGATGCAACTGTATTATGACAACAGTGGTTCTGCTGTCTGTTTTAGGAATTACTTTGATGAGGCCAAGATGCTCTGAAGTCCAACTGCGTGATCAGTGTAATCAGGCTATCAAACAGAAAGAGTCCCAATTACAACTTCTAAATTATTACATTGAAAAAATACAATTCTGCAAACCAGAATTTGACATCCTAGTGCAAAAGGGTTTGGGGGGGAAGGAGGGGCACATCTGCTTTAGTGAAAAATGAGGAAACCTTAGAGCTGCAGGGAAGTAATTCATAGAGTAAAATCATCAGTGCCAGATTCCCAGCTGATACGGAGCTATGTTGATTTATGCTGTCTGAGAGTTTGGCCCCCATAGTCTTTTAAACTAGTTTGCAGACCCTTGTTTTGTTCTCTCTTCCCTTCAGGCATTTTCAGATAACAAAATTCAAGAGTGAGTGTCAGCCAAAATGAATGTGAAATCCCCAGTTCAACACTTGGAGGTTAGGGGAAAGCTTCTTTCAAAGCTGTCTCCAGTCAAGATGTTAATCTTTGACAGATTAAACCCCTTCTAATTCTACAGCCACTCAGCTCTCACCAACTTCATTTATAAACTGTATATAAATATTAGTACCATAAATCCAAATACAGGGCTTTGCATAGAAAACTAAGGAGGTAAGGGAAGATGGGAAGGAGAATGTATGTTTATAGTATGTAGGTAGTATAAACTGAGGTTACACATCCTATCACCATAACATCAAAGCATCTCCCTAGTATAGGGACATTTTTCCCCACGGCACTCCAGGTAAGAAAATAAGTAATTTCTGTTTCTCAGCTATAGAGTTAAGGCATGGACATTAGTGCTAGATGTTGCAAAAGTGCGGTTAAATATACACAGCCTGTAGCACAGCTCAAAAGGTCTCAGTACATATTTACTAGTTAGGGTTTTCAGAAAAGTCTAGTAGATGCAGGCAAATCTCCTGAAAGCACTCAGGAGTAAGCTGTGCATGGGGTGGTTCTCTGAATAGAGGTGGGCATTTGCTCAATCAGGGTTTTCAGATTACCTGGTGATGTCCACATATTCAATTAGGCTCTGCTGACAGCCACATCGGGGGCATGAACGCGTTGGAAGGTGCAAATTCAGTGACTCCACAGCAGCTCCAGAACGGGTGCACTTGCCTAAAAATTCCTGACACACAGGGCAACATGAATGAAGAGCGCAAGAGTGAAAACTAGAGCAGGAGAGAAAGAAAATAATTCAAATTGGGAAGGGGGAACAAGGAAGAGCCTTTTTGTAGTTCACAGCTATAACAGTGAAAGTTTGCCCCACAGCCATTGTGTCTAAGTGAGGAGCTGAGAGGACACACGTAGATGTGGCCTCTCTTTCCCAGTGAAGCTAAATACAGATATTCAAAAAGCCCAAGCCTGTATCGATTCAAACTTCGCAGGTTTGTCTAAGCTGTGTAGACTGAACCAGTAAGTAAGTGAACAGACAGTCACTTGATTCTGGAAATGCAGCCAGAAGCCTGCAGTGGCTCAGATGAGAAGCTGGGGGGCGCTACAGCAAACCCTCCCTTCCTTTTGGCAGTGGCGGGAAGCCTAGAGAGAAGCTGGGAGAGAAGCCCTCCAGGCTTTCCCCCCTCCCTGCTTCAGCTGAGTGTGTGGAAACATGGCCAGGCCCACTAAGTTAACCCCCCACCCTCCTTTCCCTTCCCTCCGCCTCAGCATCCCAGCCCGGGGCCAGTGGCCCCACTTCCTCTGCTTAAGCAGCAACTGGGGGAATAAGCTGTGAGCAGCTGCACCCCCTTCTCAGCCAGCCAGAGCAGTGATAGTGCTCTGGCTAGGGAGCAGAGGGCAAGGCCAACCCTGCTCTGCTGGAGCGGACAGCACAGCCCAGCCCAGGGCAGGAAAGCACGCTGGGATGCTGGGGGACTGTGAGTTAACCTGAACCAGGAGAGAGTCTGGGACAGAAGTTACATAAACCAGTTTGACCTAAATCAGTTAAGTCCAATACTACAGTCAACCAGGCTTATATTAAACCACTTTCGGCCATTTTGAAAGTGATTTATGTGCACTGAACTTCTTTTCTGTTACAGGTTTAAACTGGTTTCTGATCACTTAAACAGATTTATGTGTAACTTCTGTCCCTAGCCTGAGTGACTTTTGCTCTGAGCACTCCAGCCACAAGGTTTTTCTACAAGGCTACTATTAGAAGCGCCACCAGTGTCAGCCAGTCTCCCACCTCCCACTTCTTTGGATTCCATACAGGGATGAGCTGCCTTCCCCTTGGAAAGGACAGAGAATTCCAGATCCATTTCTTCTGTACTGGGAATTACAGATAAGACTAATATTCTCCTAAGGACTTGCAGAGCACTTAATCCAGCCTGGAGAAAAGGTGTGTGAAAGGCTGGGGTTCTCAAAAAGGCACACAGGTTTCTAGATAAGATGCAGAACCTAGAGCCTATTAGAGGAGAGGTGGACTAGGGACAACAGCTAGTATTTTTGGAGACAGAAAGAGCAAAAAGCAGGGGGGAAAAGCAGCTCTGTGATGCAGAACTATGAAGCAGACAGTACGGGTCCATTTAAAGGGAAGCTGCATGAATCAGCAAATTGATAATACACTGCAGAGCCTTTCATATCTCAGTTGTTGGCTTGAATCCAGATCAGGTAAGCAGGAAATGAAGTTCATTTCTGCCTGGTAGTATGTTGGGAGTCTTGGGGCAAATTTGAGTGGAAAAGGGTCTGTTTCAGAACAAAGAGCAGAGCCCCATTTGATATGATGGTCAGTCCTTCAGCAGTCTCTGCAGAGGCAAAAGACTGAATTGTTCCAGGACTTTTAAATTCCTTTCACAATCTTAGATCTTTTTTATGTTACTAAATTTTGGCAGCAGAACTCTGATGCTGATGACAAAGCTTTGAATGTATTTGTATTCGAAGGTCTGCTGACAGTTATTGCGGCATGGTGCATCACATGGTGGTCTAGACATACACTCACCTTCAGTCAGCTGCCACAGCTCTTTCCCAGGTGGTGCCTTCCTAAGGTGAACGCCATATCCTTCCAGCATAGCTGATGAAGTGGAGCTATGTGGATCCAGCAGTAGCAAAATGGAGCTTCCAGAAACCACATGAGTGCACATGCACTTGGCAGCACGGCTGTGGTGCCTGCTGTCTGCCAGTAGAACCTCAATAGCGTAGACTGGTCCTTAGCAATGCTCCCTTCAGCCCTTGACGACAGCACTTAGGCAGAGCAGTGTGGGGACATCTGCTCTGCCATAGCCCAGGGCCTAATTCCTCAGGGCTGTCAATTTGGCACTTTTTTCGTGGCACTAAATTCACTGAAGGTTGAAGGAACGTGCTAAGCATAATGCCTGGATTTATGGGCTCTCTCTGGTGAGATTCTTTCCCTTCAAATGTTATTTGAACTAGGAGATAAGTTAAATGAAGGTGTTGCAGTCTTGCAGCATGTCAGGTCTGGTTCCATGGTAATAAGGTCTGTTCCTGTACCAGAATAACGCTTACTTTAGGCAATGACACCAAAGCTTTAAGTTCAAAATGTGTTCAATCTTCTAGTCCCGCACACATTTTCTCCCCCTGTTCCAAACACCCCTGTCACCTGCACTCCGCCTACTCAGTGCCTGCACAGCCTTGCTCCTTCTAACACTCCAAGGTTTGCACCATCTTTCAAGCCCTCCTGTTTGATTAGAAGGTCCTTTCATTACCTACGTAGCAAGCACATTCTGTCTCCCGGCGTAGATCTTTCCATAAAATGCAATGCTACAGCAGAACCAACTAAGCTTCTTGCCATCACTGACATCTAGAGCTGGGCAAGAAACTATCTTCCTTTTCTATGAAAATGTTGAGAATTAAAAATTTCCCATGCTGAACTGACATGATCAAAATCCTGAAAATGTTCATGAACCAAAACTCTTGGTGGGAGGGAGTGTTAAATACCTCTGGAGATCAAAAAAATACACCAAACATTTTCTTTTAGTGAGGACCCCTAGCTTTTATTATTGTCATTAACTTATATTTCCAAACACAGTTGTTTGGAACCAGCACACCAGAATTCTGCCTTCAAAAAAGTTCATAACAAAATATTTAGACAGGCTTGAAATGATTTTCAAAATTGGTTTTTAAAAAAGTCCAAATCAATCCTGTTCCATGTAAAGTTTATTTCAATTAAAAATATCGTTGAAAAATTCTCCATCTACTCTACATATTGCGGCTGGCCATCCACACTACCTTGAACTGTACTAGACTCAGACCTATCCCAAAAACTGAGATGCTGTCGCACCTAAATTTTGGAATCTGGATTTGGACCCAATTTTCACAGTAGAAGCGTTTTAGACTATGTCTGTATGGCACAGTGCCATGTATAAATGTCCAAGATAGTTCTAAGGCTCCTGCCAGATGTGCAAGTGAAGGCGTGATGGACTCTGATGCAGGGCTCCATAGTCTTACCTCCTGCCCTGCATGCGTGGATTGTGGCATTTGGCATCAGATCCCAACATGTCTTCCTGCTGGTGCAGGGAGAGCTCAGGATCACAATCCTGGGCTCCCTCTGCACCAGCAAGTTGCAGGCTTCCACAGTTGGAAGCTCCCAGCTGATCTGGCCTCCCAATTGCAGGAGTACATGGTGCTCCCCCACAGTTGGGAGCCCAGATTAATTAATGGGGCTTCCCACCACAGGGGTGCATGATGCACCACTGCAGCTAAAAGACATATCACCTGGGGCTCCAAGCTGCAGAAGCACATGATGCGCCCCTGCGACTGGGAGCCCCATCAGCTGACAGTGCTCCCAGTCACAGGGGTACACCCTACAACTAGGAGTCCCAGCCTGGCCACAGTTTCAATTATTGGCATGATAGGATACAGCCACAAAGTTATTACATTTTTTGTGTAATAACTTTATGGCTTATTCCTTGTTTTTATCACATCACTAATTGCATTAACATGTGGCCAGTCAACAACTTAAGAAATAAGTAACTGGTTAATCATGTCTTAAGTGTAACGTGTGCAAGGGGCGTAAAAGAGCTGAGAGAGGTAATTTATTGCATTCTTTTCCTCTTCAGTCCCTTTTGCCTCTCTTAGCACTGCCCTCTCCTTTTCCTTCCCACTCTTCTCTCCTTTCCCTGTCTTTTGTATTGAAATCACTGTATTTGATAGCCTATTCTCTGCATGTCCTTGCATAGGATCTGACAAGGTGAGCTATTGCTTACAAAAGTTTATGCATCTCTGATACAGTTAGTCTGTAAGATACAATTCTACCCAGCCTTCTGCATAAGGGAGCTAGCAAGGGTAAGAGTGTAATATAGAGAGTGATCACCCATCCTTAATTGGGTGGGACAGCCCCAAAATGTGAACACCAAGTCCCAGTCCCAGGCTGAATGACTCTGGGACAGCTTTTGTCCCAGATCCCCAGTATCATGTGCAGGGATCTGGGTTTTCCATTCACCATTGCAAAACCATGGATTTTCTCGTTTGAAGGAGAAAAACGCAGGAAACTGTGGGTTTCTCCTTGCAGTCTGGCAGAATTCTAGCCTGCAAGGGGCTGCTTGGCACTGAGGGAATGGGATGCAGGGGGCACCATGTGCAGGTATATGCATGCACATATCCACATGGCCAGGAATACAGCCAGGCAGTGGTGGAGATCAGCTCCCTACAGCTAAGTAGGCAGTGGGGGGAGTCTTGGAAGAGTGGTGGGGACTGAGGTTCCCACAGTGAGCGAGGGAGTGAGACTGGGGCTGTGGAAGCTGCCCAGCTGGGATGGTGCATGGAGCCCAGGGCTGGGCAGGAATGTGTGGCCACGGGGCCGGACAGGGAGCGGGATGAAGCCACAGTCAGGTCATCCAGGGGACAGCTGGCTCCCTGCCACTGCATGCACTCCCAGGGATGCAGGTGTCTTGGGGGGCACGTGCCCCTGCAGATTTGTGCATAGGTTAGGGTGGATGCGGGCTGCCTACTGCAGACTCCAGGCTCCCCACCCTGCTGCCCTCCCCCTGAGGCTACCATGGCCCAGTGGCAGAACTCAATGTGGAGGCTTGGTGCTGCTGAGCCCCGCACCAGCCATGCCACCATAGCAAGGTACCCCTTGCCCTCCCAGCAGTAGTAGGGAAGTGGTGGCAGAAGCTGTGTTTCCTTCTGCTGCTGAGTGGGCAGAGAGCACCTCACCATGGGGTTCCTGGTGGAAGCAGGCTCTCTGGTGGCAGCCTCTCTGCTGGGTCCTACCCTCTGGCCTGCAGAGACCCCCAGGAGGAAGGCAGCAAGGCAGGAAGCCCTGAGCCCTCAGTGGCCAGCCCACATCTGCCTTTGCTCTGGCCGTGTCGTGGGGGTGGGGTACATACACCACCTTTCAATTTTGAAAAGATGGTCACCCTAGTAATATAGCCATGTTAGAATGGATTTCTTCCCAAGCTAATATATTCCTACTCTCTTACCTGTGTACCCTACATGTTATACCCAGCCTGGTCACAGTGCCACACTAATATAGCTATGGTATTTCTGGTATCCAAGGCTAACTCATTTATAGACAGCTTAGGTGTCCCTATATGCCACCGTGTTACACTTTGCAGTCTTGTGCATATCCTTTCCCTTTTCACTGGGGCACATTTGTACACTTAAAAGAGATGGGGAAATTCAGATGTGAATCCAAATGTAACTCAGATATATGTCCTGTTTACCTGTTATTCTAAATATCACATGTTCTGATTTTCACTGTCTGCTCATCAAGGCAGTGACCGTTCTTTTCCTGTGTTCTGCAAACTGCTGCGTATGTTAACAGTAATAGCTAAATAGCACCATCATAAGACTTTAATGCAAACATCTGTTTAAATGAAACAGCTACTGTCTCATATTTCAATCTGAGATAAGTGACAGGAAAGCTTTACAAATACCCAAGAGATAGGAAGGAGTAAGCAGAATAGCAGGGAATGATTGCCCAGGTAAAGCAAATAGCAATAAGACTAATTTGCCAGCAGCAACAGCACAAAAGCAATGCCCAAGTACCTGTCACTACAGGATCCTTGGAGAAGTGATAAACTGCTCTAGTATGATGGTACTCATTTCCATTAGGGTCTGCAATAGCAGAATGAATGAAAGCAAACCCAGGGGGAGGGATAGAAACATTACTTTTGCCAGAGGTTGATATCAGCCCAAACTCCTACAACAAAAGATTATATGCCTCATATTTCTCCTGCATGACATAGCAAAACAGCCTTTTCAAGCTGCAATATAAGAAAAGTGTTGGTTTGATGGATCTACAAAGGACAGAAACGCCCAGAAAGGGTTGATTAAACAACTGAATAAAGATGCTTTTATCCTTGGCTGGTCAGTATCCAGCCTGCTCATATCTAATAAATGAAGAAGACTGATAACAATTTATGCTGTAGAACAGGGATGGATCCAAGCTCTGGGACTCCTCATGGGCTGGATCTGGACCAGGCAGTGGTGGGGCAAGTAACGGCAATGGTGGAAGCAGGGCAAACAGCATCAAGGTGAGTGAAGCTCACTTAAACATCCTTGCTTCTGACAGCTATTCCCAACAGGGCCCTACAGCTCTGGATTCTGTAGCAGGCCCTGCCTCAAATTTCCTGGCCTACCAGGAGCCCCACGCGCTGCAGGGAATGTCCTACAAGCAGTCCACAAGCCATGTTTGATACCCCTGATACACATGATTAAGCTAGCAGCACTGTGGATTTACTGTGCTCAGTGTCTTGATGCACATGTTTGGAGGCTGTATCAGCATGAGTGTTACAGAATGCTTGTGTGAACATACATTTCTGCATAAAAAAGAAGTCCTTCCCCATTGTCATCACTGGAATTTTTGCACTATGTCAGCACTTGCCAGGCATGTTCACACCAATTTCCTGGCATACCCCTTCCTGCTTGCACATGCCAAATGATGCAGTGCTCCAGGAGCATCTCTCACATCTACCCTTAAGTATCCCAGAGCTGGGATCTGAAGATCAACTATGGGACATACCTCAGCTTCACTGCCACATTTCTGAGATTGGCATGTGCCAGGTGGAGGGGAGGCTGGGGCTGCAGTGTAAATATACCCGGTGCACACACACAGAGCTGTTTTGTGCATCAGAAAAAGTTTTTGTGATATTACAGGCTGTTCATGTAGTGGCCCTCAGACTGCATCCAGCCCACAAGAGCCCTGGCCTCCTGCCTGGCTGCTACTCCCCACCATTGCTCCTGCAGCTGCAGGGGCAGCAGCTGGGATCTCAGGCTCCCTCCCCTTACTGGCTTCTGCTTCCCTGCCCAGACTCCTGAGGACAGGGCAGGGTCATGTAACAGGAGAGTGCTGTGTGCATGGCAAAACTGGGCTGCCTGCCTGGCAAGAGGGGCTGGTTTGCCAGTGTTGTGCATGCAGCCAGATGGGAGACAGTACTGCCCTTGCAGTGGGGAGACAGTCAAGCTGCTCATGCTTCCTGCATGCCAAAGGAGAGCCAATTTGTGTGTACAGACAGAGAGGAGGCGGCATTATCTGAGCAGTGGAGGGGAACCAGGCTGCTCGTACTGCCCATGCAGTGGGGGCACCTGGGCTGCTCTCACTGCCCACACAGTTGGGATGAAGCCAGACTGCCCATGTAGCTAGGAGAGACTCCAGCAGAGGCACCCACAAGGTGCACAACTCTGGGTTCTGCAGGCCCTGCGATGTCCTGGGGTTGGACAGTCCTGGTGTACTAGAATGTGTACAGCTAGGTGAAAGACTGCAGAGAGGAGTTGTCAATATTTGGCATTGACACCAATGCACAAAGCCACACTTTTAAGCACTGGGCACTAATTTTCCCACTATATCACACCAGTTTTATACAGGCATAGCTCTACTGGAGTCCATACTGATGCAAAACTGGCATAGCACAAAGAGGAATCAAGCTTTCAATTTGTACCCAAAGTCTGTGTGCATCAGGAAACAGAAGCCTCTAATGCACATAAGGTTTGCAGATATTGTTGCAAACAATCTGGCCCACATTGTTTATTGGTGAATAAACCAATCCTCCATAAGTCCTTGGTTATTTCAACCCACCATCGGTAGCCAGTCCTCACAAACCTGCAAGAAGTGGGTGCTCCTTGGGGTGCTTTGGATGCCCGCAGTCTGTACTGGTAATTAATATAACTCCTGTGCTACACAGATGTCATACTAAGTGGAATTTTTATGTAGAGGGCCTTGACCCTGCAACAGGATGAGTTCAATGGGATTTCAGTGGGAGCTTGTCACTAGTGCTCAGTACCCTACAGGTTACATCCAGAGGGTGTAAGGGTTACATCCAGAGGGGGTACAGGGACATGACCGCACCCTCCCTTTCTGACTATAGCACAGGAGCAGCAGCTGAGGACTTAAAACCCCCAAGAATTCCCCTCTCCTTTCCCCTCTGTGCTCAGGGACACATCCTCTACTCTCCTTTTCCCACCTCTCCCTTTCCATTCCCACCTTCTTCACCTACTCCTGCTGGTGTCCCTGCTGTCACATGTATGATAGGAGATTGTGTCCCACTGTGCGTGCCTGCCCCCAGGCTGGCTGAGAACACGCCAGGAGACAGGTGGGGAGGGAGCACCCCCACCACCGCCCCTTCCCCTGTTGCCACCACTGCTACTGCTGTCCTAGGCTGAGCCCAGCCTGTATGCATCCCATTTGGAGCAGAACATGAGCTCCCATGGAACTGGCAGTGATAGGTGGGAGAGAGAAATGCAAGAGAGGGGATGTGTCTCTGAGCATGGAGGGTAAGGGAAAGGGAGAATTCTTACCTTCTTTGGGATCGAAAAAGTCCCTGGCTGCTATTTCTTTGTGCAGTCTGCCCACCATGGTGGGGGATGGAGGAGGAAGCTGGGAGCAGAGGGATCCAATCACCCATGCAGTACCAATCACTGCTCCAGCTTCCCCCTTTGTCATTCCTGGATCCATGCCTGGGAGAGGCTACTGATGCTGGAGTGAACCAACCAGTGACCTGGTTTATTCACACAGAAAGCCACCCTTTCTCTTATCATTCTCTGACCTTCTTCCCCATTCATCTCAAACCACAGCTTCATCTAGATATAGACATTTAAAGAAAGGTCAGGGTGGGGTGGGGTCACCTACATTACAGCCCATGATGTCTGCTGATTTCAGACACCTGCTAGGTTTTCATCATCACCCTCCCTGCATGTCCCAAGTGAAAAGGGCAGAAAGCTTGAACACTTCAGGGGCTGTAGGGTTTTTTAACAAAATTTCCTTGCACACAGAGGAAGGAGGTATGCATCCCTGTGCTAGTGTTTCTGTGCTGAATGGTTACTTTTTCCATTGCCTTGAGAGCTATTTTAACATACGGATCAAGCGGGATCCAGATGATGATGTTTCACTCCTGTGACTTTGCAATTCTCTTCGCAGTGGTTTCATGCACCAATGCTCTACGTTGTTTGGATCACTTGTACCCTTGTCCTCTTTTGAGTTCAAACTCTGGCAACAGCGATGATCAAGCTGCCAGCACTGCCTCAATATGTCACTTCACATTGGTCTCTCTAGACGAGAAGGCCACTTGTCTCCGGAAAGGCACAATAATTTGTGTCAGCTCATTAAGCTGGCATACTGCTGATTCAGGCACTGAGCTCTGAAGGAGCACTTTGTCCCAGTGCTGTAATGGCCTTTCCCCTCTATCCCTGGGGGACAATAGGGGATAAGAGCCTTGAGGTTAAGGTCAGAGGACTGAGGAAAGATTGTTAATGCCAATTTGAGTGAAAATTAAAGCTGGAAATAAATGATTTGAATACAAAAATGGTGCACTTGAAAAGAGGTATGAGTGAGCAATAATGAGCACTAAGTCCGGTACCTTGGATGAAGTCCAGCCTAGGGAGCTACAGCCAACCACCCCCCTAGGTATATTTCCTCTTTGCTAGAGACAGGGGAAAGTTAGTAGGCTAGGAACAGTTATTCCAGGCTTTATTCTTCCCTTCTCACTCGAGGGTGTGAGAAGAAATGGTTTTACAAAGGAACTATAAAAGTGAAAATGGTGTCTTACACATAAAGTGCACAATGCAGGTTCATACAGTCAAAAGAATGTTAAGGAAGGATGGGAGCAGAGCAACGGAGAAAGGGGCTGCGAGGTAAATTGAAGAAAATATAGTACTTTTTTTTTTTAAACAGACAGCAGTTTTTAAGTGGATTCTGGAAATGAACATCTAATGCAGCTGTCTTGGATGGGTGATGATGGGGTAGTGATACATGGTAGGAATAGGCAGGTAAGCAGCATTCTGCTTCTACATGGTATCCAACTTATCTGTTCTTACAATCTGAGTGCCCTTTTTTACAGAAGGCTGGGGTCTGAAGAGCCAGGACTTGGAGCTTGTCAGAGAAAAGAGAGTTCATTCTTTCTGAGCTAATCAACTAAGAAATTTGCAATGGGGTGTTCAATTTGCAGAGAGATCATAGACTGTTTCATGGCAATATTCCTTTTGATCTGTTAATGCTAAAAAAAAAAACCCCCAAAACCACCCCTCGGTTCCCTGAATGAAAACTGGAGCACTGAGCAATGCGCTTAATTGGATGAAGGACTGTTATGAGGCTATAATTTTTACTGCCTATCTCTGCAACACACACTTCACCTCCTTTTCCTCCTCATTCCAAATGCTAGCAAACATTGCTAGACAAGCTTAAAAAACACCCTCACCATTGAGCTTCCCTGCTAATTGGCAGAGAAAAAAAATCCTTTGACTGAGGGCTATATTTCTGCTGAATGCTTACTTCAGTTTGGCAAATTAAAGGCATTTATATGAAACCCTCCAATCAATATCATGGGTTGTAATTATTCAGTCACACTTGTATTTTCTATTCTAGACAACAGACTGAGTGTGCTGAGCTGTAACTGTTAGTGGGCTTATGCAGCTTGTTTTCTTTCAGTAATCATGATCCACAGGCAGTTAGGCAGATGGACTCTATGGGGAAATTAGAAACAAACTTATCACAAAATATTGCAGAGATACAGCAGTGGTTGCTATGAATGCAATGGTATTCATGATAAAGAGTGATCTTATTTATCATATTTCTGTTGGTTCCTGTTAGCGTTCTTTTATTCCTGGATGTGAGCTGAAAAAAACAGTCTAGTTAAACAAAGACTCTGCTCCAATTGCAAAATAAATCCAAGCTGGAACTGTTGTGATATTTGAAAGAATATGGATAAAACCTCTCTCTGCAACCTTCCCTTCTCCCCTCCCCTGCCAGTATTTTTGTTTCAACACATCTCTGTAGAAGGGAATTCCTCGTTCTTTCTGAGGCTGGAAGTGCTGAAATATTGCAAGAAAGGGTGACCTGGAGATGCTTCCACACTTACCAGAAGATTAGACTGGTCGGGTTGCCAGAGTTTTGTGAACTCCAACCCAATTTTGCAAACTAAAGTACACCACAGAAAGTTCTTCTAGGAGTTTGGGGACAGTTTTCAGAGGCACAAATGAAAGTTAAGCCCCCAACTCCCCTCGACTTCAAATACGAGTAGGGTGCCTGACCAGCCTTTCAAGCCTCTGATATTTAACCACAGTACCACAGTAAATTTTCACTATGAGGAAGAATCACTTTCAATTGCTATTTATTACCTCACCAGAGTCACAAAAATCTTCCTCACATATTATTTCTGACAGTGACATCAAATATTGGAAGATCTCCCAATACCATGTATTTTCTTAGACTAGCTATGTGTAGTGGTGCCCACTGAAGAAATACAGTGTAGTGAAATATCTGCCCAGTTCTTACCATCATCTTCTCTCTTTCCAGTACCTGTTGCAACAATATAGCCATAACTTTTCCCCATGTATCTTACCTTTTACTGAAAACTAATAGGGATGCTTTCTACAAACAGAAGCTCTTTTCATATTAATGTATGATGATAGGGAAACCAACAACTTACTTACTAGATGGAATCCAGTTCTCACTACCAGACCAGGATCAAGGATTTTTGTGGGTGATATCTTTTATTGGACCAACTGCATGGTTGGGATAAAGCTAAACAAGCTTTTAAAAGCAAAGCTTTATTCATGGGGGCTGAGGGAAGAGGCAAGCACAGCAATTATTACGTAGAGCTATGAAATCGGAGAAGCGAGACCGTGCCAGAGGTAGCTGACAAACAATTAGCAGAAGAAAAGAAGCAAGATTAATAAGAGATCAAGGCTGACCGAAAGGGGGAGATTTATCATCACCTGGAGTGTGAAGGATGACTTTCAGGAATCAGGTGTATTATAGTATGCCATAAAAATCAATATCAGTGTTTAGTCCTTGGTTCTTAATGTCCAGCCAGCTTATTAATTTTTCCTCTCAAGCTTACCTTTTGAAGGTGTAAATTTCCCTGGAGTATAAGGATAGTCAGGTCAGAAAGGAAGTTGTTTTGTGAAAAATGTGCTCCTCCTGGCATTTGTGTCTCTCTGTCTTTTATTATTTCTTCTGTGAGAGGTCATTCTGGCGCATAGCTTCTATCTAGTTTTACCTATATAGTTACCACGAGGAGACGTGGTACATTGGATTAGATCAGGAGTGGGCAATTATTTGGGCTGTAGAGCAACTTAAAGAGTTTTGGTGAACTATTGAGGGCTGCTTGTGTGCGCACACACTCTCATACACACAAACACTCACACAGCACATCTACATGAGACATTTAACTTTGCATTAGCATAGTTTACTGCGAAGTAAGCATATGCATCTACATGTGCACATGCGTACTTCACAGTAAACCACCCTAATCCCAAGTAAATTTGCTACCCACAAATGCAAATAACAATAATATTTTGTTGGTCTAATAAAAGATATCATCTCTACTACAAGTCCTGACTGCCTTGTTGTATAAAGGTAGATTTCAGGCTGGCCAGGTGGGCATCGCAAGTAATTTCCTCAGAGTAGATCTGGTGGTACCTGAGAGCCTGACTGTAGATTTTCTGGTGTGCATGGGATAACTGCTGGTATTGTGGACATACCTAAGCATGGTGGTCCAGGAGGTTTTTATTTACCAGGCCAGTATGTTTTATTTTTTGTTTACCAGGCCAGCATGCAGTCACACGTGGTGGAGAACACAGAAAAGACCTGAGAGAGAGGCCAAGAATATGGTGCTCCAATCCAGATTAGGTTTAGGGGAAACATCTAGATTTCAGGACTGAAGGTAATCAGTGCTAAATGGCAAAGCCTGACAGTATTAACATTCAATGAGCTGTGCCCATATGATTTTGGCCCCAAATAACCAAAATCCCACAAGACCAGCTGCTCTGCACATATTTCTACTTCATCATAAGACAGAGTGGCGATACAGAAAACAATTCCCTTCTGGTTTTGGATCTGTCTCAAGAACAAGAATTATCTGGTTTGAATTATAGCTTTTGATTCCACCCATCCCTGCTAGCAATTTTTGGCAGAGTGAAACTTGACATTCTGCTTTGGATCTATCTTTACTGTCTTGGAAATACTTTGTAGTCATTTGGATTGTATTATTCAGTTACTTTTATAGCTAAATTTTCTGCCATCCCTTGCCAAATGATTTATCTTTTGTAGGTTATATCAAGACCACCAAATATGGAAGTCTGCCCCCAATTTTTATTAGCAAACTTCTATAAAAGCACCCAAGTTCCATTCAGCTCTCAGCTCTATTTACATTTTATTATATTTGCCCATAAGCAAGAACAGCTTTGGTTTTCTTTGGGACTGAGCTACCTGAAAAACCACCTCCCTTTCATTTTTCTACCAAGGCAATTGCTATCACTGGGGACACCTCAGCTACACAAACTCTGGTTGAAAAGAGGTCAGTGGCAAAGAATTTTCCATTAGAGGTCTTTTAACTTATGGATTCATAAAATACACGACAGAATTTCTAGTTTTTTCCAGTTTTCTTCTTAAACAACTGGTTTATTTACTTTGCTCAATGGCAAAAGCATCCTTAAAACAGATCTTATAATTATGTCCCTATCTGTCACTTATAGTGTGACAAGACCCAGGTGTTTCCCATTTTGGTTGATATTGTTATGAATGGGCATACACTGGGATGCTTAAGGGTTTATTGGGATGACACTGTGGCAGGAATACCTAAAGCACTGTGGAAGTAGCTCTTTGTCAGGCAGAACTGAGATTGCTAATATAAAACTAAATGGGCCTGTAGAATATCAAAAATCCTAAACGGTTCTGGTAGCATCAGAGCACATTCCCAGTTGGAGAGAAACCCTTGGCATCACAGGGAAGTAGGAAAAACAGATCCAAAACGTCATCATACAAAAGAACAAAAGAAAAAATATACAATATGTACCTTACTGTTAGCTTGTGTTAAATGCTCATACTGTAACAAACTTTCTAATGTCTTGAAGAACCATTGCTCACACCGGAACAAAGTCACATGCCAGAGGCCTTATGGGAGTTCTCCTTTTGCTCCCTTGATAGGTATTTATGTTTTTTAAAAGGGAGGATCAAAATGGCTTTCTAAGTAGCCTGCTAATGGTTCAGTCTGCTAATGGTATCTGTAGACTTCTCACAGTATTTGCTGTGTTTAAGAGATGAGAGAAAGCCACCAAGGTTGGGCCTCCATTCAGAGTTGAAGCAGCCCAAAGTTTGAGGAAGTTTAGATGTGGGGTTTTGCTTCTTTGACCAAAAAGTCTGTACCTGAGTCAAGTTTGGATTCTAGTCCCAGATGCCCCCCGCCACACACACATAAGGGGTTTGCTTCAGGCTCATCTTTTGTTTTATTAACGAACAAACCAAAATTATGCTGAAAGCTTGCTTAGTGAGCATGATGTTCACTGTAAGGGTGATCAATGCTTTGCTCTGTTATCTTGGAATCCACTCAAAGTTAGCATTAGTCAGCACTGGCACAGTTTGCCAAAATGACAGATTTAAAAAGCTAGTATCTTGATCAGTCCATTGTTACATTACCCAATAGATTAATAATTTGGGTAAGAGCTAGTGTATTTTTTTTAAATAAGGTTATAAAAAATCCTGTTCAGTGAAATGCATTCCTGCAGTGGACCTCATTAGCAGTGCTGGCAGGTGCTTAAATAGTTAATACTGGAGGACCCACCAGGAGGTCCCTCATGTAATGCTAACTATCTATGTCACTTCCAGGTTACTCTTGATAACTAAGTTGCTTCTCTGTGTTCCTTGTTTAGGTGCACTCCAACAAAGCAGAGTACACCAAAATGTACCCTGCCAGTATGCTATGCTTTAAAACTATGGGTAAGTAGCTTACTGTGTTACTGCTAAGTAGCTTTTTGGCTATGCTGTTAGGATTATAGGAAAGTAGGTCTGGAAGGGACCTCATGAGACCATCTAGGCTCATCCAGTGTACAAAGCAGGACTGTCCCTGACAAAACCATCCCAGCCAAGTGGCTGTCTAACCTGCTCTTGAAACCTTCCAAGGATGGAGTGTCCACAATTTTTCTCAGTAGTCTGTCCCAATGCTTAGTCACTCCCAAATTAGTCTCAAACCTAAATTTCTACAGTAATAGCCAACTTCTTGTTTACCTCTAAAATAACTCCACTGAGTAAAATGGAGTTATATAAGAGATGATCTTGGCCAAGAGGTTCCAGTAACAGGATATTGCTCTCATGGTTTTACTTACTATTTTCTGGTAGAGTAAATTCAGCCTATTGCAGAGGACAAGCCCTTGCCCTTTCCACCCATCTGCTGACCCTCTGCAGAATATAAACCTCACCCATATAGGACAAGCACACTGTTTTACTTAATAAGGACCACATTGCCTATGCTTCTGACATGACAAAACCTCCCTCGCAAAAACATTAAAATTCAGCAAAAAATGCCTAAAGGCACCATTTAATTGATATCTCTAATGTTCCATGATAACTGTAGAGGGTGAGATGGTGACATATTTCATGGAGCTCGTAATCTTCTGTGTTAGAAAAACACAGGTGGCACATAACATATAAATAAACCTAGAAGGACGATACCCCAGCTCTGAAAGTTTGGAGGCTGTGGGATGATGGATTTGTATATGAATACAGATGTAAGTTTCCTGGCATGGATTATTCTCTAACATGCTGAATGCTGCCTTTACCCACTGTTCTTTAAGGCACTCATTACATACTGCACACAATTATTGCTGCTCTTCTAAAAAGAAAATGAGCCCTTTAAGATATTGGCAATTTATTATGCTCGCTTATTATTTACCTGTTTTAAAGTAGGGATTTCACAGGATAGGGAGCCATATTACTTGCAGTCTGCTGTTAATACAAGCTAACCTTGGACACTAGGTTCAGATGCCCAAATCTGCACTCAGATCAGATTTCATTGCCTTGTTCTTTCCTCTGGTTTTCTGGTGGGTTTCTTTGGATGGGGAGTATCTTAGCAGCCAGCTGCTCTTTCCAGGCTGCTGTAACTCCACTGAGCCAGAAGCCTGTAGAACCTGAAAGAGGTAATCCCTCAAACACGTTTTCCCAGATACAAGTATGTAACTTGTATGTAGTTGTATATAAGTATGTTGTATACAAGTATGTGACTTATATACAAGTATGTAACTCTGAGTACACAGTGTCTCTTGCTATTAACTGTCGTGAGCCTTTGTTGGGAAGGTCAGCACATAAATGGCATAAGTAAATAAATAAATACTTCTCTTGATGGAAGACCTTTGTAGGCAGGCCAAGCAGAGAGCTAAATTGACCTACTATCCAAAGTTCAGATCTGTGTGCCAAAGTCTTCTGAGAGTCCTGAAATAGGAATATTGTCCCAAAACTGAATACTGATCATTCTCCGACCTTTCCCCCTGAACAGCCTCT
>NW_017728947.1:45039046-45040109 GCF_001723895.1 Crocodylus porosus | reverse complement strand
TACTTACCAGCACAGAACCTGGGTCCAGCTCCCTGCGGCAGCAAGCGGGGACTGCCTGAATCTCTGAATCTTCTCTGAATCAATTTGGAGGCTTCAAATGGATTCAGACCTTTTAATAAATCTTCTGATTCCATTTGGATTCAGAGATTCGGCTGCTGAATCTCCTCCAAATCAAATCAGCAACCAAAGTTTCACACAGCCTTACAGGGCAGCATCCTGCTGCATCAGCTGAGAAGACTCAGCACACATTGTTTCTGGTTTGGGAAGCAGCTCTAGGTACTTCATGAACTGGAAGCAATGTAGCCATATTCACGCAGCATTGTGCCTGGGCAAATTACCCACTACCTCCTGAGCCCAAAATAGTGTAGTCAAGTTCACATGGTTCTGCTCTTGGGGAACTTGGCTCTCTTTCTCATTAGGGCTAATTAGACTTCCCACGACACCACACTACAGTGGTTACGCTAACTGAACGGGAAGTGTCATAGGCTACAATTAGTCCCAGGGGACTATGGGGTATCTGGGTTGTGCTCTGGATTTTCCAACCCCAAAGCTGGTGGTTTTACAGAGGGGCCCAGGCTAGAAGGACCATAATTACTGCATCTGCCTGGATCACCAAGGGCATCTGGGAATGCCTGATCGCCAAAAAGGCGGCATACACCCGGTGGAAGGGGGTGCTATCTCCAAAGAGGAGTATACCTCCTCTGCTCAGGCCTGTAGGGGGGCTGTCAGGAAAACTAAGGCGGACATAGAGCTAGGACTTGCATCCAAAATCAAAGATAACAAAAAGTCCTTTTTCAAATATATAGGGAGGATGAAGAAAGCACCAGGAAATGTGGGGCCCTTGCAAGATCCTCTGGGCAATCTGGTGGTTGCACCAGAAGAGAAAGTAGACCTCTTTAACCAATTCTTCACCTCTGTTTTCTTGGCCAGGGACCAGGACTTCCCCACCTGGATGCCAGACGGACTCGAGGGAACACCTCCAGACCTCAGGTTGGGGAGGACCGGGTTAGAGAGCTTCTGGAGGGGCTGGACATATTCAAATCAGCGGGTCCAGATGCTCTCC
>NW_017728947.1:45031120-45038301 GCF_001723895.1 Crocodylus porosus | reverse complement strand
TCTGGAACCAACTTCCAAGGGAAGTGGTGCTGGCTCCTACCCTGGGGGTCTTTAAGAAGAGGCTTGATGCCTACCTGGCTGGGATCATTTGAGCCCAGTTTTTTTTCCCCTGCCCTGGCAGGGGGTCAGACTTGAAGATCTATAAGGTCCCTTCCAACCCTACTTCTATGATTCTATGCCCACTGCTTTAAGCCCTGTGGAACAGTATTGAGACCCCTATAGAGTGAGCCTGCCCACCTACTGCCTGCACTGTGCTTATCCTGTGGATAAAGAAAGGACTTCCATCCTCCAGCACTAGATTTTCTCTCAAATACCCACAAAAATCTAATTAAAAAAAAATTCTCTAAAAAATTCTGGAATTAACTGTGACTATCAGAAACTTTTGGCATGCATTTGGAAGCTGAACACAGTCCTGGAAAAACAGTAGAATAATAATTAGCAAGAACATATGCCACTAGTACTGGCACTGTGTATTAAATGAACTTTTTAAACCATGTCTGCCTGTATTAAATAAATATGCTCAGGTCCCACTGCCACATTCCTCATTTCTTCTAGTGTGAAATCAAAGGGATTAAGACTTATAATTAAGACACCTGAGAAAGGAATGATCAGTTTTGCTAGTGCAAATTACTTCAGAAGCAATGAACTGCTGCCGTTCTGTTTGCTGGTTAGGGAAGCCTGTTTGATTTAATCTGATTAGGGAAAAATTATTTCCCTAAAACAAAGAACCAATATTTCTTTAAGATAAAAAAGGAACCAATGTGTCTTAGCTGCAGCTCAAAATGTAACAGAAGATGTTCAGCTCAAGGGGGCAAAGGTAACTATGTGATTAAATCAGATATATTTGCAGAGACCAAGAGAAAATATGTATCATGTACAGGAGCAGAATTACTGAGTTTATTTCTAAATGGATGGATCTTGTTAGCCCACAGAGAACTCTTCAGGGATGCTCATGAATTTGGGAAAGCTGCACATACTGTATGAAACAACAAGCTGTAACTTTGCAGATTCCTGCCTTGCAGAACTAGAGTCTGAAAAGATGTAATGAAGGTCTAATGCATTAGGAATAAATTTATCTTGATTTATTCTTGTCATATAACAAAATATTCTCCATGTTCATGATGGCAGAAAAGATCTTGAAGCCCTTAGCAGTAATATTTATAAAGTTGTGGGAGACAGGTAAGGTTCCAGTGGACTGGAAAATGTCAACACTAGTTCCCATCTTTCCAAAAGGGAAAAAGGAGGACCCGGGGAATTAAAGCTGGTTAGCCTGATTTCTATACCTGGGAAGTTTCTGGGAAAATAAAAAATCAGTCTGTAAACATCTGGTGGAGGAAAGTTTGATCACTAGCAGCCCACATGGATTTGTTAAGAACAACTCATGCCAAGCCAACTTGAGATGCTTTTTTGACAAAGTAACTGGTTGGGTGAATGGGGGGGAGAGGGGAAACAGTTGATACAGTATACTTGGACTTTAATAAGGCCTTAGATAAAGTCATAACATGATATTCATATAGAAGAACTAGGGAAATGTGGGCTAGGTGTAATTACTGAAAGGTGAATAGATGGTTGGCTCAATAACTGCATGCGAAGGATAATTATAAATGGATCAGTGTTGGAATGGCAGGAAGTGTCAAGTAGGATTCTGCATGGTTCTGTCCTGATAGAATAGAGAGTTTCCTGATCAAGAGTGTAGATGACAAAAATGGGAAGGACTGCAAACACTTTGGAGCACAGAAGTACATTCAAAAGACTCTTGATATATTAGAGAGCTGGGCTAGAGGCAGCAGAATGAGATTCAACACAGAGAAATGTAAGGTGCTGCACTTAGGAAAGCATAATCAATTAACACAAATACATAATGGAAGATAATTGGCTGCATAATACCATTGCTGAGAAGAATCTGGAGGGTTGGGTGGGTCACACATTCAACCTGAATCAGCAATGTGATGCAGTTTCAAACAAGTAGATGCAACTTTGGTTTGTATCAGTAGAAGCGTTAGGTATAAGAGACAGGAGGCAATAATGCCACTCTACTTGGTGTGGGTTAGGCTTCATCTAGAGTACTGTATGGAGTTTGGGTTTCACATTTTAAAAAGGTTTTATGGAAGTTACAGAGGGTCCAAAATGGGCAAGAAAAATGAAAAAGGGCTTTGAAGGCAAACCAGATAAGGAAAAGCTGAGAGCAATAAGTATGTTCAGCTTGCAGAAACAGCTAATGAAAAAGGAATATGATAGCAGGCTTCTGAAGGACTGCCACAAAGAAGAGGCAGTATCTTCTCTCTCACTGCAGAGTAGGATATATAGCAATAGGTTAAAATGGCAGCAAAGTAAGTTTAGATTGGATGTTAAGAAAAACTTCTTCCTTGTTAGAACAGTAAGGCAGCAGAACAGACTGCATAGGGAAGGTTTGGAACCTCTTCCACTGGAGGTTCAAGAAGAGATTGGATAAGCATTATTCAGGCCTGGAACATGTGGTAAAGTTGCTTGGAACTGTGTTTGCAGCCCCCAGGTTTCAGAACAGAGTGGGGGGTGTTCTGTGTTTCCATGCATCTGGCCTTTGCTGGTTGTCACACAGGACCAGAAGAAATATTTCCCCTCCTGTTGCTATAGGTGTCAGGGCTCTTATTTTGCCTTCCTCAGAAGCCAAGGCTGGGGATTTTGACTGGGGTGTTCCAATGTTAAAGGTAGTCCCAAGTCAGTCAATACACAGCGTTAATGCGCCTTAATGTGTTTACACGTATGTTAATGCACTTTAGCTATTTGCGCCTAAATTTGATACCTGCTTTTGCAGGTATCAAATTTAGGCATGAATAGCCTAAAATTGCCATTTTTAAGGTGCATTAAGGACACACATGTGCAGATGCATGTCTGTAAAGTGCCTTACATCAGGCTAAAGTGCCTTAAATTGGCACAAGTAGATGCATCCTATGGCTAGGGACAGACATTGCACATAAACTGGTTTAAGTGATCAGAAACTGGTTTAAACCTGTAACAGAACAGATGTTCAGTGCACATAAACCAGTTTGAAAATGGCTGAAAGCAGTTTGAGATAAACCTAGTTGAATGTAATGTCATACTTAACTGATTTGGGTCAAACTGGTTTATCCAATGTCTGTCCCAGACCTCTTCCTGGTTTAATTTATACCAGAGTCCCCCCAGCATCCCAGATGCTTTGCAGTCCTGGGTGGGGCTTGCTGCTCTAGAGTAGGGCTGGTCCCACTCCTCAGATCCCTAGCTGGAGCTCTGGCAGACTCTGCAGGCACAGCAGTGTCTGCTTGGCTTCCCCTTGCTCCCCCGCCCTCCCTGCTCAAGCAGGTATTCTCCCCCTCCCCTCTCTCACAGTACGGACCATAGCCAGCACGTTGTATGTAAGCTAATGCTGAGAGGTGTCTGTCTAAGGCAGACAGACCAGTGTCCGCTTAGGGCCTTTTGGAGCTAATCAACAGGTCAGCTGGTAATCTCCTTGGAAAAGTTGTTTAAGAAGAGCTTGAACTAATGAGAGAGGCTTTTGTTTTCTTGATGAGGTGCTAAATGTTGTATCAACTCCCTGTTGTTTTCCTCACTGATCAGAAGCAGCGGTGGCAGGGGGGGGTAGAACTCCTCCCTAATCAGAGCATCCTACTGGGGCATGGCCACCCCTCCCCATTAGCTCAGTACTATGAAAGGGAAGGGATGGTTGCTCTAGCACCCCCCAGCTTCTAGCCTGAGCCACTGAAGGCATGTGCCTGCATTTCTTCAGTCCAGAGGGAATGTCTGGACGGTTGTAAATTGGTTCAGCCTAGCCAGGTTAGACTAACCTGCAAAGATTGAATCAATTCAGGCTGCAGCTTTTTGAATGTCTGCCCCTAGCCAATGAGGTCTATACTGCAAGCTTTGGCTGGCCTACCTCTACTGGCCTACCTCTACCTCTATTCTACATATGTGACAAAACACTGTTTGTGACTAACAGAGCTAGTTTAGTGCAGATAGTTTTGTCAGTATAACTGAGTTCACATGGGCAGAGCAGAAGTAAACTTTTTCCACAATAAGCACTTTGCCAGTATAATATACTGATATAGCTACACTGGTGAAAGCTTTCAAACATAGCCTTGAAGTATAATAATTTAAAATGAGCTAAAGCCACTTTGCTTGTAATGGAGTGCAACCAAACTGGGGTTTGGTATACTTGAAACTTGATCCTCTGGTTAATTCAACTAAACTTTCCAGAGAATACCCAAATAGGCACACCCTTAGTCAATATTTGTACAGCATTCAGCTTTGGTCTTGGTTGGTACTGACGTGATTATCATAATAAGCATAAATAATAATAAGAAGAAGTGGGCTCTTGAGAATGTCAAACGAATTAGAAATCCATACTCAATTCTTCTTCGTCAATGCAGACACTGCATGGAAAACGTGCTTAGGATGTATAATCAATAGAATACAGATCTCATGGTGGCTAACCAATATGCTATTCAGGTATTATTCACTATTTTACCGAGAGGACTGTTTTCTCAGATAATTCCTTTGGAAGTGTTTTTATCTGGCACTGTTATACTAGGGTTTATATGTGTTTGTGCACAGCAAGGGGTGGGGAATGGTTTTGTGCATGCAATCCAAATTTGAGGTTTCATTTAGTTACATGTCATATGTGCCACTTAATTATTCTCGTCTCAGGCCTTCCCTAAAATGTGTTTTCATGACCTACAGCTTCTGAGCTATCAATTTCTGAATGCCTGCTATGAATGAATAGTGATTTGGGAACTCTGTGACCTTCTTTGAAGTGAAAGCTAAAGAATGGCACACTAAAAAAAGTTCTTATCTTCACAAAAAGTCAAAAATACAAGTCACTTTGTTGACAGCCCACAGTCAATTTCAAAAACATTAACAAGCTGAAACAATCTCATCTGAAATGTTCACACAGCAGTGGGCATGAAATGTATGAAGTGCATGACAGCTATCAATAAAGGATACAATGCTGTTTTAAGATTAAATATTAAGGCAATTCGAAAAGATTTGTCCATCCATTGTTAGCTACTTGTTCCAAAGAGTGGGAAAGTATTGAAGCAACAGTTTGCAAATAAAAACAGTGATCTCAGGGGTATGATTTCATTTCTATCATCTAGAAAATACCATCAAATCTGTGTCATTTGGAAAGATAGGCCAGTACATGAACAGAAATTTGTTTCTTGCTTAGAACCATAAGAATTGGAAATTGTCTTTCAGAACAGATACTACTCTGAGCAAAGGAATTGGAAACTTTTCAAGTGAATATATTTTTCCAGTATAATATGTATTATAGTAAAATTAATAGTAAAAAAATATTCCAAAATCAAGAATTTGCCAATGTTATGGCTTCTACCACCAAAAGTGACTCAGTCACCCCACCCATCATATATGCATACTGGTATGTATTAGGCATGATACAATAAAGCTTTTAATATTTAATAAGAATAACTAGGAATAGAGAATTTTCTTTATATGCAATTTAACTAATTTAGTGAGTAGAACCTTAACATATGGAATTTCCTTATTTTTGAGTGTTTGTTTACACAGCGTCTATGTTACATAAGTAATATTTCTAAGGATGAGGAAAATATCTGGAGCTATTTCGTTCATAGAGTTTACAAATTACTCTGGCTCAAGCACACAGAACACTGGATCTACCCTGCGGAGCTGGGCAGCTTCAGCAGTATGCCAGCTGTGGGGTAGGAGGGAGATGCACTTTAAAATTTTGCAAATTGGTACATGTATGCCCTGTAGTTGTTAAAGCTTTGGAGAAAAGAGCTATCCCTTGCATTGTAGCACAACATAACCAGACCCCCATATCTAACACAAGGCCTAGGAACAGAAATTACACCCGAACTGGTATAAGTGATCAGAAACTGGTTGAAATCTGTAACACAACAGATATTCAGTGCACATAAGCTGCTCTCAAAATAGGCAAAACTGGTTTAAGATAAACCTGTATGGATGTTTTACCAGACTTAACTGATTTAGGTTAAATTGGTTTACTGCACTTCTGTCTCAGATCCCCTCTGGATTAAAGTTAACTCACAGTCCCCCCAGCATCTCAGGAAGCTTTGTACCGCCCCCACAATGCCCCCCACCCCCGACAGGATGGGCAGACTAGCTTTGGCCCAAGCTGCCCACTCCAGCCGAGCAGGGAGGCGTGTTCTAGTACCCCTCGGCTTATGGTCTGGACCACTGCAGGCATGTGGCTGCATTTCTGGAATCAAAAGTGAATGTCTGTTCACTTGCTTATCAGTTTAATCTACACAGCTTAGACTAACCTGCAAAGATTGAATAATTCAGCTTCAGGCTTTTGATTGCCTGTACTTACCCAAGGGTGTTTTGAGCTTGTTTGGGGTCTTTAGAAGAGTAAGATGTGATGATCATACCTGGCTCTTCCTAGTAGAAAACCTTAAAGGGCACATCCAGACAAGCATGCATGTGCATCTTGCAGCATCTCAAAGCCCTGTGAGACACTGCAAAAGGCACATGGAGGAATGAGAAAATGTTCCTCATGCTGCAAATTTGGAGCACAGGGGCAACATTAGATATCTAGGGGTCCAAAAAAAAAACAAGTGGAAAAAAAGCAGGACTGTGCCCTGAGGCAACTGGACGCTGGATCCTCCACAGAAACACTCTGGTAGGAGCCAGAGCATCTCTATGACTAGCCCTCACCCTGGTGCTGAAGCACACTGCCTGCCCATGCAGGTCAAGCAGCGTGCCAGCGCAGGGAGCTGGATCAAGGCTCCAGTGCCAGTAAGTAGGGGGTGGGGGGAGACCCAGATGAGGGGGGAGAGGACCATGGGGGGACCCCCACCCAACTCTCCCAGCCCCCCGATCCATGCTCCACCTGGCCCCATCTCCCACCTACCACCTGATCCATCCCTGCCCCACCCAACCCCATCCTCCCAGCCCCCCAAGTCCCCCTGATCCCTGTCCCCCCAGCCCCATCTCCCACTTCCCACCCAAGCCCCTCCATCACTGCCCCTCTGAGCACCAGCATCCCAGCCTTTAAAAAAACAACCAAACAAGCAAAAACCCAGCACTCACCGGTACTAGTAGCTGCTGTCAGGGGTCACTGGGGGCCCCCCACACAATATGGGGCTGCGTGACAACCCCAGCAGCCCAAGCCCAGGCCCCTCTGCCCCCTGCTGCATGGGAAGCCTCTGTCAGGAGGCCCCACAGCC
>NW_017728947.1:45029489-45030602 GCF_001723895.1 Crocodylus porosus | reverse complement strand
GTGGCTGACCTCCTGGCCAGTTGGGGCCAGGAGGACATGCTTTGACAGTTCAAAGCAGGCCACCACACCCAGAACATCTTCCAGGCAATAGCTGCCCAGATGACCGGGCAGGGGGCACACATGGCAGTAGTGCCACACAAAGGCTAACTTTCAGCCACAGCCCACTGGCAGCTGGCCCAGAGGGGAAGATGCCTCTATTGGCTGTGCAGTCCCCATCTGGGTCTGGCAGGTGTGCAGCAGGTCACTGCCAGGCAGCAGCCCCCACTGCCAGGCTGCTGCAGTGAGTAGAGGGTGCAGAAACCTCTCAGGGCTGCTTCAGCAGTCCAGCTGGCACAAGGGGTAGTGTCCTCAGGTACCAATTGGGTGGGACCCAGAAGCTCCTGAGAGTGAGTAGCCCTGAGCTACTTGACAAAGCAGCTTTTTGTACTGATGGGGCTAGGACAGGGCAGCTTTTTATACTGCTGGGGCCAGCACAGGCTCTAGCTCCCCCGGCTGTAGATCCAGGAGGAGCCAGGCAGAGTTATTTTGCCTCAAGTAGCACAATTTGCCCCACACCAAAGTGCATGGCCAGGCACATGCGCTGAAGCAAAAAGTCCCCATGCAAATGGCAAGTGCACACGCTTGCATTTGTGGCCGCACCCAAAATGTTCATTGAACTATATCAGGGCTATGAAATGACGAAACAGGTCATCACCTATGCAAGCTTATGCCTCACTGAACAGTTTCTAAGGTGTCACCCTGCTCTGCTATCTGCCTTGTTAAAGGTGGTGTTGGAATGATGTTGCAGCCATGATGGTCCATGAAATATGCGAGTGGCAAGGATTTTTCTGGGTTATATGTATTATTGGCCCTGGGCCCTGGCTCCGTGCAGTCACCAGCCTGTGATCATGTCCCCACCTGCCCATCCTGCTCCTGGACACCACTCCGCACCCACCTACCCACAACCCCATCCCATCTGCCTGGCTGAGTGTACCCTGTCTGTTGGCATCTCAGGCCAATCTCCATGGAGATCCTGCCCACCTACTCTATCCAGCAGTGAGTGCCAGGCAAGCAGGCCTGGGGTCAGACAGAATCAATTGAACTCCTGTTGCACCTCCCTCCGCCAGCCCCCTC
>NW_017728947.1:45000143-45029148 GCF_001723895.1 Crocodylus porosus | reverse complement strand
TAATGTGATTGTGCATTTGTTGTCTAAAATCATTACTAGAAATGAGATTGTAATGCAGTACAGTGGCACATAATGTCCCCTTAAGGAGAGGAGTTAGAGAAGTGGCTGAGTCTAGAGTACCCATTGTAAGTTGTTCCAGCTGAACAGAGAGACTGGGGACAGATTGGGCAAACATGGGGAGAAAGAAAACGGTTCCAGATGGCCAAAACCACTGTAATCTAGGCAAGAGCTTAGTACTCCTGTCTCCTCATCTATCAATCATTCAACAAATTGAGAGAAATCCTTGCTCCTTGTGAAAGGACAGCTGTCTATCTTATTTGTGGATTGGAATCTTCCAGGACACTGTTTGAAAACTGTTCCACAGAACCCTGGATTTCCACAATAGGTCACCAGGGGTTCCTCAGTAAGACTGGGAGTAATGGCCCTGCAGGCCAGGAGGCAATGTGCTGCCACTGGTGGACCAGGTGGCTTGGCTCCACATCAGTCTTTAGGATAGGGGTAGGGGCCTTGTGGCATAAGAAGTGATATGAAAGGTTATGACTTTAGGAAGTTTAAAAGCCACTGTTCTAAGAAAAAAAAAAAAGATGAACCTCTACATTATCCGTATGGAAAGATGGCCACCTAGGCCATCACCATCTCCAGAAGGACACTGTGAAGAAGTTCTTTCTCTGAAGACTTTGCATTTAAGGTAATCTTATTTAGAAAGATTTGTGGGCAACACAGCTGGAGGCACACCAGTGAAATTTAGCCCTCCTGCCTTGAGGGGGAGGGGCTTAGAGTGACAAGTCTGCCACCAAGATGAAAAAACAGAAGAAAATTCCTTTCTTTTGTTTCTCCTTATAGATAAAGGATGACACTACCTCTGTGCCACCATCATGCTTCTCATCTAATCAATCTTGGCCGATTTCCTTTAAAAAAATTACCTTTTGGCCTTTCCAAAAAAAAATTGTTGTTCAAGGCACCAAGGTTAATGCAAGCTTAGGTCAGCTGTGTTCATGCTTTGCATTCTCCAAGCCTTCACAAGTTGGTTCAGTGATATCTCTGAGCTAAATAAGTGCCCTTCACAGCTGTTCTGTTTTCCAGCACAATAATTTCTAATGTCTTGCTTCTCATCAGATTGCAGCTACCTTATATCTGCCTTTCACATTTCATCTTTCCATATGGATATCTTGGAAGTGCATCTTTAGAAATGTTCATCCAAATGCAACATCACTGTTACTGAAAAAAGGGCCTCACTGGGGCTTTTACTGAACACAATCTTTATAGCTACTTTTTCTATCTTGAGGGAAAAAAAGGAGATTAAACTGCTAACAAACACAGTTTACCCTTTATATTACCAAAATCTACTTCTTGCAGGGGGGGCTGAAGTGTGAAATATATTTTGTCTAGGCATCAAACTTTGGGAAACACTTGAGTAAGAATTGCCAGCAGGCTAGGAGACATGTTGTAGCTTCCCACTAGTGAGGGTACATGCAGGCCTCCTCCTGCCTTTTCCGATTTAAAACTGAATGTCTGTTCAGTTGGTTATCAGTTCAACCTACACAACTTTGAAGACTAAACACACTGGAAGGCAGGGAGTGAATCCAGGCCAATTTAGATTGACTAAGAAAGTGGGCGGATCAGAATAGGATGCAATTTAACAAGGATAAGTGCAAGGTGCTGCACCTGGGGAGAAAGAACGGTACTCCTCAGTCTATAGTTGTACTGGAGATTCTAAGAACTACGGCAGTGGAAAGAGATCTCAGAGTCATAGTTGATGGAAAAATGAACGTGAGTTGCCAATATGACAAGATAATAAGTAAGGCTACCTGCACTCTCTTGCATTAGTAGGTACATCATGAGCAGGTCTAGGGAGGTGATACTTCTCCTCCATGTGGTATTGGTGAGACCGCAGCCGGAGTACTGCGCCCAGTTTTGGGTGCCACACTTCAAGAGGAATGTGAATAACCTTAAGAGGGTTCAGAGGAGGGCCACTTGTATGGTTGGGCCTGCAGGTAAGATCCTATGAAGACAGACTGAGGGACCTGACTCTCTTCAACCTCCACAAGAGAAGGCTGAGAGGTGATCTTGTGGCTGTCTACAAGCTCATTGAGGGGGTCAATGGGGAATAGGGGATACTCTGTTTACGAGGATGCCCCTCGGGGTTACTAGAAATAACGGCCACAAACTGAAGGAGAGTAGATCTAAGTTAGACATCAGGAAGAAATTCTTTATGGTGAGGGTTGACAAAATATGGAATGGGCTTCCAAGGGAGGTGGTGCTCTCCCCTACCTTGGAAGTGTTCAGAAAGAGAATGGACAAGCACCTGGCTGGGGTTACATAACCTCAGTGCTCTTTCCTGCATGGAGCAGGGGTCAGACTCGATGATCTACTAGGTCCCTTCCAACCCTAGAAATCTATGAAGAAGCTGCCTAGATTGAATCAATTCTGCTTTCAGCTTTTTGACTGTCTGTACTTAGTCTGAGTGCCTGTTCACCTACCTATAGCCCCGAGGCCTAGGGAGCTGTGCGTGGTAAATGTTTCTCTAGTCTGAACCCTCTCCTCCACCACTACCCATCAGCAAGAACTGCAGAGTTCTACTGTGCACCTGTAAAGACACGACATTGGTTTATGCAGCCCATTGCAATAGTCCAATATCATTCCTTTGTAATAATTCAACTGATTTCTTTCCTTGCCATTCTCTAGAGGCTGGCAGGCCATGGGGGGAAGAATCGAAGCCAGAATGAGGAGGAGATTGCAGGGGTTTGTACAGTCTCTCTAAAAGTATTTTTAATGGTGCCTTAAAAGGGGTAGAGGGAGATAGTATCTGTCTTCCCTCCTTACAGGGATGTTATAGTCGGGAAAAATAGGAAATCCTACAGTGACACACCTTTTACCCCCAAAATTCATCATTTTCTGATTTCAAATCAGATGTGCTCCACTTACAAGTCAAAGGATGGCTTAAGTGTTGGCAACACAAATTCCAACTGGGTGCTACAAATGCAGCTGTCTGGCTCTGACTCATCACTACAAATAAAGATTTTGGATCAGCTGTATAGTTCTTTACTAATTTCTTGTTGCAACAAAGAGAACAAGTTCTCAGGCTTGTAATCCTGAATTGGCATTTTCTACACAGCTAAGAAAAAAAACATTCTTTATGTTTATAAAATGAGTAGATGTGATTTGCAGAGAGCAGCAGTTCTGTGAAACAGGATAAGGGCGAGTTTTCTTGGAATTTTTTTTTCAGAGTATAATCAAGGTATCACATATCCTGAAGTAATCTGGATCTGAATTCTGAGGCAGGATACAGGAGATAGACCTAGAATTGAAACAGGACCATTTGCTGGATATGTTTATTAAAACAAGCACAAGTAAAATTATTTACAATGTGACACAAACACTGTCATCTGATATCTGGACTTGGCAACCCACTGCATGAATGGCAGTATGTAGCTTGTGAAAACTTAATCAAGTTCCCAGCCAGCTCTTCATTGCACAGAAAGCCCTATGTTTTCATTATCAAAACCCTTGTCTTTCCTTGAATGACCTTTCTCTGAAATAAAATTCATTGTAGGAAAGCATATCAGGTTTGATGAAAACAGTTGTTTGTTTTTTGTCAGACTTGTTTATAAAACAGGATTTGCTAGTAATGTAACAAGGAATGACTGAGTAGGGCACCAGCCATGGGTGGCAATTTAGAAGAGATGCCAAAATGGCAGGGACCCCTACACTGCTGCAGGAGCAGTCCACATCTGGAAAGCTCATCCTGCAGCAGCAGCAACAGCCCCTGGGTAAAGAGGTAAGTACTGGGTACTCCCCTGCCCACCCCCCATCTACCCAGGGCACTAAAATCCATAGTTACACCTCTGAGAAATAGGGTTTGAGAAATACATAGAAATAGGATTTCAGCCACACTGCAGAGCTGGGCAGACATCACTGTATTACTTGACACTAGACTTCATATTTTCAAGGTCATCTTTAAAATTACATGTCTAGAAACATATACCCTCTCTATTTTTTATAATGATAATGGTAGCAGCAGCAAAAACAACAATAATCATCATTGTTGTTGTTACTGAAAAGCACAATTCTGCAGCAATAGACATTCTGTAACAAACTTTGAATAGTCTTTCCTCTACCAGTATCTATAGACTTTCATGTTAACTCCTAAATTTTTCTCTCAATAGTTTCTTTGCAGCAAATTTGCATTTCCTTGTGTTCTCAGGTAGCCTTTTTTCACTTACAAAAAGGTATAGGCTGTAGTATACACGGTGGGCTAAGCAGTAAGCACATGGTGGCTGACCGACTTAACTTGTATCTCCAAGTCAGGGGTGGACAGCAAGTGGCACAGGCAGACTCTGTGCGTGGCACATGGCAGGCAGGGTAGGGGCAGGCAAGATAGCAGCAGATAGGGCAGGGAGCTACAGACTGGGCAGTGGAAGGCAGTGGAAGACCAGCACTTGGGGAGGGTGCAGGGCTAATTTGTGGCATGCCTGCCAAAAAGGTTGTCCCCACTGTCCTCCATGGCTTATGCCTTGCAGCAGCACCCAGTTCAGAACATGGAGACCAGTGAGTGCCCAGCCCTTTGCTTAGGATGTGGCTTCAGAGATGCAGTTAAACACCCACCTGTACCTCTTCAGAGTGTGCAGGTGAGATGTTAATAGATTTTTCCTGTAATCACTGAATGCTCAAGTCAACATGTCACCCAGCTTGGGGCACATGATGGGCCAACTGCGCTTGCATGAGGTTAAAGCCAGAATCTTCACCAGCTACAGGCCAAGTAGTCTAAGTATCTACATGGAAAGAAGAGCTCTGACAGTAGAGGTATTTTCACCTGCTAAAGTTCTAATGGGAGCCAATACATCAAAGCTGGTGTTAGGCAAACTATGACTAAATATATGGCAAAAGTTTTTAGCAGTGAGAGTAGCTGCCAGTGGTTACTTAGTATTGTGGTAGGGTCTGCTTTATTCAAAATCTCTAAAATAAAGACTTGGGTCCTTCTGAAAGATACTCAAATTCAAACAGAAGTCATAGTCTTGATGCAGGAACTACTGGAAAAAATACGTTCTCTGTGATGCCAAGAGACCAGACTGGGTTTCAGGGACCCTTTTGGCCTTACAGTAGGAAAATCTATTAATGTCCAGTGTGCCTTGGTTTGGGAAGATCTGTAGGCATTGTCATTTATTCTGTGACAGTTCTGGTGTGGGAGGGATGGGGAATTGTTTCCAAAATGAAGCAGAACACAAGAACCTCCTCAAGAAGAGAATGTTCCAGGGAGCAGCACCAAAGACTATACCACACAGTCATGAGATCCACACTTCTCTATGTCTTACAGTTATTTCCAGACCCGTGAAAAGCATGGGCATGGGGTGCTGCTCTTGTCAGGGATGGTGACTGGGCAGGAGAAGGGACATTGGGGTGACAAAGTGAGGAAGACAGGAAAAGTGGATGACGAGGATGTGCCTGAGAAAGTGAGTGGGGACTTACAATTATCTGGTCGAAATAAACATATCCCTGTGCTCTACGTTCCTTCAAAATGAGATCCATTTCTCTGGTACCCTTTACTCAGCTGAGACTCCTGCTATGCTCCCTCTACCTTTGCTAATGTCATCTGGTAAGGGAGAGGGAAAAGCACGCAATGGGCACCAGTGGAAAAAGCAGACAGTAAGATGGAGGGTACACAGTGTTAGAGCTGGTGGGAAGACTTACAGCTGAGACAGGGCCAGAAAATGCTAGCTGTTTGAAACTGAAAGTTTCCCAGGGAACATGACATTTGATAGAAACCTACCTGGGTTCTTGCCAGCTTGCCTACCTAGCTCTCCGGCTTCCCCAGCCTCTCTGCCTTCTTGATAGCTCTCCTGGAGGGTGGCTGTGGGGCCAAAATGTGCAGGCTTTCCAGGAACTGCAGCATCTTACCTGGCAGATTGCCATGGAGTCAGAATTCAAGGCCCCTGGGCAGTCTGCATGATGAGCTGATTTGAAGCCAGGGTTCAGCAGCCCTCCTAGAGGCTGAGGATCACACCTTTTTTTTCAGGACCTTGGCTGACAAGCTTCTGGGTTCCCTGGCACCTGACCTAATGGGCTGTGACAGAGTGACAAGGGCTTCCAGGCCCCCCACTCCTCCCTGAGCAGGCATCTGGCTATTGCAGAGCTAGGGCTCCCAGGCCCCTGGGCAGGCTATCAGAACCAAGACACCTGACTCCTTGGCAACTTTTCTGTTAGGACGCCCTAAGACTGATCCCTAGGTCTACCAGAATCCCATGCTCTCTGGGTCCTTGGTAACTCACCATGGTGCAGTGTTGCAAGCAAAGGATTCAAGAGAAGTGGGATGAGAAGCTTCTACTGTGATTCTTTCAAAACCAGAATTCTTCCAAATCCTTCTTGCTTCTGAAGAATTTCATATCCAGCTCTTCCATATGAATCAGACCTCTTATTGAATAAATAAGTAAAAAGCTTGCCAAGAGGGAAATGCTGGTGCTACCAGCTCTAGTGTGTGTAAACAGATAAAGTTGGTGGAAAAACGACTGTGGGGTAGGAGGCACAGTCCATGCTCTGTTAAGACTCTGTCCTTACCAAAGAGTAAATACCAAGAAAGAAGAGAATTAGCTGGTCTAATTCATCTAAGCAGCAGTCCTCTTAGAACAGAAGAACTTGATCTGAGTGTCTGGAATATTTCCTAGCAGCAGGTTCTATTACTCGACTGGGGTCTCCCACGAGAGAGAGTGCCTCATCAAGTAAGTCATTTAAAACTCTATTGGACAGAGCAACCAAGGGAACAATCCTGCCTTGTTGTGCTAGGATCATTAAATACTTTAAATTAGCTTAAAGGTCTGATTTTTAGAAGCAGACTGGAAGGGCAATAAGCATATTAGCTCCATATAACCAACATTTTACCAATTTAAATTCCTAAGAAAATGGATAAGTTTCTTTTTTAAAAAAAAAAAAGTAGACCTTGGTTTGGATGATCATTAGTCTAAGCCCATTAGCTTTATGATAAACAAGCACATCATTAAATAGGCTCATTTAACCATTATCAGACTGTTTAAATAAGAAAGCATACCAGGAAGCCTACATAGTTGAAAGGAACGCATTGTAAGGCTGCTGGGGGAATTCCAGGAAAGCTATTAAATGCTAGTGGTAAGTAGAAGAACATTTTATTAATTTCACTCCAGCATGAAAATGAAAGTGCTTAACTGCAACCTGTCAATTGTATCTAATTTGCCTGCCATTAGTGTTGGTTTGTGTCCCGTCCCCCCCTTCTTTTTCCTCCCTTCCCCAAAACCAACTTTGAATATGGATGAGGTGTGCTAAGAATGGTTTTTCTAGCTGTTTGGAGCCAAATTCAATTCAATATGTAGTGCAAGTAGAGACCAATTCTCTCAATGCAGAGGAATTGCATTGGCTCGTGGGAGGTCTCCATTTCAAAGTTTACCATGCAATTAACATGAACAGAAGCTGAATTGTGCCATTCACCAGCTGGGGATCAGTGATTAAGCATCCCTGGTGGCAAGGTGAGTTAAGCCTTTCGAGTTTTAACAGATTCTAGGCCCTTTCCTTCAGTCTTGTGGCCTGTAAGGAGGCCTGCATCCTGTCTAGCACCCTCTCAGATAGCTCAAGCTTACACAGTCCTGACTCAGACTTCGACCAAAAGTGTGAACCTTCTAATTCAGAGTTTAATACTTCAGGAGAAACATAATAGATGTGAGCACATCTATCTAAGATAAGCTTTACACCAGGGGTGTCAAACATATGGCCCCTGGGCCACATCTCGACATCCAGCCCCAGCTGCTGCCCCAGGTCTGCCCTAGGGCCTGGCTGATGCCCATAATGCAGGGTTGAATCCAGCCCCCAGGTCCCCTCCCCCACCATACTCAATCCAGTGGCCACTCCAGCTGGTATGGAACGCACACTGCATGCGGCGTGGATCCTAGAGTGACTGAAATGGGTGCCGTGTGCAGCACAGTCCAGCTGCAGCACCAGCTATGCAGAATGAGGTGGCCTCCCTGGTTGGACTGCATCATACATGGCACCAGCTCTGGCTTGCATGCCACATACAGTGCCTGCTCCAGCCAGCCCAGAACCTGTGCTGCATGTACTTGTAGGCATTACATACAGTCCCAAACTGGCTGAAGTAGGCACTGTGTGAGGTGCAGTCTAACCACAGCTCCAGTCCCAGACTGGCTAGAGTGGCCCCCAAATCAGGCATTTGTGGGGGGGGGGGAGTGGAGGGGAGGGCATGCAAAGAGCCTGATGATCTTGACACACCTACTTTAGACCTTGATTATCACAAAACTATTTGCACTGCAGAGATCTTAGGTAACAATTAAGCCTGTGCAAAATTCTGCTGGGGGGTTCATTTGGAAGGTGTTTCAATGCATTTTGAATTCCAAGCAGTGAAATCAAAATGAAACAAAAGGCTTCAAAACAGCTTCAAAATGAAACAAGGGCACTCAAAACATTTCGAAAGTTTTGAAACATTAAGTTTTGAAGGTGGGCTTACTTGGTTTCAGCACTGGTCCCAGGTGGCAGAGGCAATCTCCTCTCAGCCAGCATGCAGTCTCGGGGCTCACACCCCTGGGAGGGCTGCCAGGCTGTGCCAGACTCCTCCCAGGGGTGCAAGCCCCCAGATATGCAAGCTGGATGACAAGGGGTTGCCACTGGTGCCTGGAGCCAGCACCAGCAGCAATTTTCCCCGGCACAGGGCATGGGCTGCACCCAGCACTGGTCCCAGGTGGCAGAGGCAGCCTCCTCTTGTCCAGTGAGCAGATATGGAGGCTTACACCCCCAGGAGGGCTGCCAGGCTGTGCCATATTCCTCCTGTGGGTGTGAGGCCCCAGATCTGCACACCAGATGACAGGAAGCTGCCACTGCCACCTGGCACTGGGCGCAGCTCACGCCCAGCACCAAGGAACATTCATGCTGCCATGAGTCCCAGGTGGCAGAGGCAGTCTCCTGTTGTCCA
Organism: Crocodylus porosus; assembly: GCF_001723895.1. NCBI lineage: Eukaryota > Metazoa > Chordata > Crocodylia > Crocodylidae > Crocodylus > Crocodylus porosus. The sequence continues at coordinate 45,020,207 of NW_017728947.1, read as the reverse complement.
GCACACAGATCTGGAGGCCCACACCCCCAAGAGGAGTCCAGCACAGCCCCGGAGCCCTCCCTGGTGTGTGAGCCCCCAGATCTGCATGCCAGATGACAGGAGGCAGCTGCTGCCAGCTAGTGTCAGGAGTTCTGCTTTGAAACCTGTCCACCTATCTCCTTGAAATATGGCAAGCTTCATCCCCTCAGAAGGGGCTACCATCCCTGCAATTTTCATCCAAATTAAAGGCTTAGGCATTTTCATGATTCCCCATTATAGCCTATAGGTGAAATGTCAAAACACGTTGAAACAGCAAAACAGTTTTGACGAAACGAAATGGAACAGTGCTTTGAAATGAAATAAAATAATTAAAGGAAACACTGTCCCTTTGAAATGGCAAAACAGAAGTCAAAATGAAATGGTGCTTTTTCGCACAGCCCTAATAATACCCTTATTCGGGTTTACCCTTCCTTACGTAGTCTCTAGGATTGTGGTTCTCGATATTTTTTAGACTCAAAGCACACCTTGGAAAATGCCAGTTCTGAACTTCCACTCAGAAAAAATAATAGAGCAATTCTTCTGTTGCCAAGAATTCAAATGACCACAACATGGCAGAATGTTTTTGACACTATGTATTCCTATTTGAAATCTCTGGGTTTATCTTGTGAATCATGTGTAGGTGTTTGCACACCTATCTGTGCTAATATTGTGTGGCACACTGTGGAACCCCTTAAAGCAATGGTCTTTTTAAGTAGGAGAGCACCTTCAGCATTTAAAAGCAACCCAAGATCTACTGTGTGCAGCTGCCAGCCACCATTTCCCCCTCCCCCACCCAGCAGGTAAGTCTGTGGGGAGGGAAGGGTGGAGGCACATCGAGGCAGAGGAAGAAAAAATTATTTGGGGGCGTGCCTCCGCAGTGGGTAAATCCCACCCAGTCAGGGCCCCACTCAATCTACCCTGCATCTACGGCAAGGTAATGCTTCTCCTGCCCCTGCACCATTGTCCCTCACCACAGGGGGCCTCGATCTAGCGCCTGCCCCTTCCCTCCCCTCTGACTGACCTGCTAGGTTGGGGCTCACATGTGCATGTACGCAGGCACTCAGCCCTCCACCTGAGCCTCAGATCAACTCCAGGAGTCTCTGAGATCTACCATTGGATAAAGAAACACTGGTTGGTGACCACTGCTTTAAAGGATCTAAATGTACCACAGATTACCACAGCACTGGTTAAGAATCACTTCTCTAGGGCATCTGTCCATGTTCTTAAAGGCAGTCACTTCCCCCGGCCTCATAGGGTTCCTGGTATAGGTCTTTCTATCTCAGTTCATTGAATATATTGAGCTCAGATGCAAAATGCAAGATGTGGTGCATCTTTGGGGTCTTTCCTAGGCTTGCATAGAAAAAGGAGCAGTTTGTGCAGTTTGACTCTGGAGTTTGTGACTGAATGTACCAAATGTTGCTTGAAGCTTAGAGCCAGATTTTTTCCTTGATCCAGCTTCTAAAATGCCATGGACAGAGATGGGCACACACCAGGAAGTTTGAAATACCTCTTAACAATCCGAAAGAGTCAGAGAGATGGTCATAGGCTGTAACATCCAGATCAGTCTGGTTTTTGTTTATTGCCATTATTGTCTTTGAGGAAAGGAAGAGACAGAAATTGCAGGCCCTGGTACAATTCAAGGTGCAGGGGTTTATCTCAACAGTCAGTGCTTGGACCAGAGCTATATGAAATACAGTGAAGCTCAAAGACACATACAAATCCACTCATTTGGGATTTCATTATGAACTTTCCTTCCGTTTCAGTTTCAACTTAGGTTGAATTTTCCAAATATCTTCAGAACAAATCTGGCTGGTTTCCAGCAACCCTGAGGCCAGTTTCATCACTTCAGACAAAATGCTGGTGTACACCATTTTTATATAAAACCAGGTAAAATGTGGTGGTGTTCAGCTGAATTTTGCTCTTGGATTTGTCTCTAAATAAAATGAACAGTGCAAATCCAAGCAAAATATAATCCACAAACCCTTTAACCCACTGCTGGGCACTTTGAGGGCTGAAACTCTTATCCAGAGCAGCTCAAAACAATTTTGTCACATAGCTATTCTGTGATTCTAATACCTCTTGTATTTGCTTCATCATACTGTACTGGCTTCAGTAGCACTATGGCTGATGTGATAGCACAAGAGGAGGAATTTGTCTCCCTATGTAAGATACTGTATACCATATGTTCTGGCTTAAACATTCTGCTTTAGACATGTATCATTGATTGGTTTGATTGTTCTGATAAAGTTAATTGTGCATAGAGTGGGGGTTTGAAGGGATATTGTTTTGTTACTTTTTTCTTAATGTCAGATAATTTGTGCTGAGACTTGCATTCAAGTTCTTGTTGGAATTCTCCAGCATCAACAGTACCTGGGAATGGCAGTAAATCTAATCCCACATGCATACATAGTGGGCTTCAAGTTTGAGACTGATGAAGCTACACTGACCAGGAAAAACTTTCCCAAGCAGGAAATGAGAAATCCAGTCACTTCTCACAAAAGGTGATACCAAGAGTTCTGAGTACACAGCTCCTTGCTTTTCAGTTTACATTTCTTAGCAATTCTGAGGATCAGGTTTCCTGCATTTGCCCCCATGTCAGTAGCCCTGAAGGGAGATGGACAGCATGAGAGTTTCTGTTTGCTGCTTCTTCTTGCTGGGTGAATCAGGCTACCCTATACCTTACACTCTAAGCACTACCTAATCAGAGGTATAAATGTGTGTAAGTACCTAGGCTAGCTTTAATTTAGCAATATGTAGTACTGACAGCGGTGTAGCTGTGGCAGCACTGACTGCAGCTTGGGCTAGCCACTGGAGTACATACCCAGGATCCTAGCACTTTCGGTTTCTGTTGGGCTCCCAAAGCAAGGAAGAACGACTGCAAGCAACCCCATCTGCCAAAGTTCAATGCCTACCTGCCTTTTAGGGATTCTGCTTCTAAGTAAAATTGTTGGAGAAAGTGGTGGGGATAATTTAGTTCTGTCCCAGTTGTCACTAACTGTCATCAAAATCAATTTTCAGGTCATAACTCTTTAATATTAACACATTGAAGCCAGTTACATTTCAATCAGAAAAGCATCCAGCCACTGTGAGGAGACCCATCAGGACTCCCCACAGGGTGAGAGAAAAATAATAAGAATTTGAGACAAGGTTCTCTCCATTTTGCCAGATACAAAATGGGCCACAGCCATTAACTCTCATGGGGAATTAAAACCTTTGTAAAGTCAGAGGACTTTTAAAACTCCTTGGACTCCAGGATCATGGAAATGAGTATCTTTTTGCCCTTTGGAGTATCTGTCATCCAAGAATCTCAAAGCACTGTATAAATACTGCTTAAAGGTCCATGTATTGGTACATTTACTCCCTCATAAAAAGCAAGGGTCCTGGCCAGGAATTTATAGTCTAATTCAGACAAGTACAAAAGTCTCTTTAATAGTAGTAAGAGGAAGGCCTAGGTAATGAAGCAGCACTTAAAGAAGAATTTAGTTTGAAGTTCTATGTTTGAGCTTCACAACACTTAGGCTGAGTGTGTGATACTAGCGCTAGATCTCTGTATTGCTCTGACCCATGGGTTTTGAGGGTAGAGAATAACAATTCGGGGGGGGCAGCTAAAATGACAAGAGGAGCTCAAGGCAGAGGCAGCAGGAGCTGTCAGACTAGGCAGTGTTGCCATCCAAGACCATTAAAAAAAAAATCACTAATCCATGCCTCCAAAAATCGTGAGATCATGAACTCCCCCATCCCCTCAAACAATCTGAGGTCATGTTTTTTCTTTAGGTTGAGGTACGTTAGAATACACAATCTTCGGTCACATGTTCATTTTTTTCTCCACAACCATGACAGCTAAAAGCTTTTTTAAACAAGAGGTAAGAGTCTTATGCCTTCTTGCAACATTACAATCTGAGGTTTTTAAAAAAATAACTGTATATTGCAAGACTTGAAATAAAATTGTAGGAATTAGTAATACTGGTTACTCTTGTCTGTTTGTACTGCAGTGCCTTGGAGTTTAGAGGGGGGCCAGAGTCCCGTTGCAGTAGGCATGGAAAATACAGGACAAAAACACATTTTTTCCTCAGGTCAGACTGCTTTCTACTGCGTGGCACTGTCTTTAGGCCTATTAGCCGTATTCAGTTTTGCTCCAGACCCCTCTTCCAGTTTCTTCACCTTCACCTCATTTCCCTCAGACCCTCCTCCAGCAACTCTTCTTTCCATCGTAGCTCCTTAAATTCTCACCCTTCTATGTTCAACATATACCCTTGATGCAAATGACAAGTGCATGCATGCATCACAGTACATCATTGTAAATGCCTAGTAGGGTTGTGTGAAGCTTTGGTCCCTGATTCTATTCGGCAGAGATTTGGCACCATTCAGTGGCCAAATCTCTGAATCCAAATCCAAATCAGAGGACCCTTTAATCTATCCAAATCAAATCAGAACCCTCCAAATTGATTTGGAGATTTGGAAATAGCAACATCTTTAAATGTTGTTTCTACATACCTCTAGGTAGCAGGGGTTCATGAATGCTGCAATTCCCCGAATCAGCATCAAATCTTCAGCTTCGGATTCAACTGAATTGAATCAGGGACAGTGATCCGAATCAACAAATTGAATCACTGTCCCCAGTTCGGGCCAAATCTGAATCGCATAGGGCCTGTTTCACACGCCCCTAATGCCCAGGACTATTACAGCATCTGAATCACAAAGCTATGACCAGTGGAGACAACCAGTGGATGGATCATTGTTTGATAAATTCTGTTGCTTCTATTCATACCGTCTCAAAGCATTGTGAACAAAAAGCAGCCAAGAAGAAGTTCAATACTGAGTGCTTGAAAGACCCTGCTGAAAGCAATAATTTCTAGTAGTGCCTTGGTTAGAAACCCTTTGACCTCTCTGATAATTCTGACACCATTGGTCACTGGGAGCACCACATGAAAGACATCCATAAGGCTGAGAAGAATCCCTAGGCTTCTCCACAAAGAATATCAGGACTGGTTCAATGAGAATGACAGGAAAATTTAAGCTCTCATTGTCTGAAAAAGGAGTTCCTTCAAAGCTTGACAAAATGGCATGAATTCCAAACAGAAACAAGAGATGTGTTACCGCACTACATTGGCAAAAAGAATTTCTTCCATATCAGTTGTAAGGACAGAAGAACAATTGCCAGCATTCTGCCTCAAGCAAACACTGCCCAGCACTGAAGCCATGTTTATACAGCATCAGCTCCATTGGATAGGATGTGTTATGAGCAGGGATCCAGGTTTTCCATTTGCCACAGAAAAACATAGTAAAACTCAAGGTTTTCTCATTTTAAGGGGAAAAACCTGGATTTTCTCCTTTAACAGAGAAAACCGCAGGAAATGGTGGGATTCCTCTTGCAGGCTGGCAGATTTCCAGGGAGCAGGAGAAGGGCAATCAGGCAGGGAGAGCCATGTGCACGTGAACACATATACATACATATGTCCACCAAGCAGCTTGGAGAGCAGCTCCCCACAGGTAAGTTGGGGGGGCAGGGATTGAGGCCCCCATAGTGAAGGAGGGAGGGATGGAGGGAGTTGGGTAAGGCTGGGGCTGCTGTCCATCTGGGGCAGTGCATGGGGCTTGGGGCCCGGGGCTGGAATGCATGGCCACAGGGCCCAGGCAGGGAGTGGGATGGGGCCATGGGTGGCTCCACTGGGGGGGAGGGGCTGGCTCCCTGCCACTGTATGCACTCCTGGGGGGCATGGAGGGCACATGCCCCGCCAGATTTGTGTGTGGGAACAGTGATGGGCTGCCCACTACCAGCTCGGGCTCCCCACCAGGCTGCCCTCCCCCTGGGGCTTCTGCGACCCATTGGGCAGGACCTGACATGGCAGGGCAGAGCAGGGCAGGGAAGCTTCATGCCACTGTTGGAAGCTCTGCACTGCCATGGTGAAGTGCCCCCTGCCCACCTGGCAGCAACAGGGGCAGCAGTGCAGAATCATGCCCCTTGCTGCAGCCAGGGGGGTATGGTGGGTGCCTCACAATGGCAGCACAGAGTTCCCAGTGATGGCAACAAGCTTCTTCACCTAGTCCCATTCTGCCCTATTGCACCAGGACCCACCCATTGGGCTGCAGACATCCTGCGGGGAGTGCAGCTGGGTAGGGAGCTTGAGCCTGCATTCTACACTGCCTCCCACCACAGGCTCTGCTCCACTCATAGGAGGGGAAGCCAGGCTCTGCACTGCCACAGCAGCCAGGGCTCAGTTGCTGCTGGGGGAGGCATGAGGCTGCAGACCCAGATCTCTGGTCCTGTAGCTCTGGCAGCTGGGGGGCACCCTACAGCAGGGCTGGGAGGGAGCAGAGGGCTGTGTGAGGGGCACCAGCACAGCCTAGGGAACTGTGGATGGGGAGTGATGGGCACTAGCATGGCCCAGGGGGTCTGTGGATCAGGAGTGAAAGGCACTGGCAGGGCCTGGTGGGCTGTGAAGGGCAATGGCATGGGCAGAGCACTGGCATATTGGGACTACTTAGCACCACAAAGCAGTGGGGTGGGGACAGCCACAGCTGAACCTGCATCTTGGGAGTGAAGGCAGTAGGGGGAACTCTAATTTTCCATGATAAAAAACCCAAAATAGAATGCCAAAAATGTATAGGTATTTAAACTTTATTTCATTATAGGCACTAGTAAGCTTCCAAATTGTTTTAATATTGTAAATATATCAATAAAACATTATGTTCAACCTATATATATAGTGGTATTCCATTTTAATCACAGAAAAGCATGAATTTTGGGGGTTTTAATCAGAAAGTGAATAATTTTTAAATAGAGAAAACCAGGATCCCTGGTCATAAGGATGCCTGACAGCTGGCTCCTGAAACAGGTCCTATATCCCAGCTCACCAGTGGTCATCACTCTAGAGGTAGCTAAAATACGAGATTGAAGAACACCTTGAAAGCCAGTCTGAAAAAAATATGATATTAGCATTGTAACAGGGGGACTACCGGAGCCGATCTCCACGAGGCCTGCCCACCTGTTCTTGGGCTAACCGCCTGCCTTCTCACCCACCACTCCTTGGTCTTAATTGATTAATTAATAGATGTAATTAGGCAGGAGGTGGCCCATTTTCTGCCCCGCTGCTAGGGGGCACTATCTGCAGCTCCATTCCTCCCCTACACTGCAGCCCAGGCCTCGCTGATGACATCATGATGTTCTCATGCACGCCAGTCCCCCACAATGGGGCCCAGAATCCTACTGTAGGTTCCCACCTGGGTTCCTCCCTTCAGGCGGACTCTGTCACTGTCATACCAGGTCGTATATCGCCCTGCCATCAATTCCCCTTTGGGTGTGGTCCCCTCACTGGGACCTTCGGCTCATAGCAGCCCTGGCCCACCTCCAGGCCAGTCAAAATCCTAGGCCCCTGGCTCTTGGGTGTCCCTCTCGGTGGGCCTCCTTGCCCTTCTGACCCTCCTGGTCCTGGACCCCACCTGGGCCAGTCAGGGGAAGCTCTGGCAGGCCCTGATGTATGACCCATACTCTTATCCCTGGGTGCCCCCCGCTCTGGGTCCTCCTTTATGGATGTGGGGAGCTGGAGTATTTCACACCATAACTGGTGTCTCAGGGTCTCACAGGGGACTCTCACTCCCCCTCCCCGGGGCAACAGGTCATGCTGCTATGACTGGTGTTATCTTTAACCCACACTCTGCCTCCCAGCAGTGGAGGACTTACTGGGGTCAGGACTCAGCTCGCTCTGGCTGAGCCCCCCTCTCTTTTCACAGGGCTCCACACACTGCCCCCCTCACACTGGGGGCTCCACACTGCTCGTAACACCCCCTTTACTCAGGGTCTCGGGGCTTCCCTCCACAGGTGGGCTCAGGTGGCCATAGCCATGCCTGGCGCCAACTCTGCTCCTCAGGGTCTTGAACCCCCACAGGGCTCAGGCGGCCTTGGCGACACCTGGCCTCCAACTCTCCTCCTTGGGGCTTGCACCCCCACAGCTACCTCCAGTGTACGCGACCCACCCAAAGGTGAGGGCTAGGGGTTAAGGCACCCTCTTGCAGAGCACTCAGGTGCCCTGCACCTGAGAGCAGAAAAACAACTCGGGGGAGCCCTCCAGTGGCAAGATGGGGGGGGTTCAGCCTGCCAGTTGCCTGGGCAGCCAGAGTAACAGGTGCTGGTTGCCAGGACAACTGCTGGGGAGCCAGCTGACAGGAAGGGGCAGGGCCTGGCTCATATAAACCCAGGCGGGAGACCAGAAGGGCAGTTCCCCTCTGGTGACCAGGGAAGGAGAAGCTTGGCCAGTGCAGACAGAAGGGACAACTCTGACTGTGTGAGCATCCCCGGAGCAGTGCTGGGGGTTGGAGTATTTCCCCTGGTAGGGATTGAATGTTGTTTGGCCGGACAGGTTGGTTTTACATTATAGCCCAAGGGGCTTTGTGTTTTGTGTTTGTTATTACACTGGAGGACTGGGTGAGGCTATTTGGGGTCGGAGAAGGCCTCATGGGGGGCCCCGGTGCCAGAGAGGGCACAATATTCAGGGGTATATTGACCCCAGCCCCGGGGTGGGCAGTGACGAGAAGCCCCGGGGTGGGCAGTGGTGAGACATGCCAGAGAGCATCTGTGTGGCACAGAGAGTGGAACAGACCCGAACAACATCTGCAAGGCGTGGGCTGTGGTGTAAGGGGAGGAAAGGAGCTGCAGATAGTGCCCCAGGCACCAAGACAGAAAATGGGCAGCCTCCCACTTGATTAATATCTTCCAATCAAGCAAGTAACAACTAGGCATGGCAGGAGAGAAAGCGGGCAGTTGGCCCTCAATTGGTGTTGTTGGGTCACTAGTAGACGGACCCAAAGAGGCACACCTGTCACACGCTCCGACCCACCTTTCATCGGGGTGATCGCTGGCTTAGCATTTCCTGAGGGCTCCCGTGCCACCCACTCCTGGCAGGGTGTAGTTTCTGGTCATACCCAGAACCAGGAGCCTCCTACCATCCCCTACAGCTCCTCCCTTACCTCCAGATGAAACTCAGCAGCCCTCAGGCCAGGCAATGTTATTGCCTCCCTTCCAGCAGCCAAACTACCTTGTTTATATAGGCAGCCCTGAGCCTAAAATTAGGTACCTGGAGGCTGCCAGCTCCAGGGCCTTAAAGTGGCAGGCACACATAGTGCCCTGCCACAAGCATCAATACTTGGAGACTCAAGGACCAAGTTGCCCCCAATGGCACAAGGTATTGATCACTTCCAGCAAACTTGCTTCACTATGGGTGTGGATAGATAAGGCGGCAAAGGGAAAGAGCTGTGACCCAATGTCAACAAGATCTCCTCCTTCTGTGCCATTCACTGTACTAGACCTGCACCAGCTGAGGATCTTCCCTGATAGAAGCAATGCTCTAATGCTGACACCCTACCCAAAAGCAAAATCATCATCTGAAAACCACTGAGTTGAGAGTTCTCTCTCTGTGTGGGGATGTCACCCACTTTTGTGTGAAAGTGAGGTTCAACCACCCTATGTATTCACTTCCTCCTCTCTGCTTTTTACCCTACAGAGAATTTTTTAATAGGGGAAAAATCTATGCATGGCAGAGTATGGGGAAAAGGTGACTGGTATTAATTTGAGTACATCCAAATGCGGGTGAAGACAAGAGATGTGATAGAAAGTCGTGACATCCTCTAAAGACATATCTATACCATCATAGGGCAAACCAGGGAGTGCTGCTGAGAATTAGCACTCGCATCCACTTGGTCCTGCTTAGCAGATGCAAAAGCCTGGAAATTAGACAGTCTAGCTGGTTAACCACAACCTTGAGCTTGTACCAAGAATCACCGTTAAAACAGACCCTGAGAGTGGTTCCATGCATGTGTTGTGCTAACTGGATACACTGCAACTGCTGGGCTTTGGCACATACTAAGTGAATGGGTATGTTGGTGGTGGTACCTCTGGGTTTGCCATGTAAGTGGATTAGACATACCCTTACTCCTCACCTAAATATTATGCACTGTATCCTAGACAATGCAAATAACAGCATGCCTAGTACATATGGTCAGAGTGTCAAGGTCAAGAATGAGCATGAGTTGCACATAAGAAGTGGAAGACAAATTTCTGTGAAATCTCTGTGCAACTGATGGGTTGAGGATGCGCTAAAGTATGTAAAATAAAATTCCTTTATTTGGAGACTTCACTATTTCACATGGATTATAGAGCTGTGTTTTTGTGCATAGGCAAAGTTAACTGCAAAACAACAAAGTTCTTGGCAGTAGAAAGTAATTTATTTGTATGGCAACAGCACTTATTAATGAAAGAAATATTCCTGCAGGTGATCAAACTACATGATTTTTACATCCAGTTTCAAATATGATTCAAGTTCTTTGAAGCATGATATTTCAGAATGGAGAAAATGAGTCCCCAGCAACTCAGTTACTACCTATTTTATACCAGTTACTGTAAAATGGGTTAGTAAATTGTGCCTAGAAATCAACATGTTATGGTCCCCTAATTTCAAAAGATTTAAGAGCATATTTAATCTATAATTACGCTCTACATAGCATCAAGGGTTGTGAATTGCCTGCTGCTGGCATCCTGACTTACAAGAAGTGTCCTAACTCAGCATGCAGGCCAGGCACTCGGGTTTGTAATCACTGCTATACTCCAAGGCTTGGTTTTAATTAACAAGAGCAAAGTGATTTTTAATGAAAAGGGAGAAGTTTTATTTAAACAAAAGTCATTAATTGAGGAGGGGTTCAGACACTTGGCAATCCCAATGGGAGTTATTCTCAGCTTCATAAGGAAACAGAGAGAAGGGGAACAAAACAAATAAAAAATGTCTGCTTCTTAAGTTCTTCTGCGTTTTAGTGTTGCTTAAAGGAGAGGAAGTAATGGGTCTGGAAACTGAAGTCTTCTGCTTATTATACCTCAAATAGGTGCAGCAGTGGTAGCTAACCAACATCCTAATGCTTACCGCAGGGGTTGTACCTAGGAACAGAAGGGAATTTAGTCTTCATGCTGTCTTCTGCCTTTGGGCTCTCAGCAAGTGCTGCCATTAGGAAAGTCAGTCAGTACCAACTATGCTGGAGATTTGTTAATGAGGAGGACCAGTCGACAGACTTTAGCCACATCTCAAAGCAGCCAGAACTCACATCTGAACCCTGGTTTTGGCAGAGATTTAATCTCTCCACTTTAATCTTCCCATGTGCAAAACAGAGAGGATACTACTTAATAGGAGTGCAGTGAAGTTTAACACATGTCTGTCAAGTATGGTAGCTTCCACTGATGATGATGATACTGAGGGAAGGAATTGGCCTAATCAAGTCATACAAGCCACCTACTAGTCCTCAGCTGCTCCTCAGCAACTTGCATTGCTATTAAAGAAAAGGGGTGGACTTAAAAGTTGGCCAGTACACAAATCTGTTGGCTCTGGACAAAAGCAAACTGATGATCCTGCATCAGATCAAAACCTCACATAAACCTATCATCCCCTCTGATAACAGAGTAGGAGACAAATGGCTTTCTTCAGGTGCAGGTGGAGCCCTGCCATCACAGTCCTTGGTATTAATTCCAGGCACAGGGATCTGCTGCTGTGACACAAACTTCTTAGACTGCACATGAAATGTTTTCTAGTGTGTATTTAAGTGATTTTAACTTTCTCTCTGGCCTCCAAGCTGCATAGATGCTATTGACTATAACAATAAGAAATGAAAAACATGCCCAGAAATTCTCATGCAAAGCTTTCATTGGGGTTGGTTCCCCAGTCAACCCCAAAAGCATCAAGTTACGGAAACAGGAAAGTCAGGGTATGTTTGTATAGCTACTGTGGTCTCCAGAGAGGCTAACTGCAAACATTGCCTGCTTCAGTCCCACCTACCTCCCTGCCAGATGCACACACTTCTTAGCTTGTCTAGTAGGTCTCAAGCCACATCTAAGAATTACTTTTTCTTTATTACTTCAGTAAAAAGAGCTCTGTTGTATCATTAAGAACACCAGCCTAATGTCTCTCCTTATTTCTGTCTATCTCTTCTTGCTTTTTCTGAGTGTCTGTCACTTTAGTTACATCACTCTTGTCTCACTGTGATCACAAATACACATGTCCAACTTGATGATACCTGTTTTGGACACTCCTAGTACTTGGCACTTGATAATCTTCTCTTCCATTTGTCTCTGCCATTTTTCCCTTATGTCTTATTCCCAATCCCTAGATACTTCTGTCATTAAAAACTGTATAAATTGTAGGTGGATAACACACACCCAGACTGTTTCTAGGTTTTAGAAGGCATCTTAGGAAGAAAGTACTAATTTAGATACAATTTCATAAAAATAGGGAGGTAAACCAATGCCAAATGCTTGCAAGACATGTTCTGACTAGTCTTCCCCCCCCATTACCAAGAGCCCTCCCCAGTCTCTAAGAGCATTTATAGATGTGTTCAGGAAGGCGGGAGAGAGGGAGAGACTTTAATTAGAGCACCTCTGAGAGCGCCTGAAGTCAAACATCTGGAGCGTCGTGTGTAGTAGTGACCCAGCACTGAAAAATGGCAGTGGGGGAACTTTATAGCTCATTGAACAAGCTTTAGTTAAACCACCCCCGCAGGGATGAGGATGCTGATGCACATGACTCTGCTGGAGTGCAGTAATTACCATGCTCCAGCAGACTCGATTAATCAAGTCTGCTCCAACACACTGTAATTACAGTGCATCAGAGCACTGCACGTGTATAGGTGCCCCAAGGCATGCTATAGGAACATTACAATTGAAGTGGGCTCCTGGACCATTGCCTATAGCCATCATATGTTCCATTTGTGTTCTGGTATCAGGTCTTGTTTAGAAGTAGTTAGGTAGATATGCAAACTAATTAGAGGGAGATGGATCAGCTGAAAGAAAATTTCCAGTGTTTGGGGAACAAAATATAAAGACAGAGAAGAGGGTGAAGCAGGGAAGGAAGCTAAGCAGGGAAATATCAAATTTTCAAAATATATCAAAACTAACCACCTGGTGATGATAAATATAACCTCACATACTACAAACACAGAGAGAAACACAGAGCAATAACTGACCTAAGATGCTAATCAACACAGATGTTCTGTATTCACAGCCATAAAGCTAGATGAACAAAACAGATTAATATCCATAAATTCAATTGGAGACCAAGCTTTTAGTGTCTGCACTTCAAAACTCTGGAACTCTTCCTTACAATATCAGACATGCTACCTCCCTTACAATTTTTAGAGCTAAATAAAAACATTTCTTCTTAAATAGGTTTTTAATGGATTTTCATAATTTATGTCTTACTTTTTATCACTGAATTGTTTTAGCTGAAACATTGTTTTAATTGCTTTCTCAATTTTTGTCCTTTGTTGTTCTGTCTTGATCTCTTATCTGAAAACAGGCAGCTTAGCGCAGAAACCTTTCCAGTCCTTAAACAGCTAAAGTATGGTTTTCTGTGTTCCTTTTGTCCCTTGTAACTTAGTATTCAGATCATTTAAGTATGACATGAAGCCTGTCAAAAACATCAGTTTTGTTTGCCATTTGTCATCAATAAGGTCTTCGTATTGTTGACCACTTTCTTCTCCAAGAAAGAGCTTGATGGGTTCAAGACAAGCAAGGTGATGAGCACATAACCTCGACTCAATCAGCATACTTTACTGTGCAGCACTAAATCGCCATATGCAGAATCCATATAATTCAAAAGTTTGTGGAATCTCCTGTGTCAGAGAAGCGGGCAATCAAAAAATTGACAGTTTTCAAAACAGTTGTCATGGCTTCGTTTAAATCAGAAGATAAGATCTTAGCACACAGGCTCCCCGATGAATAATACAAGGCAAATTCATAAGAGAACATCCAATTTCAGTTTCCAGAAGCTTTACAAATCTATCTGTTTTACCCGTCATAGAAGGTGCACTGTCAGTGGTAACAGAGAATGTTTTGTACAGGTCGATTTGTTGTTGTGTAAAAAAGTCTTTGATAGTATTAAGTGTGTCAGTGACCTTCATTGTGCTATACATAGCACTCAGAGTTCCTCCCAAACTTCCCCAGAGATAAAGTAGCAAACAATTATAGCAAGACAGGTGATATCATTTGTGTCTGTGCTTTCATCCAGTGCGAAGCTCATCACATCACATGTTTGGAGGTATTAAGTTATTTGCTTCCTAATATCTGTTCCCATTTCATCTATTTGCCTTTGAACAGTCCTGGCTGACGACATAACACCAGCAGTCTCCCTACGCCTGATGAAAAGTTTGTGCCCAAAAGTTTGCAAAGAACTTTTCTCCAACTATTTGGTTGGTCTAATAAAAGATATCACATCTACCCAAAGAACCTTAAATGGCTGACAACGGCATTTCTTGAATATGAGCAATGAGGTCTTTTTTTATTTGCAAAACCGTGAAACAGTTCCTTGGTACAGCTTAAGAAAGCTTCCTTGATGTAGTCTCCATCTATAAAAACACTTGCATTTCTGAGCTAGAGCTAGAGCTGCAATGTAACTTGCCCGTGTGGAAAGAGCATTTTTAATTACGAACTTAGAAAAGCTGGCAGTCTGGTTTTCAAATAAATCAAAAGCTTTTCTAATACATTCACATTTGTCTGCTTCACTGACTCCAGAAAATTTGGCTTTATGCTTGGTTGTGAAAAGGCACTGGACACTGGAAGTACAAGATATCACATTTTCAGTGCACAGGCTACAAACAACATAATCCTCTTTCTGCACAAAACCATACAATTTTTTCCATGCTGGCTGAACTTTCGAATGAATTTTCAAATATCTAACTTGTTGTTTGTTTTTTTGGGGTTTTTTTACTATCCATAGTTAATGCCTTCTAACCATAAAATTTCCTGAAGTTCATGTGCAAATACCATGAGATGATTCAGTGCTATTGTATGCAACAAATGTTCAGACTTTTTTTGTGTGTGAGAGATACACACCTGGAGTGGCACAGGGGTTCTCAAACTTGTCTTTGCTGAGACCCCACTTGAAAATATTCTGGGCTGTGAAAAGCTTTCGGGTTTAAAAACCCTTCAGCAGGCTGAGGAAGCATCTGCAGTTGGTTTGTGCTCTTCCTGGATGGAATGAATAGTAAAGAAGCCAGAGGCTGGTGTGCACGCAAGAAAGAAAACCAGTCAGTGAATATGTAAATTGAGGAGTCGGTGGGTAAGAGACAGGCTGGGGATGTTGGGGGGGAATAGAGGTAGCAGGTAGATAGTGGAGAGGTACCTGGGGATCTGACTCCACAGGTATCTCTCCACTGTTTACCTGCTGCATTTATTCCACCACCCTCCCACCCCACATCCTCAGCCTCAGCCTCTCTCTCACCCACTGACTTCTCAATTTACATATTCACTGACTGACTTTCTCGCATACATACCAGCCTCTGGCTTCTTTACTACTCATTCCTACCAGGAAGAGCACACACCAACTGCAGATGCTTCCTCAGCCTGATTAAGGGTTTTTAAACCCGAAACCTTGCTAAGAAAAAAAAATTCCAACTATTTACTTGGTCTAATAAATGATATCAGATTTACTCAAAGAACCTTGTAGCCGTATTGGACTAAGGACATAGGCAGACAACCTACACCCCTATAAATAAAACATAACATACATTAAAGGAGTTCCATTACTCTTATATAATATAGGTAGAAAGGGCAAGATTTCCTCCCCCTGCGATTTTACAAGTGGCCAAGTGGTACTTTCCTGCTCTTGCTCTAGAGACCTGAAATGTTAACCCTTTGCAGACTGCATAGCTTTACTCTGGTAAAACCTCAGGTCTGAAATAACCCTTCTGAAAAAGGCTGGCATGCCAAGCAAAATGTCTTCACATGCCATGTTCTGGCATGCATGCCGAGGGTTGCTGACCTGTGCTATATTCACATCCCATGAGCACAGCATATTTCTGAGGTGATGACTATGTAATGTCTACAAATCCTACTTGCTCACAGTTTGCACCCATTCCAATGAATCCAGGGCTTTCCACAGCTCTGGAAATATATTTTAAAGTCTGTTATCTTTTAGGCATAGCTGTAAGTTCTGAACAGGACTTTGCTCACTCTTCCGATAAAAACTTCAGTCTCTACTGACCTTTCTGTATAATAACTCAAGTTATGGTACCAGAATTTGTCTTTAATTATGAATAGATTACACTTATACATCAATTTTGTAGTTGGTACACACAAGAAAAGTTCTAATCTTGATCCTCTGCTCTCCATGTTTATTACCTTTTTAATAACAACTAAACTGGCAGATATGTCCAGCTAAAAATCACTTCCTTACTACAACATGTTATAATAAATAGTATGATAATTTTTTTTGCCAAATACAAACACAATCAGGACATGAGAGATTATCTTTAAACCCAGAAGAGAAACAAGTTCTTACAGAAGTAGTGAGATTAGCAATGTGTATATTTCCTTGCAGTTAACCAAAATTGATTACCATTTTACTCTTTTAAAAAAGGCTGCAAATAGATGTCACCTTTGTGCCATAAACATTTTTATAGCAGCACAAAGTAAAAGCAAATAGATGTCCCCACAAATGCCCAAACTCATGGCTATGAAAAAGGTAGTATAAATCTGTGCCACTGTTTTGTGGCAGACATTTGTTTGTTAAAAGGCAGCAGAGCATAGGCATCCAGGAGCAGCCTGTGCTCTCCAGACACTCTCAGGACTTCAGAGGCCTGATCTTGTACCCCAGAATTCCCCTACAGAGGAACACCCAGAAATTCTGACTCAGGGAATGCCTCTGCACACGAGGATGCCCCGGGTTTCCCCTCTAGCAAAGGTGTGGCCAACAATTCTGGCTCAGGGTGGGTCACTGTGAATGAGGGAACCCCAGGTTTCCGTACTTGCAGAGGCATGCTCTAAATGATGTCCTGCAGAATTGGGCCCCTAAAGCCCCAGGAGCATCAGGGAACTGACCCTGCAGAGCAACAGGCAACATCTGTTTTGCCCAATGAAGCAGATCAGCTGTGCCAGGATGCACAATTACTTACCTGTAAAGAGTCTTGGACGTTATGCTACTGTCAGTTAATAGTACTACCTCAAAAATAATAAATAGTCCAGTCACAATTCTGGCTCAATTCAGTTGACAGGGAAATGTGGACAGGATCTGATACACTTATTCTAGTGTCCAAGATTCCCCAAGAAATCGTTTCAAGAAATTCTGATTGCCAATCAGATTAAGCTGTAGAGTAAGTAACCATGAAACATAGCAAACATCTTAGGAAAACATAATCCATGGGATTTTAAGATAATATAGTTTGGAGTAGGGATGTGTTTTAAAGACAGAAGAGGCATTTGTACACATAACTGCAAAGGTGTTTTCATTCAAAAGCGCACTGCCACCATTTTCTCAGTGCTGACATGCATTTCACTAATTATATAAATGCATGCAACTCACTGCTGGGTACATCAGCTTGTGTGCAGAATAGATTCGATTAATCAAGTCTGCTCCAACGTGCCGGGTCTCCAGTATATATGTATATAAATGCCCAAGAATTGTTCAGGCTTTCAGAAATAGCTTAAAGAGAAAGGACTTCACCATTCTCATAGCTGATGCAAGTTTCCAGTTTTACTGAAAGGTTGTGGATCACTTTGAGTCTGGCTGTCTCTGCATAAAGTAGCAAAAAGAGTACTGACTCTCCCTGACCTCTCCCTTCTGAGTGCGTCCACATGAGCTATTAATGCAGCTCAATAAACCCTGGTGCAGTTCATGCTGGAATCAGCTGCTCCCAAGTGCAATGTCTTCACATGTGCCCATGACTACAGCAGTTTGAGCTGGAGCAGAGCGGTGACAGCTTCAGGAGGTGGAGGGGCTGGCTGGGTGGGGCATGAGAATGCCAAAACTGCGGAGCCATGTGGCTGACCTCCGGAGCCTGCTGCCAGCCCCAGGGCTACTCTGGCTTAAACTGCTGCAGTCCCAGTCACTGTCCACATGTGCATTTCTGCACAGTAAAGGACTCCACCACAAGATAGCACTGTCTCCATCAGTACTATTTTAAGGCAGAATCAATTTATTTACTATGCACCAGTCAGTGACACTTTACAGCAGAGCTAATTAATCAACACAGCAGTAAAGCACATGTGTAGATGCACCAGCTGTGGAGAAAGAGGATAAAGACTTAGGGAAATACAGTTAATATCCATACATGCACTATTCACATTGCTAGCTGCTAGTGGTTTTAGCTATCGGGGGGGCTGGAGATGACCTGGGGGCTCCACAGATCTCTTCCTGGTTTGCACCAAAATCATGCAAGAAAACACCACTGCAAAACTTCTGTTCAGCGTCTACTTTTCAAGAGCCTAGATGAAACAAACTTTATAGATCATTCAGTTACTCACCCTCATATGGGCATAAGTAGTTTGTCTCAGTGATCTCCAACCTTTTTAAGTAGGAGATCACCTTTGGCATTTAAAAGCAACCCAAGATCTACTGTGCGCCACCACCACCCCTCACACCCGACTCAGCAGGTAAGTTTGTGAGGAGGGATGTGGAGGCAGACTGAGGCAGAGAGAGAAAAAAATATTTGGAGGCACAACTCCCCAACAGGTAAGTCCCACCTAGCCAGTGCCCCACTCAACTTACCCCTGATCCTGCCTCTGCAGTACTGTCCCTCACCGTGGGGGCCTTGATCTAGCCCCCCACCTCTTCCCTCTCCCATGGACTGACTTGCTGGGCTGGGACATGCATTTGCATGCATGTGGCCACTCTGCCCCCCACCCCAGCCTCGGATCGACTCCAAGAGGCTCCAAGATCTAGCAGTGGATTGAGATCCACTGTTTGGTGATCGCTGGATGTGTTCTGAACTAGGGGAGATCCAGTGTAACTTAGCTTCTTCACCATACTCACAAAGTGAAGGTGTTTAAGGTACAATCTATGCTAAGAATTTGCTTATAGAACTAAAATGCTCAAACTATGCTTGAATTAATCCCTGGAGGTAATCTTGGCAAAGCTGGAAAATGCACTTAAAAAAGAAGCGTAATTTGGACTTCTGGAGGCGCAGGTGAGGGAGCTCCAGGAGGAGTTTAGCAGGCTGAGGGGAATCAGGGAGGCAGAGGAAGAAATTGACATCTATTTTCTTTCCCTGCAGGGTTGTACAACCAAGGAGGATGCACCTCAAGATGAACCCTCCACTGCTAAGTGGCAGACGGTCACCTCCCATGGCAGCACCAGTTCCTACAGTCCGGCTGGAGAACAGGTACAAAGCTCTGGCAGCCCTGGAGGAGGAGGATGGAGAGGACGAAACTGGGGAGGAGGCAACTCCACGCACAGCGCGTCCCGTGCAAGCCGAAGGCAAGGCAAGGCAAGGCAGGAGGAAGAAGCGTCGCGTGATCGTCATTGGTGACTCCATCCTGAGAGGTACGGAGGGCCCTATCTGTCGCCGGGACCCCTCGGCACGCGAGGTATACTGCCTACCTGGAGCAAGGATTCAGGACGTGAAAGGGATGCTCCAGACTGTAATCCAGCCCACCAATTATTACCCTATGGTCTAACGATGCGGCCAGGAGGAATCCTGATCGCCTGATGGAGGACTACCACACTCTGGGGTGCGTGCTGAAGGAGATGGGCGCACAGATGGTTTTCTCTTCTATCCTGCCAGTGAGTGGACGAGGTAGACGGCATGAAACATGCATCGTGGAAACCAACTGGTGGCTACAGGAATGGTGCTTTGAGGAGGGCTTTGGCTTCCTCGACCGGCACATCACGACGAGAGACATGCTGGGATGGGACGGGCTCCACCTTTCCCCTAAAGGTAAGCGTGTGTTCTCTTCTAGGTTGGCGGACCTCCTCCGGTGGGCTTTAAACTAGGCTCGTCGGGGGAAGGGGAAGATGAGGGCGGAGGAAATATCAGACTGCCAGACCAAACAGCACCCACAACGACAGCCCAGCCCAGACCGACGAGTGAAGCAATCAAACAGGTAAGAGAGAGGAGCCAGGGTAACGCTGGGACTATGGAGTCAGTACACACACCCACAGGAGGCCTCAAATGCCTCTACACAAATGCTCATAGTATGGGCAACAAGCAGAAGGAACTCACCCTCCTGCTGGCTGACACCAGCCCGGACATAGTGGGGATTACGGAAACATGGTGGGATGAAACGCATGATTGGGCGGTCAA
>NW_017728947.1:44933864-44999448 GCF_001723895.1 Crocodylus porosus | reverse complement strand
CCCCAGTACTCTTTCCTGCCATGGCAGGGGGTCAGACTAGATGATCTGCTCAGGTCCCTTCCGACCCTACAAACTATGAAACTATGTTAAAGAGCATGGGCCCAAGCGCTGATACTTGGGGGACACCACTGGAGATGGCCTACCAGGATGAGGCCACTCCATCAAATACAAGTCGCTGGGATCGGCCTCTGAGCCAACTGCCAACCCACCTCACTGTAGCCTGGTCTAGGCCAGTACCCTCCAACTTGATTGAGAGAATTTTATGGGAAATAGTATCAAAAACCTTGCTGAAGTCTAGGTAAATGATTTCCACCTACTGTCCCATGTCCAGCTGGTTAGTTAGATGGTCATAAAAGGACACCAGGTTTGTTAGGCATGACCTCCCCTTGACAAAGCCATGCTGGTTGTGTCTCAGTACCCAACCAGTTGTGAGCTTGTGGTTGATGACCTTGACAATTTTTTCAAAGATTTTTCCCAGGACCAAAGTCAGAATGACCAGTCTATAGTTAGCCAGGTCATCCCTCTTACCTTTCTTAAAGATAGATACCACATTAGCCTTCTTACAGTCATTAGAGACCACTCCTGAGTTCCACAACTCTTTGAACAGCCTCTCCAATGACACTGCTATGGGTTTGGTGAGTTCTTTCAGCACTCTCGGGTGCAGGTATCTGATCCAGCCAACTTGAAAATGACTAAATGTTCTAAGAGTATCTTCATTTGTTTGGGACTGATTTTATGTGGACTGCTGTCATCACTATATTCTCTGAGCCTCTGGACAAGTGCTGAGTTCTTGCCTGGTTTCAGGAATACTGATGTGAAGCAAGTATTAAGGAGCCTTTTCGCAGGAATCAACTGTGGGCTTCCTCTCTGTATTCAGTAGGTGTGCCACAGTGGAGCTTGATTTTTTTCTTGCTCCCTATGTACCTATAGAGGGACTTTTTGTTATCTCTAATTTCAGTTGCCAGTTTGATTTCCATGCAGACCCTGGCCATATGGGTGTACTCTTGTCTGGATGCTGAACCATTTTTCCATTGCATGTACGCTTCTTTTTTATTCGTGAGAAGTTTCCTAATGGTCCTGTTGAGCCAGGCAGGTCTCTTGGCCCCTTTCCCTCTTTTGAGTGATGAATTCAGTAAAAATAATTTTTTTTCAGCTGAATCTTGTATGTACAGTTTACTAGCATATGCTAGAGACTTTTAAATGTTTTTGAATTCTTTGGTAACTGTATTAGTTATGCATTCCAAAACAGCCTAGATCCTCCAGTAGAGCAAATGATAGTAGTAAGGAGATACCTCTTTTAAAATTTAGTTTCCTGTGCTGGAAAGAAAAGTCTAAAATAGCCAAAAATAAAAATGAGAGAAAGAAAGGAAGTGAGAAGCTTGAATGCTGAATGACTGCAGAAAGGTTTTTGATGTCACAGAACTATTACCTTTAAGGCCTGCTTCTCTATGCTTGGATCAAGGATTTGGAAGTTTGTTCAAGATCAGTGGATAGCCTTTTTAATATATCTGCATAATATTTTAGTAGGTTAAACTGTCTCTTTACAGAATTATTTACTATATAAAACTAAACTGTTCAGAAAGACACACCTGCACTTGAATCAGATTGGTTTAGCTGGCGGAATTTAAAACACTGCTCCTGTAGACTTCTTAACTTCTCTGAACTGCTCAGGTTCAATTCATAGTTTACAAACTATGAACCCTATTACAGAAGAGCTTCTAATCTCTGCTGGGTTGCTTATCTAAGTTCATAGACTGTCGGAATTCACAGAACTTTCAGAGATTCAAAACTTTCAGAGTGAATAACTCCATAAACTCTGCATCTGAAATCAGAAAAAGTCCAACGCACCAGATGTTATCTAAATCTCTTGAATAAAGCACATTTTCAAAATTTGAGTCCAAGGCATATTTGAGTCATGGCTAGATACAGCATAAAAAAATAGTCCACTTGAAATGCTACACAAGTATCATATTCCACATTCCTATATATTTCAGCAATACATTTTCAGCTCAAAATTTCCCCCTTAAAGTCTGTCTAGAGACTACACATGCAAAAAATTCCATGTTGCACAAAGGATCTGTTTTCAAATTGGAATTCAAGAGGTGAGATGTCAAAACATCCCACCATTCAAATTCCAATTTATCCAGGCTTATCCCAGCCCCCACCTGCACCCCACTTCTGTCATAGCAGAGAAGTCAAGACCTTCTTTAAAAAATTACCTAAACTAATATGATTTAACACTCCTAATCCCAGGCACCACCAAGACAGCAAATACTATCACTGTGGAGTACTGTATTTCTAGGAAATATTGTTATGTTAAATAGAAGCTCGCGTGAAACATTTCTGATCAGTTAAATATTGACACTGACACGTCCACCTCATTAAGATCACCTTGGCCCTCAGTAATTACTTAACAAGACAAAGAAGCAGGAGTAAAACAAGCCAAGATAATAGCCCAAGTGAAGGAATGCAGCCATTAAATGTTTCAGTAGAACTAAAGCAATGGGGACCTTCAGAAAGGAAGATAGCATTTTTTTCTGACAACAGCTGATTTCAAAGCACTTGAACACATGGATTTGTGTATACCACGGCAAACTAGTGAAGTCCATGCACAGCACTTGAAAAAAGGGGCATACACGTGAAAACATGACAGCGTAGACAAAAAGGATGACAGCAGCACTGCTAGAACGAAAGGCCACCTGTGCAGCAGCAGATGAAAAACAAACACAGAGCAAATGGAATGTTACTAGTCTTAACTTTAGCCAGCATAGTGTCAGAAACTTGCATTTGCATTAAAAGAAAAGTAAAAAATAATAGAAGCTAAATGAGTAAAACTCAGGGCTTAATGTGACAAGCTATCTCCTCTAAGGCAGCATGCGAACTGAACACATGAATAAGGACACAGTGGCAAACATATGTCTCCCTTAGCAGCATTACAAATTATACCCACAATTGGGTTTAAAATGTGTCAAGTCCTTCATCTCATCAAGACAGCTCACACCTGTGGGAAGGGCCCTCAGCCTTTGCTATAATGCAGGGCTGTGCAACTGGCAGCCTGTGAAGGGTCAATATGTGGTCTCTGGGACACCTGTGGCCCATAAGTGCTTAATGTGTGGCCTGTGAATCCTGGCAGCTGCCTGTGCTGCTGCCATGCAATGGAGTAGGGGAGAGGGGGACCAGACACTGCTGGCACTACCCATGTGGCAGAGAGGGATCCTGGGAAAGCCACCCTATGGCCTATATGGGCCATACACCAGTGCTGCCTAGAGCCCCGGGCCACATGAACATTGGACAGCCCTCCCTTAAGGCAAAAGAGGAGCTGGATAGGCTGGAAATCATAAAAGAGCTAACAGATTGGAAACATCCCCATGTCATACCAGAGGAGGCAGGGGTGCTTAGGGAGATGGTTTTCTTATGCATCAACAGAAGGTTTCAGAAGGGAATGTTCTCTACCCGTGTAAAGGCAGGGGAAGGGAGACAAGGACACAAGTGGTATCAAGTGTGATATATCTACACTTGATATATCACCGTGGTTCTGACACAGGTGCCCTCAAGGTATATTTACACGCCAAATACACCTGTGCCAGGCAGCCCAGCACTCAAACATGCTGCACCAGCACTGAGCAGAAGTAAGCATTTGTGTAAAAGCAGCTTGTTAGTTATAATTAGTTCCTACGCAGAGCCAAACACTCAGTGCACACAGCCCCAGGTAGATTGAACCCAGAAAAGTGACACACTATAAAGGCTGTGAGACACTGATCCCATGCAATTAGAACAGGTTAAACAGTATCTGCTCTCTTGGTGACCCAGTACTGGAGATCCTGCTATTTCCCCATGTCTGACTATAAACTAGAGCATTCTGGCAGCCTCGGTTTCCAATTAAGATTTATAGATATGAATAACAATGCAGATGGGATAAAAATTACATTCAACTAATGCAGAAAACTCTTGATGCTTCATTAAATACACACAGGATTAGTAAAAATACTCAATTTACAAAGTAAATGAATGCTCAGATTAGTATTTAGAGCAGTGAATGCCAACAAATGGAGCCAAAGTGGTTTTAGTGACAAAGCTTCTAAACAATCTGACCTGGGGGTGGCAGGCTTTATTTTCTATGCAGGAGTGCACCTCAACTGGTTTATTTTCACATGCCTACTGGGAGTCAAGCCTCATTGGGCCATGTTCTTGAGAGCTCTCCAATCTCAGACAAAAGTGTGTGGGCATCTGTCTGCTTTTAGTTTTTCTAAAATATTTTTATTTTAGTTCAAGGGAAACAACAGATAACAAAACAGGGCCCCAGTCCTGCCTGAGGCACTACTACCTTAAAGTGTACCACATTTTACCAGAGAAAAATTCTGTTTCTGTGCTATAGGAACAATGTCGGGAAAGGCAAAAAACCTCAAGTGACACTATTTTACTATCCGACTAGAAACAAGATGACAGGGCATCTAGATACTTTGAGTACTGGAAATGAGCAGGAACAGCTCTGTCTGGAGGAGACACTGGAGAGACTTGATGAACACTGCCACCCAGCAAGAATGAAACAAGGGAGGAGCACCCGGATCTCACAAGAGATCAGGAGCCATAAAAAATAATGGAAAAAAAAGCCTTGTTAGAGGATTAAAGCACTACCAGCCCACTGTAATGTGGGGGCCCTATTTTCTGACGTGGGATATCTGACACCCAAGCATATATAAATGTTTAATGAAGGGGCTAATTATACATTATAAAAATGCCTACAATTAAAATATAGAATGACAGAGACAAGTTCTTGAGTTAGCTCACACACACACACACACACAAAGATTTAAGCCATCAAGAAAAAAAACGCACTGTCACGTGGAAAGGAGAGAGAGAGAGAAGTAGAACATATAGATAAAAAGAGCAAGGGGAAATGGTAAAAACAATTATTTTATGCAGCATGAAAGTAAAAAACAAAAGACAGGAAAGGAAACTGGATCCCTTTATATCTTCCTCAACTGCACACTTTAGGGAACAAGCCAAACTTCCTGCATTATATTCTTCATGAAACAACATGATCCAACCACTCAGAGGCTGGCTCTAAGGGTTGCAGCCCCTGGTTTGCTAGCTGCATTAATATAGCAAGCTCAGCTGTATTTAACAGCTATAAGGGTAGAAAGAGACATTGCTTGACATCACTTTTGTGCTGCCTGAACAAAAATTATGGTAGCACAAATGGCAAGAAAAGAGACATCCCTAACCTTTGTTTTGCCACATCAGCAGCTGTAATATAAGGTGGTGTAAAATAGTGCTACTTTACTGCAGCAGATGTCTATTTGCTCTGCGGTAAGAGAGTACAGACAGCACAGAGCTGCCCACACTCTCCAGCCAGCCCAGGCAGGTGCTCTGGGGCTTTAGGGGCCCAATCCCACATGCCCCCAGAATTCCCATAGAGGATCAGGTCCCTCAAGACCTGTCCAGCTTCCCCCGCTTCCAGACTTGTGCCCTGAGGAATCATGGGCCACCTCCCTGTCTTCACACTCATGAAGACCCACCCCCAGGATCTCCAGAGGAACATCTCCATAAGCAGGGAAAGTCTATGCAAGTCTCAGCATGGAGGCACAGGACCTAGGGAATCCTCAATGCCTCATGCCTCCATGCTAGGTCCCATGCTGACCCATGCCTCCAGGTGAAGTATGGGTTGGCATGAGACCCAGCACAGTTCCCAGTGTGGAGGCATGGGGCACCAGTAATTCCCCAGAGCCAATGCCATCCTGTACTGACCTGTGCTTCCAGGTGAGGCACAGGTTGGCATGGGACCTGGTACAGATCCTGGCAAAGAGGGATGCAGGGAATTCCCAAGTAAGGGGAACATGTTACACATTGTCCCACATTAGGCCTGCCACAGCTAATCCACTTCATTTGGCAACATCTCTTTTCACCTCAAGGCCCTTTCTTCTTGTGGACTCATGACAACAGTGAATTTAAATTTTTCAAAGCATCTTCAAAGCAAAGTTGCATTTAACTGCCAAAGGAAATGCAACATTAAGGAAAATGGGTTAACACAACAGAGTTATGAACTCATTTCCTTACCTCAGCATAAACTCTCAGTCTATATTGCTTAGGCAAGACCAGCTTACTCCCAACCAGAAGAGAGAAACTGTGGTGCTGTAGTCCCTCATTTTCTGTGTCTTAAGAGCATTAGCCTTGGTCTGATGACAACATACTCAGCCCCCTCCTTCTAATCCAACATTTTTTCAGTTGAAAATCATCCTCGTTCCAACGATGTAAGTTAGCTGGTGGTATCCCTTATCAATACATTTTTCTTAGGAACATTTTCTTGTCACTGTCATGGCTTTTTTAAGGTTTCCCCCTTCACACACTCTCTTGATTTAACTCCTGATATTCAAGCAGACACAGACACACACACAACCCACAGATCCCTCTCTGACCAAGGATGAGGTAACTGGGTAGGCCATGTCCTAGAGGAAATACTGCCTTTGTGTGACTAAATCTCTTCTTCAAATCTGGCCATGAAAATACAAATGGTAACATATAGGGATGGATCCAGGAGAGTGCAGTTGTCCCCCTACCTTTTCCAAAGTTTAAACCCAGTAGCAGCAGCAGCAGCAGTTCTATTCAGGCAGCTGTGAGAGACTCAATTGACTTCAAAGCCCATTATAATTTACCTGCTTCCTTCTAACTACCTGATTCTAACTTCCTAACTTCCTTCTAATTTATCCAATTCTTTCTACAGGTGTTAACAACTCTCTCTCCTTGTTAATGGTCTTATGTTCCACTATTCAAGCTATCCTTTCTTCACTCTTCTGTTGTTTGTCAGCTGCTCCCAGTAATGTGGCTTCAATTTAACAACATTGAAGGCTGTTTTTAACTCTAGTTAAAAATATTACCTCAGGCAAACATTAACTCAAGTGTGGAAATAACTTTCAGTGAAGCACTGGATGCACTGTCAAGATGCTCAAGAAAGCTAGATTTTGTTTTATGAATCTGAAAAAGACATATATTTATCTCTAATGAATACAGACTAATGAAATAGCATCTTTTGATTATTTTTGCCTAGTTTGTTGTATTTTTATACTTAGTAGCAAATTAATGTACATTCCACTAAAATTATATTTATTTTTGCTTCAATTTTAAATGGAGTAATATATATTCCTAGGCCCCCTAGCATATTAGTAAAACATGTCATTTCTTTTTCACTGGAGAAAAATGCGTTGTTTTATATGGGACGATGCACTGCATCATCTGCATCAGAACAATATAGCAAAAAAGAAGGGTCTTCAAAAGTAGGTTGTGGTCACATGAGCATTAGGCCTGTGCAAAGGAGCCAGTATTTGCTTTGGATTGGGATTCAGCCGATTTGGGGGACAGTGATTCAATTTGGTGCTTTGAATCACTGTCCCGAATCGATTCGGCTGAATCTCTGAGTCAGCCAGGCCCATCCGCTGCCCCTCTCCCAGCTTGGCAATGGCTGCCCCACCTGCCCCAACTCCCAGCTCTTTCGGAAAAAAAATAACCCACTGGGTGCTGCTGGCTGCTGTGCAAAGCTTCAGTTGCTGATTTGATTCGGAGGAGATTCGGCTCAATTCAGCAGCCAAATCTCCATATCTGAATCAAATCCGAAGACCCATTAATCTCTCCAAATCAAATCAGAAGCCTCCAAATTGATTTGGAGAGATTCGACGATTCGGCCGTAGACACAGCTTTATATGTTTTTTCTACCTACCTAAAGGTACCAGGCAGCTCATGAATGCTGCGATGCATTAGTACTTCTGGTCCACTTCCAGATTCATTGCCAAGCATGCAGGGGGACCCTCCATGCTCCTATGGGACACTCCATCCACTCCACCATCTCAGCATTCACGAGCTGCACTTGGTACCTCAAGGTATGTAGAACAGATATATAAAGCTCTGTCTATGGCCGAATCGCTGATTCTCTGAATCGGAATTGAATCTTCAGATTCACCCAAATTGAATCAGGACAGTGATCTGAATCAGTGAACTGAATCATTGTCCCCTGAAACAGACTGAATCCCAATCAAATATTGCCCGCTTCACACACCCATACAGGAAACACAATGTATGTGATATTTGCTGACATGCAAAGATCTAATAGTTCACCTGGGGAGGGGGGCAGGGAGTGAGAGTCAAGTTTTGGTCAACCATTGGGACTTCGGGGATGCAACATCCCGCTGAGGTATATAGTATTTAAGATTCATAAGAATAGCAAATCACCTTTCAAAATGTTGTATTCACTTATCAGGGAAATGTGAGCCTTTGAGACAATTACCATATGAAAATGTCTTGTAGGATCTGACAAAAGTATAAGGAGAGACTTTTGATGAAATAAAGAAGAAAAATCACAAACGCTTCAGTACTGAAGTATTATAACCCACAGAAAAGAATGAGGCTTAAACTATGAAATAATCCTGAAAGTAGCATGGAGGCAGTCAAAGCAACTACCAGCATTTGTAAACTAAGCTCCACTGTACACAGAGTGAAAATAAAGGTAAACTGAAAAAGATGGAGGCAGTCCTGATTAGGATGACAAAGTTTAGTCAGTTAGTCATGGATGAATACGTAAATGAAATTAAAGGATAAACTCTTAGTGGGTGCGTTTACATGTGCGCTTTACAAGAAAATGACTAATTAGCTCTGCAATAAAGTGCCTCCATCTACCTATGTGCTAGTGCTATTTTACAGCAGAGTCATTAAGTGAGATCAAACGTATGTCTAGATGGTGACTGCTGTGGTAGGCCAGTAGGGGGTGCTCATGTGTTAAGCCACCCACCTCACTGTGCCCAACCACCTTCTAGGCTCTGAGTGCCTCCCTGAGGGTGCCACACGTCTGGCTGACCCCCTTTCTGGAGCACACCCACTAGCCTGGGTCAGCCACCTGCTATCACCCAGGGATGGGCTTGATTCTGGCTCTGTGCCCCCTGGGAAACACAGGCCTAGTAGCCCTCAAGGGTACATGACTCACTTTAAGAACTTGGGGTGCTTTCCTCGGTCAGAAGCACAAGTAGTGGTCTCCCTTAGTCAGCCAAACCAAGGGGACCCCAAGGCATAATCTAGACCCACTCCCAATAAGTCTCCCATGCTGGATACAAAGGAGAACTTTATTGGTTACAAGGTGTAGGGTTGGAATAGGGTACAGGGTAGAGCAACATCAGAGAAATCCCATAGAGCAAGCAGGGTGGCTGGAGTAGCCTTTGATCAGACATCTGAGTTACTGCAAGCTATATATCTAGCCAGATCTCAGGTAGCTTACTCACAAGTATCATCCAGATGCTGGTGGAGATTCCCTCTGGAGGCAGGCAGTTCCTTGATTATGAGTTTTGAGAGCGAGAGCAAATTTCAGATGGTCCAGCTCCTCTCTCCCCCTCTCTGAGTTTTCCTCATGGCTGCTGCCCCCTCCTCCTGAGCAATCCTTAACTTATATAGTCCTTATGACCTCATTTACCTGGTCCAATGAAGGGTAGCACCTGATGGCTGTCAGCCAACCAATTTGAAATGCATCACTGGTTGCTGGGCAGACTGGCAGTCTCTAGCCCACCAGGAAACCCAAGCCCCTCATCCAGGTATGTGATGCCAGTCATGTAGGCAGAGGGAGCAGGTTTTCCCCCCTCCCTCAGGAATGTATCCAGCTCAGGTTACCTAAAGAGATAGGGCGTGTATTCTCTGCTGAGCTCATCGTAACCAAATTGTCACAGAGCAGAGTTTTTAGGGAGAAACAGAGGTGGCCTTCTGCCACAACTGCCAGATGCAAATTGCACCCATTCAGCCAGGGGCCAGATCCCTGGCTCCTGCCAGCTCCTCCACCACCCACCACCACCACCTGGAAGCCAGGGCATGCCTCCTGCTAACCCAGAGATGCTCTTCCCTGGCTCAAATTGCTGCAGTCCTCAGTGCACATGTAGACACTGTGCCCGAGAGCAGTTGACTCCAGTGCAAACTGCTCCAGAGTTTATTGCTGCTCATTAACAGCACATGTAGATGCACCTAGTAAGAGTTTAAATTTACCCTATGATGTGTCTCTTGTTATTACTCCCTATCAAAATATCCAAAGCCTACCCTGAGTAAATATCAATGATAAAAAAAAGATTATTTTCCTTTCGAGTTGCTGGGCTCTTTTCATTTCAGTCCAAAATGTGCAGCTTCTTATGCTTTCTGCTTGCACAGGAGAGACAAACTGCAATTCATCAAGGAGATGAAAAAATATTAATATGATCAACAAAGTTCTATTTGACTTCATCAAGTTGCAAAGCCTCCTCTCAGAGGCCCATCAGCAGAAAAAAGAAAGAAGTGAGGAATACCAAGGAGAAGTAGGAGAGAAACTAAAGTAGGCAGGGGATTCACAGGAGGCAGCAAGAATATATTAACTAAAATCAGCCCATCACCAAAGATTTTAAGAAAGATAATGAACAAAAGGACAAAGGAGGAAGAGGATGACAACAACAAATAAGATCAGCATTGACATGAAAAATCTGCTGTAGACCAAGGAAATGGAGTTGAGCTGAATCCTGGATCAGCCTTGAGTATCCAAGACTCTAATTGGGAACTTATTGATACTCACCTATATATTTTATAAGATGTCAATATTTAGAACCACTTGATGATTGTCACTTAGGCTTATGGCAATGATGAGCAGACAAAAATATCTGAAAAGGCTGCACTAGCTAGTCCCTGGCAACTTTTATATCAAATTCACATACAACATTGTTTAGGAAGCTCTGTTCTAAGAAATGGGAAATAAGTATGGGAAATAAGCAGGAGGAGCTAGCCCTCCTGCTCTCTAGTGGGCAATATGACCTGGTAGGGATCACTGAGACCTGGTGGGACTCCTAGCATGGCTGGAGAATAGCCATAGAAGGCTACACCTTGCACAGAAGAGACAGAGTAGGAAAAAAAGGGGGAGGGGTAGCTCTGAACGTGAGAGAGCAGTACACCTCTCTGGAGGCTGACATTGGCTCCAAAGATAAACAGCTTGAAACCGTCTGGGTCAAGCTATGGGGGGCAAGGGAGAGGAGGGAGATCTAACTGTGGGCATCTACTACAGGCCACCAAACCAAGGGGAGGAACTGGATCTGGAGTTCTCTCAAGAACTGAGAGGCCATATGTTCAAGGGACTTGGTTGTCATGGGTGACTTCAATTACCCGGACTTAGATTGGAAGGAACATGTGGCTAGGTCAGATCATTCATGCAGTTTCCTGACTGTGATAGAGGAGCTCTTTCTGACCCAGGAAGTGCTAGGGCCAACCAGAGGTAACACTCTCCAAGACCTGGTCTTGGCCAAGGGAGATGATCTGGTGTGTGGCTTGAACATAGAGGGTAACCTGGGCAACATCAACCATGAAATTATCAGGTTCACTATCCGCTGCAAAGTTGATAAATCAACCACCAGGATTCAAGTCCTGGACTTCAAGAATGCTGATTTCAACAGGCTCGCAGCATTAGTAGGGGAGGCAATGAGGGACCAGGAAGGGAAGGCAAATGGGGTGCATGAAGAGTGGTCGTTACTCAAGGACACAATCCTTAAAGCACAAAAGAACACCATTCCTGCAAAGAGGAAAGGTAGCAGGAGGGCTGGGAAGCACTCCTGGCTTAATAGGGACATTGTGGTCCTCTTAAAAAAGAGGTGTACTCATAGTGGAAGCTAGGGATGGTCCTCAAGGAGGACTATACTTTAGTGGCCAACACTTGTAGGAAAATGGTCAGGAAATGCAAGGCAGCGACTGAGTTTAGGTTAGCCACGGGAGTCAAGGACAATAAGAAGTCCCTCTTTAGGTATGTAGGCAGTAGAAGGAAAACAGATGGAAGTGTGGGACCCCTGCTTAACACCTCAGGATAGCTGGTAACTGACATTCAGGGAAAAACTGAACTCCTGAGTGCCCACTTTGCTTTGGTATTTCACCAAACCAAGGGAAAAGACAAGCGAGATAAAGGTCACAGTGGGCATGCTGGGAATGACAGCCTCTCTACTGTGGATGCTGAGCAGGTGCAATACCAACTAGAAAACTTAGACATTTATAAGTCAGCAGGACCAGATGGCTTTCATCTGAGAGTGCTGAAGGAGCTGGTTGAAGTCATTGTGGAACCTCTGGCAAATCTCTTTCATAATTCATGGCACACAGGGGAGATCCCTGAGGACTGGAAGAGGGCCAACATTGTGCCCATCTTCAAGAAGGGGAAGAGGGAGGATCCAGGCAACTGTAGGCCAATCAGCCTAACCTCTATCCTAGGAAAATCCTGGAAAAGCTCATTAAAGAATCTATATGCGATATGCTTACAGAAGGTAAGAGTCTGAATGACAGCCAGCATGGCTTTGTTGCAGGTAGGTCTTGTCTTACCAATCTCATCTCCTTCTATGACCAGGTCTCTCACTACCTGGACATGGGAGACAAGGTAGACATTATATACTTAGACTTCAAAAGGCTTTTGATCTGGTATCCCACAATATCCTCATGGGAAAACTGGAAGATTGTGAGCTTAGCTGCTCAACAGTTCAGTGGGGGGTGTCCGGGAGTTACCCGGACTAGGAGGCTCCAGTAAGCCCCTTTGCCCCAGACGCAGGGGGAGAAGCGAATGCTTACCCGATCCAGGTACCCGGACGAGGTGGCACGGTTAAAAGACAGCCCGGGATCAGACCCGGACCGGGGGGTGATGGGACCAGAAGTGCTGGGACAGACGCTAGCAACCGGCAAAGGAGAGGAGGTGCGGATCCGTGCCGCCCAGCGCAGAGTGGTGGGACCGGAGCTGCTGGGGCGGACGCCAGCCGCTGGCAAGGGAGCGGAGGGGCGAATACACACCACCCAGCGTGGAGCCTGGACGTTCTGGAGCAGCAGTAGGGCGACTCAGGGACACACGGCAAGGAGGCAGGGATCTGGCGGTGAGTCGGGTGCCTGGGGCGTGCAGGAGCTGCAGGATCCGGTGGGTGAAGGGCGGAGCGGAACCCCAGTGCCTGCTAGGGCGTATGGACTCCAGGCGGGGGCCCCGCTATACGAGAGCAGAGGAGGGGCGCGGGACCCTTCCCCTGGAAGGGCTACAGGGATAGGAGCAGACCGAGTGGAGGAGATGGGCGGAACTTCATATACGAAGGCCAGAAGCGTCGGGGGCACTATTCCTCAACACCTCTGGTGATGTAGGACTGAGATTGCTTGAAAGAGCGATAAGGACGCTCACCCCAGAGGACTGGGTGAGGGTGTAAGGGTGGAGGAGCCCTAAGCTAGCTCACGGACCACCAGTCTCAATTTCGGATATTTTTGCACGCGCCACACAGAAATCCAACTGAACCAGGAAAACATCAAAGGCGTGGCAGGAAAGCACGGCACATGCAGATTGGGAGAGAGAAGGGACTGGTTATAAAAAGAACGGACACTTGGACCGAACAGGCAGACGAGCGATAGGCTCGTTCACAGTGGGAAACTGGGTATAGGGTAGGAACCAGAGAGTTCTTATAAACAGACCTGTGTCATCCTGGCATAAAGGGGCCAGTGGTGTCCCTCAGGGTTCCATGCTTGGACTGGTGATTTTCAACATCTTTATCAATGATTTGGATGGGGGAGTGAAAAGCTCACAGATGACACCAAGCTATGGGGCAGTGTGGCCCTGGCAGAAGATAGGTTGCAGGTACAGGCGGACCTGGACAGACTTGAGAGCTCGGCAGACCAGAACCAGATGAAGTTTAACACTTCTGAGTGTAAGGTGCTCCATCTGGGGGCAAACAACCCCCAAAATACATACAGGCATGGAGCTGACAACCTGACTTGCACCACGGCTGAAAGGGACCTAGGGGTATGACTGACCATCGCATGAACATGAGCCATCAGTGTGATGCAGTGGCCAGCAGGGCAAATGACACACTGGCATATATCAATGATTGCATCCTGTGTAAAACTAAGGAAGTGATACTCCCACTGTACTCAGCACTGGTGAGACCACAGTTGGAGTACTGCATCCAGTTCTGGGTGCTGCACTTCAATAAGGACATGGAAAAACTTGAGAGGGTCCAGAAAAGAGCCACCCATATCATCAGGGACTTGCAAGGCAAATCATACAAGAAATGGCTGAGGTACCTGGGCTGCTTTAGCCTAAAGAAGAGAAGGTTGAGAGGGGACTTGATAGTGGCTTACTACTATATCAGAGGAGTGCATTAGGAACTGGGTGAACAACTGTTCACTAGGGCACCCCTGGGAAAGACCAGGACCAATGGATATAAACTTCTGGAAGGCTGCTTCAGGCTTAATACCAGGGGAATCTCCTTCACAGTCAGGATTTCCAGACTGTGGAATAAACTCCTTCCAGAGGTAGTGCAGTCACCTACCCTGGAGGTTTTCAAGAGGAGACTGGGCAGTCACCTCGTTGGGGTCACTTCACCCCAGTTGTCTTCCTGCCTAGAGCTGGGGGGGGGAGGAGGGGGCTGAACCCAATAATCTGTGAGGTCCCTTCCAGCCCCTAACAATCTATGAAAATATAGAGTAGTTCAAGAACCACATCCAGAGAGAGCTAAATAATTCCTCAGGCTCTAAAACAGCTGTAGTCTTCCTAGACATGGTTTCACCTTCTGACAGCATTTGGCTTAGTATGTTTCTTAGAAATGAAAACTGAGTTCTATGCTGGTTCTTGTGGTACAGGGTAAAAGTGATTGCTATCTTCCAAGTGATACAGTGCAAAACAAATCTTGTGAAGATATTAAAGACCAAGATTGGGCATCCTAAGAGTTTTAAGGCCTTTTTACACATTGCACTTTAAGCTTCTCAAATGTTGATCAATGTTGGTATTAATTTGATTTTAAAATATTTACACATTCAAGCTAAAAACCTTCTGACTGCCCCAGACCTGCACAGTTACGACACCACTAGAGGGCTGGTGAGCAGGGGTCTGACTAGGAGCTACAGCTGTGAACTGTACACACAGAACAGGATGGTGGGGGGAGGGAACACTGCATCCTGGGATGCTGGAGGACTATAACTTGGGTGGCTCACTTGTGGGGAGTGGCCACACATCAGTGGAACACGAACTGGGTAACACAGATCAGAGGTAAACCTGCCCTGGAGTGCTGTAACTTTAAACAGCCTGAAGTGTACTTAAAACTAGTTTCAGGTGTGTAATAGCTGCAGGGGTATGCCCCACTTACCCATTCCTTCCCAAGCCTCCCTTACCTCCCATCACTCACCTGACATGCATTCCATGTTGTTTATTGTTGATGAGAGGGCTCCTTGAGAGCTGATAGTCATTTTGTGGGGTAAGCTGATCTGTCTGCCCTGACCAGCCATACCTACAGCCTTTTGCCTTCTCATGATACTTCCCCCTTAAGGGGTCATGCCCCATAGGTTTCTGGAGTGTATTTGTCAGGGTCCCAATTATCAAAGCTTCAGCCCCCTTTTCCTCTCTGGCCACACCCCTTACCTGGGCCTACCGTCCAAGACCTCAGCCTCCAGGGTTTGGCCTTGCCTGATCAGCAATCCCTTTTTCTGGGGTCCACTTGTACCTCAATAGTCTCTGCCCTCTGACTTGTGGTATGACTTCTGGTGCTTATTGCAAAGAAGCACCCTCAGCCACTTCTGTCTGTGGGCTCCTCATCACCCCTTATAACCACTTTGAAAAAGGCTCTACAGAAAGGTAAAATATTACTATAAGTCTACATCACTGAGCAGGGCTGTAGAAGTCTATGTTCAATTCCCACTTCTGTTACAGACATCTTGTATGATCATAAAAAAGACTTTACTCTCTTTGTAGTTCAGCTTTCCATCTGTAAAATGGAAATATTTCCTTACCTGACAAGACTGTTGTGAGAATAAATCCATTAACACTTATGAGGTGCTTCGATTCTACATTCAGGGAAGGCATATACATAGATATATATTTGCTGTGGCAGTGAAAGCATAAATGGAGCAATTTATCCTAGGGACAAAAAATAGGTGGTTTGTGCTGGTATTTTATTTTTTTAATGCTCTGTCCTCCTGTTAGCATAGCCAATGCTGCTAAGTGGGGAGGAAACTGGAATCTATTCTTTGCAGTTTATCATCAATATAATAGTTTATTCTGTGCAAATCTAGTAAAATCAATGAAATTAAAAAAACATATCTCTTGCCTTATTTGTTTTGAGAACTAAAGTCTTTTGTAGCATAGGTTAGCTAGTATTAAAACCTTGGCATGGGCAGGTGAAGAAGCTAGCTTCACGTCAACCAGGTAATATCTAAAAACCTCCAGATTGCCTTGCTTATACTAAAATAATAATTAGCGGTGCACCGATACATTGGTCCCGTATTGGATTAGTATTGATATAGGGAAAATTGACTGTATTGGCAATCAGCATTTTTTTTGCCTGATGTGTCCAATAATGTGGCTAATAAATGCTTTGTGCATGTGTGCAGCCACAGCACGCACATAGCCAGGAATGCAGCCCAGCAGCTTGGAGACCAGTGTTGGACTGGTAAGTCTGTTGCAGGGGAAGGAGTAGGGGGAGGGAAGGGCTATGTGGGGAGCAGATCAAGACCCCCATAGTGAGGAAGGGAGTGAAGCTGGGGCAGGCACTGCTCAGCTGAGGCAGGGCACTGGATGTGGGACACAGCCGCAAGTGGCTCATCTGGGGCACATGGGGGTGGGCAGCTGCCACCGCAAATTGTACCCCAGGAAGGAATGGAGGGGCATGTGCCCCCAGTTCTGTGCACGAAATGAGAGTGGGCTGCTGCTGCGGGCTGGGGCTTGGGTGGTGCTGAGATCTTCCCGGCAGCAGGTTGCATCAGGCTGTGATTGGGGCACATGGCAGTGAAACTGGGAGCAGGGCTATGATAAATTTTAGTGTGGCTGCAGCCCCCCCCCTTCCCCCCATAGCCCTCCTTCAAGTGCCTCCACCACCCACCCTGAGCACAGCCTGGCTCAGGCCCCATTGGAAAGAGCCCAGCACCGACCTGGCCCCAGCCCGCAGCAGTAGCCCACCCTCACCCTGCATGCAGATCTGAGGGCACACACCCCCCATGCCCTCCCGAGATGTGCATAGCAACAGGAGCTGCCCCTGTACCCCCTGGACGAGCCCTCCCTATACCCCTTCCTCCACAATAGATTTAGCAGGCCAACACTGGTCTCTAAGCTGCCTCGCTGCATATCAGAATTGGATCTGTCTCGGCCGATATGGCTCCTTAAAAATTGGCCATCAGTATCAGCCCAAAAAATCTCTACTGGTGCACCCCTAATAATAATGTATTAGACAAGAGACATGTTGAACACAATAACCTTTTTGTAGTATAGATCAAGGTCTAATCTGGCTGATAAACTTTTGACTAGTGACAAGTCTAAATGGAAGAAAGGATTCATTTGGATTATCAAATTCCAGACTGAGTTCTCACAATAAAAGTTGGGGGAGGGGCTTTTTAACTTGTAAATTGTGTATATTCCTGCAAAGCAATTGATAAAGAATGAAACCTCAGTTGCATTGAAGTCCCTTTCTCGAGCAGAGCCACACTATTACATCCCATCTCTCTTAATTTCCTCCTAGCTTGAAATGTCTCATGTTTTTGCCTTGGGACAGAGAACAAATTTGGAAGGAAATGTGCTTTTTAATGATGAGCCAGGATGGACAAGCCATTTTTAAATACAGGTGTAAAAATGTTTTTAAAACTTGTTTTTGCCATCTACTAACTTTATGACAGATGTTTCTACAGCTGTATTATGATTTATTAATTTAGGTGAACCTCTGGGAGAAGAGACTATGCAAGACTATTCTGAATTTACAAGTCTTTCCCAACTATCATTTAAATACATTTTGAAGAAACCAAATTCTTCTCTCAGCTTCATAGGTTAAAGCCCATTGCTTTCAATGGAAACACACTAGTTGAACAAAGAACACAATTTCTCTCACTGCATTTATCTTTTCATTGAGTTTTGTTATGTTGCAGTCCTCTCTCTACTGTGTCTTTCACTATTTTCCCCCTTCACCCATTCTTTTAGTACACTCTTTCCTCAACAGAATCTGAACTATCTTTGAATTTAAGGTGAACTCACAAGCCAATACATTGTTTTGAATGGGATTGAAACTGGCCAAATGACTTGGTCCAGGCCCTGTACTCTGACCTCCCTACTATCTTTGACACGTTAGAAACAAGCAAGTTTAATTTGTCTGAAAAGTAGAAACTGATGCACATAAGAAGGTGGGTTATCAAGCTGCTTCTCAGCCCTCTTGGACCAGCCAGGGAGCAGTTCCACACATTTTCCATGCATGCATGCACACACGCACGCGCGCACACACACACACACTTTTCTGGCTGTGGAGCAAGGGCTCAAACCAAGAAGCTGATCTTCATTTGGCAACAAACAAAACTTCTACCAAGATAGAACGGCATTACAGAAGTTTTGCTTTGCTCTGAACTATTTACCAAAAGATATAGTCAAAAACAGGATATCAAGGTTGATGGACCACAGATCTATTATACTAATTTCTTGGTCTTGTTATGGACCAACTTACCCTGAGCAATTCACTCAAGTAGCAGACAGATTTGGCATTCATTATAAACCAAATGTTTACAAAGAGCAAAATGTTTGCTATCAACACACACCGCCCTCTTATAATAGTATGCATCCTCCTGCTCCTCTTCTGTCCAGAGTGCATGCACTCACTGCAAGCACTTGTGCTGTTTCTAATTAACCGGATGTGTAATAGAGGAGGAGCCGAGATGAATGGTGGCTTTGCTGCTGCCATCATTCAATCATCTGGAAATCTAATTTATATCTTATTTGGCAGTCTAGGAACCATCTGCTCCAAGGATATGCTCCAAAGCAGCTGCCAAATATTGAGTATGCTCTCTGCTGTAGGGAAACTAATTGCTTTTATTGGATCGACACAGGCTGGGAAGCTAATGGTATAGAATATTCCTCCACTAAAAAGATAAAATAAAACTTCCAACTACTCCAACTTCTATTGCCAATGTGAGATAGAATATGAAGCATGCTTCTGGAGGCCACCTATTAAATTCAGAGTCAAGTAAGCCAGGGCTGCAGAAGAAATGGCCGTCAACCCAGTGATGGGGGGCAGGATTGTTTTGATACGACACACATTGGTAGACATTTGGAATGATGCACACTGTAAGAACTGGGTTTATTGAACAAATTGAATTTATTCTTATTACCCACTACAATGGCAACTGTGCCTGGAGCTCCAGAGAACAATTACACATCCTCATATAGAACTCCTCTCGTCTTCCTCCCTCTGGGGACTTCTGTCACAGCTAGAGAGGGATGGAAAATAATTTTTCACATCCCACAAAAATTTTCAGGATTTCAAAAATATTCCCGTTCTGTAGTGGCAAATAAACAAACATTCAGAAATTTGTCATCTGTGTGCATACGCATGCACGCACACACATACAGGAAGCCAACTCACTGAGACAGTTAAACACCATGAGTACTGTACATAAGGTTAGGAGATGGAGAGGAGAAGGGTATGTGGGAGAGATGACAAGTCAATCTGCTGCCACCAGAAACAGAACTGGGAAAAGATACTACCTCACATCTGCCCAAAATGGTGGCAACCCACACTGGAGCTAAAAAACAATTGCCACTTGTATATGTCTGTATGCAATACCCAGCACCTCTAATAAAGGAAAATGTAATGCAGGGGTGGGCAAGATGCAGCTCATGGGCCACATACAGTCCTCCAGGCCATTCTATCTGGCCTGCATGGCCCCTAAAAAATTTAGAAAATTAATATTTATCTTCCCTGACTACCTGTCATGAGGCCCTCAATGGCTTGCCAAAACTCCACCTGAATAATTGCCCGCCCCTGCTGTAATGCTATTCATCTTCTCCACAGTGTTACCAGCAGCCTAAGTATTTCCAGGAGCAGAAAGCTGGCTGGCTGGCAAAATGAACAGGAGTGGGAGTTAGTTGTCCTGGTTCATCTCTTAAGTGTTCTTGGTCATAATCCTGCATACTGCAAAGCTCCTGGCTGATAGGTGCATCTTTCTAAAAAGACTCAGCAGTTGCAGTTTTCAGTATCCTCCCCATTCTTTGGCTGTGCCTTAGGTAAAGTGGATACCTATGGCCAACATCCTGCCCAACATGTCATAATATGGACAGGTGGCTGCACCATCTGCTAGAGGTTCAGTTCTTGTACTTGTTTGCTGGCTGGCTTCCAATCATTGGTTCTACATGATGTCCCATTTGTGACCTTCCTCAGCCACTGTCCAACTTATTCCCTCAACTATGTCAGTGCTTTTGCAGCCAGACCCCAGGACTTTGTATATTTTCCGCTCATTCAACGGTCAGGCAGCCTTTGACTTCTTAAAGGATCCAGCTAGAAGCATCACAAGCAGGCAGGGCAAAGGGCTAACTAGAAAAACGTGTTGAATACATTTACTGGCAAAATGCAGGAGCAAAACCTGATTGTGTCCCAGCATGGAGAGTCCAAAGTAGTAGGGGCCACACAGCTAAACAGATCAGCTAATCAAAACATATACTGCAAAAAAGTGTGAGGCAGCAGCAGGAGGACCAACAAAATAGTCCAGAATACACAAGCAGCCACACAGTCATTACTGCAGTATAACCCAGGTAACACCCACACCCACAGTTAGGTTGTATAGGGTGTGTGGGTGGGTAGGTGTGGGTGTGTTAAAAACCCTCTGGCCTCATTGGTCAGGGATTCTTCAGGCCAATTGATTAGGAGAAGAACTGACTGGACAAAGCCAGGGTGATGTCATGCAAAGGGATACAAGATGAGCTAGGCTGGTTTTGGGGAGAAGAAGCTGCTAGGGGATGCAGGAGAGTGAAGTCTCTCAATTGTTCCAGTTTCTGGGAACTCCTTGCTTCTCCTTTTCTTCCCCTTTCTCTTTTGAAGTTTTAATGGATCAATACTGGGGACAAGAATATTGGTTCCTTGGGTTTGCTGGCAAAGAGTTAGGCCTGGCAGTTTAAACAAAGTTGAAGCCTGGGAGTTTCTAACCGTGCCAGTTTTGGGTCAGACTGAGGTTTGCAACTTGCTGCTCCCTATGGAGCTGTGACCCAAACTACCTACAGCCTGGGCCTAGAGGTTGGGCCTGGTTTTGCCCCTTGTTTCTTTTGAGGTCCTTTGCTCTAGTCAAGCTGTGGGGGTGGGCCAGCTGTAGCCTTTAATCAACTCAGCTCCATTTGGAGTTTTTCCTGCAGTTTTGTTTCAGCAGATCATATACAGGCAACCCCCACTTAACACTCTTAAGTGGTTCCTGAAAAATTGAGCATTACACAAAACAAGTATTAAGTGAAACCAAAAGTATTTGACAACCCAAGATGGCAACCGCAATTGTTTTTAATGACCCAAGATGGTGACTGCGAGCATTATAACGGAACTCTCCAAAATACTCTGAAATCAGGTATCGAGTTAAGATGAGTGTTATAGCAAAGCAGTGCTAAGCAAAACAGCGTTAAGTGGGGGTCGCCTGCAATCCAGCCCAGAAGTTTTCGGGTGCATGCATGCTGTCTAGCGCTTCAGTCACTCCCTACATACACATATATAGCTTCTCCATGGGAGCAAAGATTGGCATGCTACCATTCCTCCAAGAGCAACAAGGAGCCTCTTGCACAGCAGAAGGACTCATGCTCTCTAGCACAGCATTTCCCAACTGATGTGCTACAGCACATGGGTGTGCCGTTAGGTATGTCCAGGTGTGCTGCAGCTTTTTGGGCTGGAGCCAGACCATCCACCTGCTGCTACTGTGGACAGAGACAGACAGGGAGTGTGGCTCCAGCCCAAAATGCCATCTCACTGGCCGTGCGCCACCCCTCCCCATTAGTGTCCAGCTGGCCACACCCCCCCATCGGTGTCCAGATGACTGTGCGCCACCCCTCCCCCTCCCCCAACTCCACGTCCAGTATGCTGCAGTGCTTTTTTATTTAGGTAAGTGTGCCATGGGGTGAAAAAGGTTGGGAAACACTGCTCTAGCAGCTTTCCATGGCACAACACAATCTAAAGATTATTTCTTGAAGTTAGTAATATTTTAAATTGCGTTTGGTGTTTTCCTCTGTTTTCTGTAATAAATCTGTCTTTTGTGTTTACATTGCTTATGAGGGGGGTTTTGTTTATGCAGGACAGCCTAGTAATTCATTTAGTGTTTCCCTAGTGGTCTGGGTAGGGGCTTGTGCCAAGGTAAATGTATTTAGTACTCCAAAACTGAACCCAGCCCTTGCTGCTGCTGACCAGTGCCCAGAAGAAGGATTACATCTGGGATCCATTCAGTTGGGACATTTGCATCCATAAATTTGGGTTGTCCCCTGTACTGGAATTTTTTGCGGGGGCTGCCTATTGCACCCCAAGATAGAGAAAACACTCACTGTTCCTCACAAGCAATACACAGTAGTGTAAAATATGGTGACTGCAATGTTGGAAACCTGGTGTGAGGAAATGCAGGTAAATCCTGAAAATTCCTTACTAGTCACTGGTATATTGAGTGGGTTCACTGGGGAAGCAGTACAAGGTCTCTTGCAGAAATCCTTTACCTATTTTAGAAAATGCAAGATGCATGGATTGAGGGTGGAATGGAAGAAGGCAGCCAGGCCACCCTGCATGAGCTATCGGTACCAGTAGACCCTTGGAAAGTCCCAGTGGTAATAGAGGTAGATGATGGGGAGTGGACCCTGACCACCTTCAAGAGCCAGAATACCTCTACCTCTATTCAATATGTGACCAATGCAGACAGGGTAGTCCAGCTGGAAAGGCAGGTCAAAGCAGACACGTCTGGGATGGCGGATTCCCTTCTCTCTCCCCCGCCCCCATGAACATAGCTAACCCTGAGGGATCCTGTGGAGCAACAGCAATGGCACTGGGGCAGGCTATAAAGAAGACTGTGCACCCCCATCCACAGTCTGCTCCATATAGAAAGCTTAGGGTGTGTTCAGGGGCCAACCCTGCATTGCCTGGTAAGGAGCCATTTGAGGCCTGGTATTCCCAACTATCAGAGACCTTGATGCAGTGGCAAATACCAAACGAAGAGAAACAGTGATTGTGATGGCCAGAACCAAAAGAAATAATAAGCAATAAAGATGTGCTTCTTGGAGGCATTTGGAACTTTTGTCTTATATGAAGCCTGTATTTTTGTAACCTGCAAATGTAACTTGTAACTGTTTGTGGAACTGCCTAGGCCTCAAAAACAAAGCTATAGCTGTGAAATTAGCTGACCTAATTGTTCTTTCTCGCTGAGAATTTAGCCTTGATGATGATAAAAACTGGATTCAACTGCCCAGCTTATCCAGTACATGTCAAGAAAGGACATCTCAAAAAAGCACAATCAGAGAGTTTTGAAGGGGCTGGATTTAGGCAGGGTAATGTTAATTTTAAACCTGAAAATGTTGCGTTGCAATTTGTTTATTAGATAAACCCAAGCTTGGGCAGTAACTTATTATAATAATTTGTAACACCTTTTAACCCCATAGGATAACAGCTGTAAAGCAATATTATGAATGGCTACATAACTAAAAACTTAGCATTATTAGAATATAAAAGAACACACACGTCCTAGTAACCCTCGGGAAGGACGGAACAGAAGGATCATTGCTGTCCCACACCCCACGGATCTCTCTTACTCCGTGAGAGCGAGGACCAGATCCTGACTGAGGGGCTTCCACTGGTATCCTTCAGGCAGCCCAGTTCAGAGACGTCTGACTTTGCTGATTCAACTTGACATGCATCTTCTAACCGAGGGACTATTGATAAGTTACTAACCAAGTGGGAACTCTTGGTTAATTTCTTTATCTGTTTTATTATCACTGTCAATTTTAATCTGTATTGTTATGTTGTTTATTAGCTTAACCTTTTTATTAACTATTATATATGCAAACTATATCTTTTGTTGTCATAAGTAAAATTCATTCCTGTTTGTAAGTAAAACTTGTCATTTCTTTCCTTTCCAACATCACTTTCCCAATCCTGAA
The DNA here is from genome assembly GCF_001723895.1 of Crocodylus porosus. Taxonomy (NCBI): domain Eukaryota; kingdom Metazoa; phylum Chordata; order Crocodylia; family Crocodylidae; genus Crocodylus; species Crocodylus porosus. Next base: position 44,975,567 of record NW_017728947.1, on the reverse strand, counting down.
CCAAAAAGCCCAGTGGCTAATAAAGTTGCAGTGCTCAGTCAGTCTGCAACTAAACTGATATATTCACAGTGCCCAGCTGGCCTGTGACAAGTGATTCCTATTGGAGAGCTTCAGGGAGCCAGCCTTTGGATTATCTGTTATCTGTGTATTAAAGCGCAATGAACCTGTGATCACCACCAAAGGGTATCTTGAGGCTTTTCTATGTGTGTTTGGAGGAGGAGAAGGAGCCGAGGACTTGTACTTTAACTTTCAAAGTACCTACCAAGATAAAGAAGAGAAAGTTTCAGCTTATGTTTTGTGGCTGAAGAAGGTGCTGCAGAAGGTGTTAGTCAAGGGAGGCCTCATCTGAGAAGGAGAAAAACCTGGCCAGACTTAACTAGGTGTTGATAGGAGTAGTATACAATGAAACAATATTAGTAAACCTTAATTTCACTAACTGAAAGGCCAGTCCCCTGGGTCTTAGTCAACTGGTACAGGAGATCTGGGAGGAAGAGAGGAGGAAAGCAGTGAAGGAATCTATCTGGTCCCGTAGTAGGACCACCCCCTGCCCTGAAGCCTCTAGGGCCTTGGCAATGGGCACCCAAGACATTTCGTGTCAGGATAGGACTTTGGGGAAACAAGTGGCTGTGCTTCCAATCAGGGTGGGCCCTACAGGTTCTAATCCCCACAAGTCCATCAGGGTCACTAAGGTCTCCCAAGAGTCTGTCACCCCACAACCCTGTAAGTATAACAACCATCCTCTATTTTGCTACAAGTATGGAGAGGACGGTGGTAGCAAGTGTGGGAACGCTGAGAACCTAACTTTGGCATGGCAGAAATTGAGGGCTGGCTGGGTAGCCAGAAAATGAGAGTGGGGTAAGGTTGGGGAGTTGCCTGAACTCCTGAGATCCTGAAGCTCCTGCCTTCCAGGCTTGCCTAGAATGCTCCATACAGAATTAGTGGGAACCTGAGCTGAGGTCAAAGTGAGAACTGAGGGCAAAGAATGTCCTGCAGTGCTAGACAGAGGTTCTTAAGTGACCATAATTTTTCAGTCATTTTATTATCTGTATCTGGGACACTTGCCCATGCAGACTTCAACCAAGCTGGGCTTGTGTGGGTGGAGCCAAGAAGCATACCCCTATAGTTTTTTTGTTATAATCTAATTAGAATTCCAGAGGAGGGTGTGGGGAGTCAAGGAGGAAGTGGCTACTGCTGCCTTGGTGTACCCAGACCCAAAGGGAATTTGGGGTGCATTAGTGATTGCGGGCACTAACTCTCGTCTTTTTGAAGGCTTGACTCAATAGTGTAAACAAGCAGGGAAGGACTATCTGAATACCCTAAAGATGTATTTTCTCTGTGTCTTGACATATGAACAAATAAACAACTCTGCTAGAGATAAAATATGTTGTGGGGTATTGAGTTATGAAGGCAAGACCCCTAAAAAGGTGTCTGCAAGAAGTTACCAATTGTTATGTACCACTTGCACTTACCTGAATGGCTGCTGTGGCCAAAAATTATGTAAATTGAACCACTCAGTGAGCGACCATTACCCAAGGGGTTGTTGATCCCCAGTGGTGTGGTTTTACTGACTGTGAGGGACTGTGAGCAGGTGTCTGTGCTGGTGGTCAATAAAACTAACTGAAACATTATAATGGAACCTGGGGAAAAGGTTGCTTAGTTTGCTGAAGTTGACCTCATGGTAACTCCCCCAAGTGAAACCCAGACTTCAGAAATAGACCCTGGAAGATCTGATTTTACTTGGCCTTAATGAAGCTGCAGCTGGAGTACTGCATCCAATTCTGGGCTCCACAGTTCAAGAACAATGTTGAGAGAGTCCAGAGGAGAGCCACGTGCATGATCAGAGGGCAAGAGAATAGGCCTTATGATGAGAGGCTGAGAGCCATGGGACTCTTCAGCCTAGAAAAGCACAGGCTAAAGGGTGACCTGGTGCCTATAAGTACGTAAGGGGATGCATCAGGATCTGGGGGAACGTCTGTTTACCGGAGTGACCCAAGGGATAATAAGGACCAATGGTCCTAAACTCCTCCATGACCGTTTTAGGCTGGACATAAGGAAAAACTTCTTTACTGTCTGAACCCCAAAGGCCTGGAATAGACTCCCTCCAGAAGTGGTGCAGGCACCTACTCTGGATCATTCAAGAAACGTTTGGATGCTTATCTTACTGGGATCCTTTGACCCTAGCTGATTTCCTGCCCCTGGGGCAGGGGGCTGGACTTGATGATCTCCAAGTCCCTTCCATCCCTAATTTCTATGAATCTCTGATTCTGGAGACTCCCCAGTGACTCCAAAGTGGAAACAACATCTAAGAGACAAGCCCTACAGAAAACTAAGGTGGTCTCACTGCATAAATGGGATGTGGGGTTAGCTAAGGAGGTAAAGCATAATATAAGACTATGATGCCAGACCATTTAGAAAGTGTTCTTGAAAGTTTGCTGTGGCTGAGATAGAGGATGTGCAACTCTACCCTAAAGAGCTGACAAAATGCAGCATCATCACTGAGTCTCATAGCCCCTATGCTTCTTCTATTGTTATAGTGCAGAAAATAAAAATGGGAATATCTGAATGTGCATAGATTATTGTACCTTAAACAGTCACACTGTAACAGATCAGTACACTGTATCTAGGGTGTAAGATGCGTTAGACTGCCTACTTGGTGGTCCTCTGTGTTAGAACCAGAGTGAGTATTGGATTCCACTGGGGCCTGATGACAAGGGGAAAACTGTTTTTATCTATTCATTGGGATTCTATCACTTTGAATGCATGCCCCAGGGGATATCGATAGCCCCAGCTACTTTTCAGCATCTTATGGAATGGGTTGTGGGTGATATGAATTTGTTGCAAGTTCTGGTATATTTGGATGATTTGATTGTGTTTGGTAGGACCATAGAAAAGGATGAGGAGAGGTTAATGAAGGTGCTAGACAGGTTGGAAGTCTATGGACTGAAGCTGGGCATTGATAAGTGCCAGTACTGTTAAACGTCTGTCAAGTGTGTGCAGCATGTGGTATCTCAAAAGGGGGTCAGTCTGATCCAGAGAAGATTCAGGCAGTAGCTACTTGGCTCTGGCCTAAGTACTACAGAGAATTGAAAAGGTTCTTGGAATTCACTGGCTATTGTCAGTGGTTTGTGGAAAACTATGCTGTCATTGTTAAGCCATTAAATGATGGCACTCAAGGTTTCCAAGTGGGAGAAAAAAAATATTCAGGAAATGGAGAAGGGAGAACCTGAGGGGGCACCAGATCCTGTTCAGCATGACCCCTTAGTATTATCTGGGCTCTGTTGAGACAGTAAATGTGACAAGGCTTTCAGGGACTTCACTCAACAACTAACTCAGGCCCCACTTCTGGCCTTTGTAGATCCAAGCAAGCCTTTTGTCCTTCACACCGATGCCAGCTTTGAAGGGCTAGGTGCAGTTCTCTACCAGGAACATGATGGGGTGAGGAATCCCCTGGCTTTTGCTAGCCGGGGACTGGTGGCTAGTGAAATTTGCTGTCTTATCCACAAATTGGAGTTTCTTGCTTTGAAGTGGGCTGTTATGGAAAAGTTCAGGGATTACTTGTATGGGGCTAAATTTGAAATGTGAACAGATAATAACTCTTTGACATAGATGGTGACAAGCACCAAGCTAGATGTTACAGGGCACAGATTGGTGGCTGCATTAGCTAAGTATGAATTTAGTATCCACTATCGTATGGGGAGGCACAATACGGATGTGGATGCTCTGTCACTGCAGCCTCATGACTCCAAAACTGAGGTAATTTCTGTTGATGGTATGAGAAGTATATTCAACCACAGTGGTATGGGGGCCTTGCCCCCAGGTTCTCCACCAAATTGCACCACAGAAATGCTGGGTCTTCTCCCTGAAAGCGTGCCCCAGGTATCTGTTAACTACATGGTGCTGAAACAATCCCCTTTGCCTAGGCTTAGTGCTGCTGATTGGCAAGAAGCAAAATAGAAAGACCCAGATGCAGGTGATGTCATAAAAGACAACTGAATGGGGTACTCTACCCATGAGGCTAGCCCTGAAACTGTAGATGGTAAACAGATCCTGAGGGAATAGGACAAGCTTAAGTTGATAGATGGAGTGTTGCACTGAGTAACCATTGACTTAAGTGGTAATCAGCAGGAGCAGTTGATGTTGCCCAAAAGGTACAGAACTGTAGCCATGAGAGCTCTGCATGATGATTTTGGGCACTTGAGGTCTGAAAGAACTCTTGAACTTATTCAAGACAGGTTCTATTGGCCATGAATGACTGGTGATTGTCAATGGAAGTGCAAGTCCTGTGCCCGGTGTGTACAGAGGAAGTCCCTCCCCACCAGGACTGCTTATCTACATACCATTACCAGCACAAAACTTCTTTAGCTAGTATATACCAATTTCCTATCTCTGGAACAAGATAAAAAGTGCAATGGGAATATTTTAGTGGTGATGGACTATTTCACTCAGCATGCTCAAGCATATCTCACTCGGGACCAGAAAGCCACTACGGTCTCCTGTGTCCTGTGGCAAAAATACTTTTCAGTTTATAGGTTACCAGCTTGAATACACTCAGATCAACAGAAAGAGTTTGAGAATGGGCTTCCCAAAGATGTATTCAAGCTTGCTGGGAATCAAAAATCCAGAATGACCTCATATCATCCACAAGGAGAACCGCAATGCAAACGCTTCAACAGGACTTTGTTAAAGACGTTGGGGACACTGTGTGCTAACCTGATAGTGAGCTGGAGTCAGCATGTTGCATGTTTGGTACATACCTATAGCACCACTAGGAGTGATGCCACCAGGATTAGCCCTTACTTTTTGATGTTTGGGCAGGAGCCTGGTTTCCCTAAAGATTTGTGCTTCTGGGTAACCAATGATTGCAAGGGTTGTGTTACACACCAACAGTATCTCACCAAACTGTGAGAGAGGCTTAGAAAAGCATAACACATCGCCATGGTGACCACTCGTAAGAACACTGACAGACACGAGCATCAGTTTGATGCTAGGCTGTGGGTACAAAATATTCAGGCTGGGGATAGAGAGTTGCTAGGGAACCATGCCATAGTGGGGAAGCTGACAGATGAAACGCCATACCTTTATAGGCGATTAGGAGATCTAACCATCTATACATGGACTACTGGTGCCGCCTTAGTCAGGGGGGGCACATGCCCCTCAGCGACCAGTCAGTGACCAGGGGGAGGTCCCTCCACAGCTGATCTCACTGATGGGTGGGGGGGTGCCCCACAGCCAATCCCACCAACCCGAGGGGTGGGGGGAGAGGAGTCCCCCTGCAGCCAATCGTGAGATGGCCAATCAGCCGCTGCAGCCACTTCTGGGATCACCACAGTGCTCCACTTCCTGTCTCGTGCTTGTGGGGGGTGGGGGGCACTGGTGCTCCCACCTGCCCCCCTGCCCATTGCCTAAGTGGAGAGCATGGCTGGTCAGGGAGAACACATGCCCCCCTGTGCGCCCCCTATGCATCGCCACTGCATCTATAGGATAAGACCCAAAATGGGGCAGGGAAGGGAAAAAACTGTACACCAAAACCTGCTGTTGCCAGTTGTGGAGTTGGTGGGTCCCTCACTGCCTGTGGATAAAGATGAGGAAACCAAAAAAGGAGAGGCCTTGAAGGAAGGACTGGACTAGAACCTGTCCCTGAGTATCAAGGCACAGACAGCCCTTAACTGGGACAAGAACTTGGGCAGTGACTTGGAGGAAGACTGCTCAGTGGGTCCACCCATTCCAGTGTGAAATTACCCTCTGAATCTGACAAGAATCATAATACAACAGCACTTTGCCATTAGAGTAATGTATTATGTCTTATGGACATAAATATTTTCTTTTCTTTTTTTAAATCAGTGCAACCCAGTTGATACCAGTATAAAGAAGTGTGGTGTGTGTTGTCATGAAATGATTGGAAGAGAATGGTGAATCATCTTGAGCATTGTTGCGGCAACACGAGGAGGATGGGGAATAGTGATAGAATATGTGTGTGGTAAGGATAAAGAGGATATATAGAAAAGTGTGTCAGGGGCTTCAGAAAGTTTCTTCCTTTAGGTAGGCAAGTATATTTTGTTTATTTCTGTGTTCAGATAAATTGCCCTCTGTGGTTTAGCACAGGAAAGAGCATTTCTAGGTAGAGGACATCACAGTAACACAAAAAGGTCATCCACACTCCAGTGCCCACACAGAATAGCTGAAACTAATGATGACCATACAACCAGTAAAGATGGAAAGGCTATAAAGAATTAAGGAGGTATTAAGAATGTCAGAAAATTGTTTATATCAATAACTCTTGGAAATGTGCACTCAAGGGGAGAGGCTCTCATCTCATTTCTGATGATTTGTTCCTGCTAATGACCATCAGCCTTACTAAAGTTAGATGCATCTCAACAGCCAGATGTTGACAGATTAGGACATGCAGTCCGATGTGCAAAGAACATAGCTGAGGAGCTAGAAAAAGTGCAGCCCAGGTGACATGAAGGACTAAATGCAATATCACCTCCATGGTACTCACATAGCTACATAGTGGCAACGTTTGGCATCTATGCCAACTCTGGATTCCACATAATGGAAGCAGCCCTCCTTCTCCCTTCCCCCTCCCAGTAGGTGTTTGCAAAAGGCAAACCTCTCACATCACAGGTGGAAACAGAATCCAAACTGTGCATAGGTGCATGCAAAGATGAAACAGGATTTGGCCGAAAGTGAAACAGTCGTACTAAAACAAAATGGAAAGAAAGGGAAACAGTATTGGAGCAAGGATATCATAGGAAACTAGGGCGAAAGATATCTCATGAGGTCATTTAATCCAGGCCCCTGCTCAAGGCAGGGGCATCCCTAATTAAGCCACCCACTCAAGTGTCTGTATAACTTGCTCTTGAAAACTTCCAAGGATACAAATTCCACAATTTCTCTAGGTAATTTATTCCACTGCTTGACCACCCTCTGAGTCCGAAAGTCCCTTCTAATCTTCAACCTAAATTTCCCCTTCTGCAGCTTGGGCCACTGCTCCTAGTCCTGCCTGCTATAGCCAAATAGAAAATGTATCTTTTCTGTACAGGCAACCCCTGCTTAATGCTCTTTCACTTAGCACCGTTTCACTATAGCACTCATTTTACATTGATACCCAATTACACTTAGCTCTCATCAAGTTTTGTTATAACGCTCACAGGCGTCATAGAGCTGGCACTGAAACTGACACCTGACAGCCCTGATTCTGGTGATTTTGGTGGCTTTAGAAAGTAAGAAGTGAGAGCCGGTTTTGCTTAATGCTTGGTTTTTCAGGAACCAATTAAGAGTGCTAAGCGGGAGTTGCCTGTAATCTCCCTTCAGGTACTTAGAGACTTTTACCAAATCCCCACTCAGTCTTCCCTTCTTCAAACTAAATCACTCTAGCTCTTTTAGTTTTACTTCATTAAGTCTTTCCTCCCAGGCCCCTAATCATTTTTGTTGCTCTTCACTGGACTTTTCCTAATCTGTCCACATGCTTCATAAAGCATGGGGCCCAAAACTGGACATAATACTGCCTCAGCAATCCTGAATACAGCAGAAGAATCACTTTGGTTGATTTGCAAGTGATACCCTTGCTAATACAATCCAATGCACTGTGGGCTTTTTTTTCCCCCCAACAAAAGCACACCGTGGGCTCATATTCATCTTAACCCCCCACATCTTTCTGCTGTATTGCAACCTAGGCAGTCATTCCCCAGTCTGTATTTCTGCATGCAATTAACCCATCCCAAACGTAGGACTGTGCACTTGCCCTTGTTGAATCTCATGCGATTGATCATAGACCATTATCTGGTTTATCCAAGTCATTCTGGATCTAAGCCCTAACCTCTGGAGAATCTACAACTCCACCCAATTTGGTACTGTCTGCTTTTGCTCAATGCCATTGTCCAAATCATTAATGAAGATATTGAATAATACTGGACCCAGGACAAACCATTTGACTGTGCCGGAGAGGGAATAAAAATATTTTCTGATCTACTTTTGTTTTTGTAATGACTGGTTAATTCCCTTACCTGTAAGGAGCTCTTTGCTCTACTCTAGTGCCTTGGAGCTAGGCTCCCAATGTACTTTGCAAAAATATGTCACAAGGTACTACCATCCAGTCTTATAGTCATAATTATTATGCCCCTTTTCTAGATGATGAAAGTGAGGTTCAAGGAGGTTAAAGTATTTACAAAAGGTCACAGAAGGCATTATGAGAGCTGAAAACAGAACCAAGAATCTTTTTAGTCGCAAGGTACCGCTTGTTAGTTTCAAGACACCTCTCATTAGACTCAGGCCCTCTCAGAAAATGCCACTTCTTAATTTTTACTACTTTTTTTACTACAAAAAAAATAATAGAACAATTCTTCAGTTGCAAAGAATGCAGAAAGACCACAACAGATTAGAATAGTTTTAATACTATAAATTCCTATTTGAAACTTCTGAGTTTATCTTGTTTATCACATTTGCACACGTTAACAGTGCTAACATTGCATGGCAACCCTGCAGTGTCTTTGAAAGGATCTGGCAACACTTTGGTTGAGATTGACTGCATTAGACAATACACATTTACAAGAGCTGAGTACTGCATCTGGCAGATTTCACTTATTACTGACACCATTAAAATCCAATGTTGGCCACTTTACAGTAACTGCAACACCCTAGTAATCTACATTTCTAAATACACCAACACACACCAATGAATGTGGACGTATTTCTGAAAAATGCAATTATGCCCCTGAAGAGTCCCCTATTTATGTTAAAGGATCCTGGCTCTGATGATAAGGGTAAATAACCCAATGCTTCTAAAGATAGATGTTAGAGTTTCCAGTCTAATTATTCTTTATATAAGTGTGAACTAAGCAGATTGCTGGCAACACCTAAACAGGCTCTGAATATCCATGGCAGCAGAGAGATGAATCTGTAATTTCCTATTGCTACCTAAGTAGGCACAGCTAATTTTCATTAGTATCTTAGCAGGCTCTGTACTTTCTTTGTGATAGGGGACAGGTGCTTTGCCCAAGCCACTGTGTCCTTCATACATAGACTCTAGCATTCTGGAGATGGTTAAAAACAGAATAGTCAACCAAGCAGAATCTTCAACGTGAACAGCCTGATTTTAGGAAGAGGCAAACATTTAAAATGTAACTGAAGTCATGGAGAGCTGCAGGTGGACAGCACCCATAAAAATCAGGCTGGTGCCTACAAAGTTTTCTTTGATGCAGATAACCCAAATGTAGTGATGGCAAGGTAAATCACACACAGAATATTCCCAACTGCCAAATGAAAAGGAAACTCAGGATCTGCCTTTCAAAAAAGGTGCTGCTGTTACATAAAAAGGAAGGAACAAAACCCAATCAGGTTCAAGTACAAGAAAGAACAGGCCCTGTTCAGGAAAGCAGACAGTCATGCAAGAATTAAGTACAGTAATCATGGACTTTGAATACAACCTTTCATTGTCTAATGCCTTGTTCTTATGCAAAATTAAGGTTCAACAAGGACAACCGCAAAGTCCTGTACTTAGGACGGAACAATCCCACGCTGTATTTTGGGATGACTGACTGGGCAGCAGCTTTGCAGAGAAGGACCTGGGGGGTTACAGTGGACAATAAGCTGAATACGAGCCAACTGCATGCCCTTGCTACCAAGAAGTCTAACAGCACGCTGAGCTGAGTTGTGTGGTCAAAGGAAGTGATTATTCCCCTCTATTCAGCACTGGTGAGGCCACATATGAAGTAATGTGTTCAGTTTTGGGCCCCAAACTACAGATACGATGTGGAAAAATTGGAGAGAGTCCAGCAGAGGGCAACGAAAATGGTTAGGGGGCTGGTGGATATGACTTATGAGGGGAGGCTGAGGGAACTGGGCTTATTTAGTCTGGAGATGAGAAGACAGAGGGGATTTAATAGCAGCCTTCAGCTACCTGAAGGGAGGTTTGAAAGAGGATGGAGGTAAGCTGTTCTCAGTGGTGACAGAACAAGGAGCAATGATCTCAAGTTACAGCAAGGGAAGTTTAGGTTAGTGTAAGGGAGCTGGGTCTTGCTGCCCGGAGCCGAGTTGTGTCTCTGCTGTAACAGCCGTGTTCTGTCCTTTGAAAATTCACATTCCATGCCTTGATGGTTAGAGAGAGAGCTACCAAACACTTTGGGAAACAAAACTTAGTTAAAGGCTGAGGAGGTCTGCATGTCTTCACAGAGCTCCACCATCCCCATACCCTGCACTAACCACACCAAATGTTGTGGGCTTGTTGTCGCTTGCCTACTGGATGGAGAGTCTGGTGTTAGTCTCATGAGCCCCCTAGTTGGGGTCTTCTGCTAAGTTGGCTGCTTGCCCCTTTGATTCCCACACGGGTCCCAAGATGACCACCTCTCAATTCTAATCCTGCCCTTACCTTCAGGGTCGAGATGGACTCACCCCTCCTGGAGATGTAATCTCATCTGCATCTCTTCTTTTTTCTAGGGTCCTGAAGCAGTTATCTTCACCCCTCAGGACTGGACCCACTGACAGAGTGGTCTCCTCCATTGCTTCACCGGCTCTTCTCAGGTAAGTTCAGAGACTGAGGTTTTCCTCCAAGCCTCCGGGTCAGTTCCTCTTCTTCTCTCTGTGCTGATTTCTCTCTGTGTCCCCTCTATCTGCACCTTGCTCCCCTTTTCTGCAGACTGACCCCAGACTCTCCCTCGGCATCCCTTTAAATTCCCTTTTTCCTCTGCTGTGTCCCCCGTGGCAGCGTTTGATTTGCTGTCTTCTGGACACAGTTGTTTTCCTTTTTGGCACTGTTTTTTCTTTTACGTCTGCTGCACTGTTTTCTTTGTCCTGGATGGCAATTGGGCTTGCCACAGCAGACTTTGAACTGCCATGGCACAGCTGGCTCCTTTAATTAGTTGGGGCACAGCATCTTTCCCGCCTTAGCTTGGCGCAGTTTCTTCAGCATCCTCTGGTAAGCTTTATTTCCTTATATTCTTCCTCACTTTACTGTGGCAGGGTGTCTTGGCCACACTTGCTCACTAGGAAGGTAGTAAAACACTGGGACAGGTTACCCAGAGAGGCTGTGGACTCTCCATCCTTGGAGGTTAAGACCCAGCTAGACAAAGCCTTGGCTTGATGATCTAGTTCAAGATGGTCCTGCTCTGAGCAGGGGGTTGGACTAGATGACTTCCTGAGATCCCTTCCAACCCTAATTTTCTATGATTTCATGAAAATGACATGCATAAGAGACTCTGCAAAACAATGACCGAATGGAAATTTCAGGAGTTACTGTATAGGACATTTCCTGGTTTATCTGCCTTCATAGATATTGACTTTGTCTTCTTAGAATACAGTCTTCTAGAACCAGGTCAGTGCCTTCATATATTGCTTTGTAACTATCTTACTGACCATGTTAAAGTCTAAAAGTGAAAGGTTTGCTTCATTGTTTGAAAAAATCTTCTCATCATTTTTTAAAGAGTCAAAGGTGTTATTCCAGTGTTGTAATAAATTGGCTCACTGAGCCCACTGAGTCTGGGCTCCAGGGATGCCATGCTGCCTCCACCCAGCCAGGACCAGGCTCCAAGGTGCCATGCTACCCCCATCCAGCTCCTGTGTTCTGGGATCAGGCTCTGTGCCATCTTGCATGCCCTATCTAGTGCACAGATCATGGGGAGTCCCATGTGCCAGATGACCTGGCACCAGGGATCAGATCTGGCCCACAGGATGGGACTTGAGCACCACAGGTCTAAAATCTTCACATTTAGAGCTTGCTGAAACTCAGACTTTCTAGTTCATGAGAAATATGGGTCATTGTGATTGGGAATTAAGTGATATTTGTAGATTTTTTCCACAAATAGACAGAAAAATCTTTATTTGGGAAGCATTAACTCAGGGCATTTCCAAAGTGAATGACCTAGCAGGGCAGTCAGCTATTAACCAAAATTGACATTCTTATCATTTTCCAAGCTGTAGGGAGTTAGGCAGCCCACTGGAGATGTAGGTCCATGTGCGTCCATCCAGTTTGGCAGTCTGGAAGCCCTCGAATCCCCAGCCTCCATAGCACAATTGCTCAGAAGCTAAGAACCCTAGAACAGGGGTCAGCAACCCCTGGCATGTGTGCCGAGCATGGCACACAAGGCCATTTTGCTCGGCACACCACCACCAGCCTAAACAGCTGCTACCAGCCCCAGAGCCCAGGCTGCTCCCAGCAGGTGGCTGGGAGGCTGCAAGCCTTGCTGCAAGCAGGCCTGGCTCCTTGGGCCGGCTGCAGCCAGGAGGCTGCAAACAGCTTCTCCGGGCTCCGGCATGTTGGCGCTCCAGCACCTTCAAAAGGAAGCCCTGAGATTCCCAGCTTCCAATTACCTTCTACAAAATCAGGCATTTAGTTTAGGTTTCCAGTTCCTGGCACAGAGCTTGGAAGACTGCAGAGCCCCAGGAAATCTCAGGGTTTCTAGGGCCCTGCTGCGGAGCCAAGTCCAAGTTACTTCCGGAGTTTCTAGGGTTTACATACTCCTAGGACAGTGGAGCTGCCCAAAGCTATAGAAATCCTGAGGACCTTAAGTCCTGGAACAGTCTGCATGGCTGTCCACATACTGCAAACCATGGCAGCCCAGAGTCCCCCATCTCAGGGTAGTCTGCATGGCAGGGCTCCCAGGAACCATAGACTCCAGAAGGGGTCTTTCAGAATTCAGTGACTGGCAAAAGTTCACTGAGCATAGGTATTTTCACACAACATTTAAAGGTCCATCATATTGGCTTTTATTAAATAATCATTAGATAAAAGCATACACAGCATTGGGCATATGGCCTAAGGCACAGGCCTCTTTCCACCAAGGGGGTGCCCTCTTCCCCGGCTACAGAGGAAGGCTTCTCCTTGTTTGCTTTCCTTCGGGCCCCATGGCTCTTGTATTCCTTTCCATCCAGTGTCTCAGCCTCAATAGGACAGATGAAAGGATGCCCTCAGTCTTTCCTAGGAAATGGGAGATGTGGGTTTAAACTCCTCTGCCTAGTGGTAGGGGGAGGTTGTGTCCTGGGGACTGGGCAAGTGTCTTGATCAAAATGCTATTGAGCAAAAGCATAGTGAGTGGACCCGCCTTCCTCCCCTACTTTGAGCAAGATAAAGGGTTGCTAACAATTTTCTAGGAACACGAGCAGGATGGAACACAATCATACTTAGAGACTCAGATACCTGAAAGCTGCTAAGTGCCACAGACATCTTAGAAGTGGAACTGGATCTGGATCCTAGTAGCTTTCAAGATGAAAGCCAAGATTCTCTTAGGACTCCAGGAGCTCAGACCCTAGGAAAGCCAACAAGCAGGGAGAGAGATCACAACTCTGAATTCACCTGTACTTCTGACTCTACTGAGACATTTGGCTGAAGTGAAAACTCAAATCCTCACACATCAACCCATTTTTTTTCAATTATCTTTATTTTTACCACTTCTACAGGGGCCTTTTTTCCATTATCTTTCTATTTTCATCTTCCATTCTTTTTTTAAAAAGGGAACTAACAGTTCATGAACAAATCAATAAATCATACTCCCTGCTGTATCCCATGTCTGTATATGCACCTTCCTGACTATTTGGTTTTATTGTCCTTGTGCTGGCTTGCTGTGTTATGTCTAATTTAGGCCCTGATCTCGCAATGAGTTCTTTGCAAACAGAGTCTTACAACCACAGATATCCCCAAACACTGTTGTGGTTATGCACAGGCAAAGATACAGTCCCTACAAGACTCCATGTAGCATCAGGGACTTCTCCAGCTAGGGAACTTTTAAATGTCTATAAAATTCCAGGCACATCTGTAGCCCCGTATTAGCAACAGCAGAGCTACTGTTCAGAGAAAAAAAAAGGTATGAACTGTCTCTTTAAAAGTGCTGATCTTACCAGTCTCACAAAGGGTTAGGTAAGGATTCAGGATTTTGAAAATCAGTAAATGTCACAGCGATATTTGCAGGCGCCATCGTGTAAATGTTATTTATTGTGCCAAATGCATTTCCAAAGCAGATGTCTTCTGTAAGCTATTTACTCAGCTACAGTAAAATGCAATAGTTACAGTTTCAGCCTTCTAGGCAGTATTACCATTCACAGGTCTCTATAAGGCCAATTTATTACAACACTGGAATAACAACTCAGTTTGTTCCTCTCTGCTGCCCGTTAGCTTTCTTTCAGCAACTCAGATGACGACCACATGCCTGCTACCAGGCATTGAAAACATGCAGCTAGATGGGGCACCCTAAACCACACCCCCAGATACAGACCCTTCCAACCATCCACTTTCATGTAACACCACAATCTTTTTTCATATAAGGAAGCAGTTGCACTGAGACTAGCTCTGTCTTTCCCTTTGACATCAACATCTCTCTGCCTGTCGTGGATAAATCTCAGAAAGTTCAGGGTTTCGGTTCAGACCCAGAAGTTCAGAGGTTTGTTTAAAATTTGTCCAAAATGTTCACACCTTTAAAATTGCAACCTGTTTAACTGAAAATGTGCACCAAATCTTCATTGTATTCATCTGCTTGTAGATTGTATCCTCAGAGGATAAACTTCATCTGTTTGTGTCTTTAGACAGTAAACTCTTCCATGTGTACAGATCCTAGCACAGTGTGGCAACCAAAACAAACACACACACACACACCCAGGAGCATTGAAGATTGCCACGATATAAATGCTCAGTGATAGATGTTTTAGATGGGAAAAAGCAGTGTACGCAAAATGCAATTTTCTGCAGAAAATATTCTTATTTTACCAAAGATACAACATGAAGAAATTCTGAACAAAATACTTTGTTCTTGGTCAAATTGAGCCAAATCAAAATATTTAGTGTGTCAATCCAGATCAAAACATTTCAATCTGGGCTAGTTCAACGTTCTTGTGTGTTTGCCTGAGCTACCATAGTGTGCAATGGGCATTATAGCTCATGATCCTCATGCTTCTATTCTCTGGGGGCCAGACTCCCTATGGAACTGTGTAAAATGGGAACTCCGATACATTAGGGAACTGGAGGTTTGCTAATGTGGCTGGCCCATCGAGGACAATAGAGGCCTGAGATGCTGAAGTTGTAATTTCTACAAAGCATCAGGCAGAGACCATTCAGTGCCAAACATTTGATATTTCATCCCATATCAAGATGCAAATTTGAAAACAAATGTCAAAATAGCAAAGTTTCCCAGAAGACAGAAAGTTCAATATTCAGCCAAATCAATTTAATAACAGTAATTATGATGGTACACACTCCTACTCCACACACCAGGAGATACTACCTCTCTGCATGTTGTTAACTTAACCTGGCTTCCCATACCTCAAGTTTTGCTTTATTGCAGGGAAGCTTGACAGTCAATCCTAGACACTAATGGATTCTCTTCTGAAAGGCAAATTAACAAGTGCTCTCTCAACACTACTCTGTTCTTCAACTTTTTTAGGAATCTTCTCAGGTGACTCACTTTTATATCATCTTTTGAGATAAACAGGCAACTGTTCCCATCATTCAGGGTCATCAAAACCTGTATAACTTCTTTTTTGGATCCTACTTCTCTGCCTTTCTAAATTTTAACTGCAGTCTAGAGCTTGTATCACATCCGTTTGTCAGTGAGTGATGGTGAATATTGCAGCGATTTTACTGATTGGTGATGCATTTTCTCTTGTGGCTGTAAAGACCAATGTTAGACTTGCAGGTCCTGCCACAGTGGTGACAGGTGTTCGTGACATTAGGAGCTACTGTCCTGACAAGCTGTTTCCTTTGGTCACGTTTCTATTGTAATTTGAGTGACCATTTCTCATCGTAATGTTGGGCTCCATAATTGAGAAGGGAGTGAGTGCCACTTTGTCCTGTCTCCGGCTAAGGCCTCCCAAAGGTTTGAGTCAATTCCAAAAGCCTTCATATCCTGCTTGCAGACGTGCAGTTTTGGGCACCCTATTCTTCTCTCCCCACCTGCAATTTTCCCATACAGGATGTCATTCAGGATGCACCCATTGCCATCCTGAGAAGATAGCCAAGTCAGTGCAGATGCTGCTGTTTGACCTCCCTTAGTGAAAATGGTCATTGGTATCAGTCCAATTTTGGCTTGCATAAGAAATACAGGATCCTGAAGTACTGAATTATTATTTGAACCATGTGAACTAAAGCTTTTTTAACGAGTTCATTCTATTCGACATCATGAGTTAACAATGTTATACTCTTGCTCTTAAAACAAAATGAATTGCTTTCAAGTTTTTCCTCTATAATTCCTTCTAGTTTTCTCCTAATGATCCTGATTGTTGTTGAAATCCCTTGTAAGTGTTTCTACAGGCTTGAAAACTCTATGTACTTGACTCTGACTCTCAGCTGTGGCTGAGGATCACACAGCAGAACTCAGAACTACAGTTTGCAAAGACCTTGTACAGTCTCATGATCCTTCGCTGAACTGTGCCACCCGCTGTTCCCTTCACCTCAGTCTCCTGTGTAAAGCCTTAGAGTTCCTCTAATACATGCCAGCTGCAACTGGCCTCAGTTATAGCAGCAACAGGGATCATAAGGAAACCCTAGCTGTCCCTTTTTACCTTTGGCCATCCCTCCATGCTGGCAGCATGATGGGAGATGGAACAGAAGCTGTTGCACTGGCCTAATGCTATGTTAGGTTCCCTTTACTTCGGAGGATACTTCTGAAACTGGCTACATGTTTTCACAGCCTTTTTTTTTGGTGCCAGTGCAACATAATGCAGCCACAGCACAGCCAAGGCCATCTATCTCAGTAAAATCCATTAACTGTATGTTAGGCCAGGTACTAAAGTCTCTCTCAATCAGATTAGGCTGTTTTTCATTCTGTTCTTAAATGCCTTCTCTTTATCTTGATATCATTCCTTTCAGCCTTATTCAAGCACAGGAGCTTAGTCTGCAATTTCCATTTTTTTTAAACATACTCTGAATTTAGTAGTGGTGAGAGCTGCTGGAGACAGAAGTTCCTTATCCTTACACAAAATCATACATTCTTTACTTGCACTGACACAAAACAACCCTTGCAAATGTGCCTTAGCTTTCACCCAGGTGGGTGATAGACTAGTGGAGTTCAGTTTCTGTGTCCAGTTTAGACTTTGGCCACTATATATTGTGCCTAGAGAGACAATAATTATCTGTTGTTCCATAGTTCTTTGCTAGAGGGACAGATGTACACTGGCAACCATCCCAAAACCATCCAGTTAGTTTACAAAGACTGCTAAACTGTAATCACAAGGTAGTAACTCAACTTGCACAGTGAATGATGAACGTACTATTGACTGTAAATCTGCTGGCATGTGCAAAATTCTTCAAAAAATTCTGTCAAAGAGAAACTGCTTCCATCACTGCACTAGTGAGCTAACAACACCTCTGTGGGCAATCAGTCCATCTAACCTAGTCATATTCTGTGCTCATCACCAAGGTATCAGAGAGCCTTACAAGACAATAAGCAAATGGTTGTTGTCATGTGCTTCACTTCTCCAGCTCCTTTTCAGAGGTATGAAGGATGATTTTTATTAGTTATTGACAACATTTTTATTAAGACTATCAACCGAAGCAGACCTATAGTGCAGAGATAGATTTTGATTTTATTTATTTATTTATTTATTTATTTTACGACGATGCCAAGGAGTTCTTCTATTCTGGGACCAGGACCCCACCAAAAAGATGGTCCCTGCATCAAAAAGCTTACAGGCAAAGTACAAGACAAGAGGCAACAGAAGATATGCACAGATAAGCATACAAAGAGACAGTTCTTCCTTTCCTTATCGTTGTAAACGACCTCACCCTTCTGTCTCTGACTTCACCACCACAACATGAATGAGCAACCCTCACAGGGGCATCTGCACAGCACTCCCAGATGCATTTCAGCTGAATCCAAGGATTCATAAACCAACTGTAGCAGGGAGCCAAGTCCTGGCTCTGCTATGCTCACCAGGGCTGTACGAAATTTCAACAAGCGTTTCATTTCAAAGCTGTTTTGATGCATTTTGAGTTCAAAACAGCGAAATTGAAATGAAACAAACAGCTTCAAAACAAAATGAGGGCACTTAAAATGTTTCAAATGTTTCGAGTTTCAAAACAGCCTGGTGGTGGGAGGTGGGGGAGATCTAGAGCTGCGCTCTGAGCTGCTCTGCCAGCCCCACAGAGCTCACTCTGGCAGTGGGAGAGCCAGTGGTGGAGCTGCTCAAGCACAGCCCTGGCCCATGGCTCTCCCCTGCCTCCTGCCGCCAGGCTCAGCTCCATGGGGCTGCGGAGCCTCCCACCGGCAGCACAACCTCACAGCCCTCCTGGGGGTGCGGGCCCCCAGATCTGCACGCAGGATGACAGGAGCTGCCACTGCCAGCAAGTGACACGAGTTTTGTTTTTTGCAGTTTTAGGTGTAGTTTCCCAGAAACCCATGCACCTATCTCCTTGAAACTTGGCAGGCTTCATGCTCTCAGAAGTGGCTACCATCTGAATCAGGCAAGAAATTACAAAGTTATAGGCATTTTCATGATTCCTCATTATAGCCAATGGGCGAAACAGTGAAACAGTTTCAATGAAATTAAATGGAACAGTGTTTCAAAATGAAACAAAACAAAACACTATCGCTTCAAAACAGCAAAACAGAAGTTGAAACGAAATGGTGCTGTTTCTCACAGCCCTGCTCACCTCCTCAGGTGAGCCTGATCTGAACATGGAAGGGTTAAGGCCATCAATTCCCAATTTAGCTGGGAAAGGACAAATACCCAGAAGACCTGGGGAGTTGTGGTCATCCTGGAGAGGGAAACCACTGAAAGCTTCAGGCTAAGGGTTTCCCCTGGAAAGGGGCAAACCAGGGAGACTTACCCTGGACCACATGGAAGCGTGGAATGAGTGTCACAGAGGAGTTTGAAGGACTCTGCTCACCAGGATGGGCAGAAAAGTACTCTGAGAACATCGCTGTGGAGAAGCATTCTGTGGACCAGTCGGCAAAGCAGCCCTGCAGGAAAAAGGGGGTTAAAGAGTGCCAATCCTCTATTAGAGAATATGGACTATCCCTGGGAAAGGGGATATCCTGGATACCTTACCTGGGGCATGCATGGAGGTAAAGACCAGCTGCTGAAGTTGCCTGCTGTGAATCTTGGCCACTGCAATGTGTGTCCACAGCTCTACTGGAGATACGCGTGCCAGTAAGGACATGAGTTGGGCTGTAAAGGGAGTGTGGATGCCTGACTCCTGCTCAGGGAGAAGGCAGGTGGCCCTGGAGGAGTTAGAAAGACAAGAAAGAGATAAGCCTGTGCTGAAAACGGATGAGAATCTGTATGTTGCCTGATGCTCATGGGCCCTTGATGGGAGCCAGATGAGGCCACCAAGGGCAGATAGATTAAATCACATATAATCTGTGTGGGAAATAATTGGGAGGGTATTTCCCTCAATAGATATATGGACTGTGCCAGGAAAAATTCATGGGAAGAGAATCTTATTTGACCACATGTGCAGTGAAGAAAGTGATTAATTAACTAAATCTGAGTGATTTCCAGGAGTTATTGAGGGCCATTTGTGGGCTCAAATCCCAGATTATGGTAAAAGAACTCGGAAATTCTTGAGCCTGGGCAAATATAGAGAAGATTACTGGATCCGGGAGGACAGACTACTTTGAGATGGGCTTGGGTGTATTTGAAGAAGAATACAGATTAGGAGAGGATTAACAGAAATGTGATCTGAGCCCAGAGAGGACCTGACATTGACTAAGACCAAATTGCAGAAAAGGACTTGCTGAAGAGACTCTCAAGAGAAGGGGGATAAAGCCATTCATTTTTGTTTGAGGAAAGGATCTCCAAAGTCATTAATTTCTGTTCTGATTGAAAGTATATTTGGGGAACAGGATCCAGACCCACAATGGTTAAACAACACAGGTGAGTGACAGACCAGAGTATAGGGGAGAAGGAGCCCTGGAAAAGGACCAATCAGGGTACAAAAGACTCCCTCTTGGGCTGAGATTTTCCCCTGTCCACCATAATACCAACAAAGTTGTGGTAGGTGAGAAACTAAAGAACAATGGAGTGTTGGTCCTAGTGAGGAGAGTGGCAGGTTGACCAGATAACACACTGTTCCACTAATCTATTAAATTCTAGTGTGCAGACAAAAGCTTTCTACCAGGGCGTGCAACATGGGCTTTATTCGATTCGGATTTGAGTTCAGCCTGAATCAGGGATGGTGATTCAATTTGATTTGAATCACTGTCCCTGATTCAATTTGGCCAAATCTGAATCTGAAGACTTGATACCGATTCAGAGAATCAGCGATTCAGACACAGACGCAGCTTTAAAAGTTTTGTCTACGTACCTTGAGATAGCAGTCATGGCTCTTGAGTGCTGCAATGCTGGGGCAGATGGAGTGTCCCACAGGAATGCAAGTGGGCCCTCCGTGTGCTCGGCAGTGAACCCGGATCTTCTGGATCTGCCAGGGAGCATGCAGGGGGGCTCCCGCCATTCCCTCCCAGCTCAGTGATCAGCCACAGGGGGACCCTGGATTTCCCCCTCAGACCCAGGAGGCACCAGTCACCAAGCCTGGTCCACTTCTGGTTCAGCTGCTGTGTGTGCTGGGGAGCCCCCTGCACTCCTGTGGGACACTCCATGTGCCTCAGCATTGCAGCATTCATGAGCCACCTGCTACCTAGAGGTATGTAAAACAAACATTTAAAGCTGTCTCTGTTTGAATCACCAAATCTTTCTGAATCTCTCTGAATCAATTCGGATGGTTCCAATTTGATTCAGAGAGATTGAAGAGTCTTCTGATGCAATTTGGCAGAGATTCGGCCCGATTTGGTGGGCCAGGAGGGCTGTGCTAAGCTTTGGTCCCTGATTTGATTCGGCAGAGATTTGGCCCAATTCGGTAGCTGAATCTCCACATCTGAATCAAATCAGGAGACCCCTTAATCTCTTTGAATTGAATTGGAACCCTCCAAATCAATTCAGAGAGATTCAGA
The DNA here is from genome assembly GCF_001723895.1 of Crocodylus porosus. Classification (NCBI taxonomy): domain Eukaryota; kingdom Metazoa; phylum Chordata; order Crocodylia; family Crocodylidae; genus Crocodylus; species Crocodylus porosus. The sequence goes on along the minus strand of NW_017728947.1, from coordinate 44,954,700 downwards.
AAGATTCGGAGATTGGACATAGACACAGCTTTAAACGTTTTTTCTACATACCTCAAGGTAGAAGGCAGCTCATGAATGCTGCGATGGTGGGGCAGGAGTGTCCCACAGGAGTGGGGGGGGTCCCCAGTGTGCTCAGCAGCAGACCCGGAAGTGGACCAAAAGCACTTCTGGTCCGCTTCCGAGTCTGCTGGGGAACACGCTGTGGGTCTCCTCTGCATCCCATCCAGCTCAGTGAGTGGTGCTTTCTCAGTCTGTAGGGGCACCTAGGAACCCTCCATGGCCAATTACTGAGCTGAAGGGTGCGGGGGGAGGGGAGGGGCCACACTCCTGTGGGATGCTTCATCCACCCCAGCATCACAGGTATCACAAGCCACGCCTAATACTTCAAGGTATGTAAAAAAAAAATTTAAGCTGTGTATATGGCCGAATCACTGATTCTCTGAATCGGCATCAAATCTTCAGATTCAGATTTTGCCAAATTGATTCAGGGACAGTAATCCAAAGCAATTAATTGAATCACTGTCCCCCATTTGGGCCAAATCTGAATCAAATATGGCCTGTTTCGCACACCCCTAGTACCCAGTACCACCATACCACTCCCTGTCATACTGAAATATATACTAGGCCAGAAGAACTAGGCCAATAATCACCTCACAGAGCATTTCAGCGAAGTTTAAGGGCCCCTCTACATGTGCAGGTAAAAGCATGATGGGATCTAATGCACAATCCACATAATTGTGTCTCCTGCCACACCACACATGCATGGCAGGAAACACAATTGTGGGATCGTGCATTAGATCCCATTGCAACTTAGCACTGGTGCAGAGGGAGTCTGGGATCAGGATGGGGCTCACAGTAGGGGCTGTGGGGAGAACGGTACCACCGTTGCAATCCTTATGAAGTGTGATACTTGCAGGAGCAGGGAAAATGCTGGCCTTGCTGTGGGCCTTGAGGTACAGGGCTTACAATGGGGGCAGCAGAGAAAGCAAGGCTGAAAGCAGAGGCAGTGTTCTCCCTGCTGCCCCTCTTGTGAGCCCTACAGCTGACAACGCTGCCCCCACTGAGTGCCCTGCAGCCAACAAGGCTCATGGGGGGGGCAGCGTTCTCCCCACTGCCAGCCCTGCGGCTGAGGGTGCTGCCACCACTGTAAGCCTTGTCAGCTGCCGGGCTGGCAGTGGGTGATGCGGTTGATGGGGCTGCCAGCCACAGAGGAGCACTTGACCACACATTTAGATAATGGCACGATTAAAACAAGCTGCATGGTTACTACACATTATTTGTAGAATAACTTCATAGCTTATTGCTTGTTTTATCACACCATTAATTGCTTGACTATGTAGCTGGGTCACAACTTGTAACTGGTTAATCATACCTTGAGTGTGACATGTAGAGGGGGCCTTAGTAATGCATACAAATCATGAATCTCACTTACAATCAAATCATGAACATTAGTTTTATTCACCCTTGACCAATATGTCTCAGGGTACATACAAGCACTATGCTTAGGTGAATCCAGCCAAGGTTAGGTTGATTTAAATGCCCTGGTATGCAAGCATTCACTAGGGCTTAGAAATCACCTCAGATGAACTAACTTTAGATTGATAAAGGGTTAACTCAATCTAGCAAGGTTTAATCTGGCCTAGTGAGTGGTTATGTGCATTCATAGGATAGCCCTGGGGCTGGGAAAACCCAGCCAGTTGCCAGAGCCCTTGATCTGTTCTGTTCTCACTCGTCTAACCCTGACTGGGCTATTTTTAGCCCCTGGACCAGGCAGCCCACGCCCTCCCCCGTGGACATGCCAACTGCCTCCACAGACTCATTAGTTCCCCCTGGACCCACCAGCACCCCTGCCCCAACCCAGACACATCAGTCCCTCTCCCCCAAGTTTCTTACCTTGAGCTGCCAAATGTCTCCATGCACTTCTCCCAGTTTAGGCTTACACTAATCCTCTTAAACCTGATCTGGATCCTATGATCACTTGTTCATACCCACAAAGTGTAGTTTCACTACTAGCCTTGGACTGATTTGCAACAGAGATCTAGGAACAGGATGGAGAAGAAAGCTCCCTGAAGCACATAGAGAAAGACAAGAGCTATGAGCCATCCTCACAGCAGGTGCATTCTCTGCACTGAGTGAAATAAGGACTCTGTGGGGGAAAACAGTATATGGTGGTGCATTTAAAGACTGTATCATAATGCGCACACACATACACAAGGGGGATCAATAAGGTTGGGCAAGAGACTTTACTTTTAGAATTTCCTAGTTTCTAATTCCTTAATACTGTTCTTTTAAGCAAGCGTTGTGTGCATAGAGGACAGGTAAAAGAGGTTGGTATCATACAGTGACTTTTCCCCCTTTTCCTGCCCAGTTCTGATTGATTTGAGTTTCTACCTTTTTCACAAAAAGATTCAGAATTTTTCATCTGCTTCCTGGCTTCAGGATTACATGCTCGCATGATAATCTGGTCCCCCTTGTGGCCTGTACTTTGCTGAGGAGCACAGCTGATGCTCAGAGAATTGTTTCAACAGCACACAGCAGTTTTGAGGATTTTGAAAGATTATATGCAGACATATTTTTTGTCTCTAACATACACATTGATCTTTTCCCTCCTTCTTCCCACCCCCATCTCTTCCACAATGGGATTCCAAAGGAAATTTTTAGAAGGGCCATAGCTGCCTCCTTTTGTTGTCATTGTTGTTGTTAGGCAGAGTTTGCTCAGACAAATCAAATTCAGTTCAAAACATTAAGCGACTAAGAAAAAATACAAATGAAAAGAGTTACTGCAACGAGGGTGCTGACTCATTGTGTGGCTGCGACACTCTCGAAAGACAAAGCTGTTGTACTCCAGGTCCTTCTGGGAGACACAGGACACGTTTACACAAGATGCCTTAATGCGCAGTGAACTGTTCTACTGTGCATTAGCGTGTCACGGCAAAAACCGTGCTAATGCACAATAGAATTAATCTACTGCTCACTGTCACAAAAAAGTGTTCACCTTTGCTACTGCGCATTAGTATAACTACTCTGCCTTTATGTAGTACCTTTAATATGAGGTTCTAAATGCACAGTAGCAAAGGTGCATTAATAAACACATAGACATGCCCGCGGGGACCTCAATAAGTATTTCACCTGTCTCCAGGATGAGCAGTGGAAGGAAGTGATATCTAGGGGTGAGAAGAATCAGGTAAAGAGAAAGAATGTGACAGTGTGGCCTATGAAGGTGAGTAGAAGGCTAGAGGCCATAGAGGAAGGCCAGATTTCAAGCCGTGTGAGTGGGGAATAGAGGCTGAGAGCTGTGCAATGAAACAAGATGCTGCTAGAATGGATCCTGAAGCAATAGCTGCCACAGCAACAGCATGCAAACAGGAGACATGAGACAACTGCTCATCCCCAGTGACATGAGGACAATGGAAGAGGATTTTCAACAGCACCATACATACCGAGAATGACACTTATGGACCAACTCTTGCTGCACATTTTTCTGATTCTGTTTAATGCTAGTGGCACGTACAGGACTCCATCTGCTTCCATCCTGCCGGGAGCAACGGTGAGACAATCAAAAGCCAGTAAGGGTGAAGTTACACGTTACACCCAGAGCATACTAAATCTGTTATGTTAAGTGGTGCTAAAGTTAAAACGTGCTGTGAGCAGTCACACATTAAGGATTACCATTTCTTGCCTTGGCAGTGTAGGGACACAGCCAGGCACCCGAGGTAAAATGGAAGCATGATGGATAAATTGCATCACAAATGACTTAATCTAAGAGCTTGTTAACCCCCAAAATGCTTACTAGTCTGTATGGAGACACCAGAGGTCACTGTAAGTGTCCAGCTATTGGTGAAAATAAGCCCAAGGCAACTCAATAAAGATACCTGATTTTCAATAGTAATGGGGTGCGGAAGAGAGGTATGCCACTAGGAGCATGGTAAAAGGGTCTGAGTGTGCCTCCAGAACAAAACCTCAGAATCTATTAACCATGCTAAGAGGCAGCAGGGAAAACTGGTAGCACCTGGAGTCTAGATGCCATCCAACACTGCAGGAGCCTCAAATGGCCTCTTCCATGAACAGTTCCATTAATGACAAAGCAAATACCAGAAGTGACACTAAAAGCATTTTCCTTCCTGCACTCACCTTCTTCCAGATACTCCCAGCATTTGCTGGTGTGCACAGAGATCTGCCAGGAAATGGTTTTACAAAGCAATCACCTATTTTTTAAAATTAGCTGCTGTTACCTGAACCCATGTTTCTCCAGGTACTGAACTGAAAACCATCTTTTACTTTTTTCTTTCTGCATTCAGTGGTGAAACAAACTACTGTTGGCAGCTGCCTGATAGGGACTGAAACTTAACATCACCCGTTTGCACCTTGCAGTCACCGTCAGTTCATTCAGTATTTGGTACCTGGAAGTGGTCCCAATAAGTTTACAGTGACTTAATGAGCAAACTCAGTCCAAAGTGGAAAATGGAAACAGCATATCATTGAAGTGTTTATGAACTCTTTTGAAGTAAAAAGCATGTAGAGCAGCATCAGTTGTCATGACAACCGACACACACGATCCAGTTATGCTCCCTGGACAGAGATATTTAAAAGTAGTATTAAAAACCTGTATTGTGTTCAGTTTAATGCTAGTCATCTCTTACCCTCTTGTCTTTAACCATTTCCTTTCCTTTATCCTTTACTAGGATCTAAACCCATGTTTCCCACACTTTTGATACCCAAGGCACTTTTTTTTCTGGATTAAAATTGTTGATACACTTCACATGACAGTACACAGGCGCAGTCCCATCATAGGGGCCTGGCCTGGCCTGGCCAGGGGCTCACACCCACCAATTGTTTTGTAGCACATCTCCACTGCTCTCATAAAACAGCAGTGTTCCCTGGCATGCCCTTTGGGAATCACTAATCTAAACACTATTCAGTTTTTCATTGACCTGTAACTTAGGGTGAAGTTAAATGTCACACTTAGACCATACTAATTGTACTTAAAACAAGAATGGCCATGCTTTATTAAGGCAAAAGGTCAAGAGCTAATTAATTCTTGAAAAAATAGAGACCCAATGGACAAAAACACACAACTATAGGGAAATGAGATGTCCATATAGGAGGAAGATTTGTTTTGCCTTCCTAGTTTTTTCCCACATTTTCACTTTAAAGCAACCAGGCTCTAGCAGATATTATCAAAAGTTCAGTTGTCTTTCCATTGTCTTTGACTAAGATATAGGCAGTGTCAAGAAATACTTTAAAAGAGGGGTGTCAAACATATGGTTTTTGGGAGTGAATCCAGCCTACCAGGCTATGAAAGAGCTCTAGAAAGTGGCAGAATGGCTAGAGTGGGACGTGGTTTGCCACAAAATTCATGGCCCATGAGCTCTTAGGGACATGGCCCATGGCAATAGGAGGGTTGCACTGATATAGTCCCGCTTATCCTACAGCTGCTTGCCCTACCACTGCTGGCTCTACTGCCCCCACAACCAGTCACCAATCCTGCTGCAGCTCTATCTACCACACTGCAGCTGCCACCAGCCCTGCTGCAGCCACCCAAGGCCCCCCAGCCAGATCCAACCTGTAAGAAACCTCATGGCCCACATCCTGCCTAGAAACAAAATGAATTTGATTTCCCTGCTTTAAAATATACCACATCTTTCGAATATATACACATCAGAGTGTGCCAGGGCATGGGGTATCCTCTGTTGAAACTGGGGAAATATGGTCACCCTAATCAACCACTCATGCAACAAAAATAAGAAATTACACTTACTGCCTGCCTAAAGCATCATGACAGCAAATAATTCTGCTAAATCCATTGACTGATCTAGATTAACCAAACTGTTGAATATTTCGAGCAACAAACAGGAACAAAAACAGGCATCTACATTTGTCAGATAAGTTGTTTTCTGTGAATAATTTATCCAGATCTAGAAAGGGAGCTCAGGGAATTTTAGTAAGTTTAATGAATACCTTCAGCAATTATCAGATTATTTAAATATAGTACTGGTTCTCTGCTGGTCTGGCTATGAAAGATGAGATTGCTAGAGTCTGAAATATAAATATTAATATGGATGAAATTAAAGAAAAACAAAATTTAAGCTGAATATCAAGGAAAACATAATAACTGCAATATCTATTCAATAGTAGAATACTCTCCAGAGGGAAGCAGTAAAATCCCTATCATTTGATTCTGTTTGATATTAGATTGGACAACCTCTGGAGAATACATTATAGGGATCAATCCTGCACAGAAGCCCAGTAATGGAACTGATATAACGTACTGCTGAATATATCCTTCCTCTCTGTAGCACAGAGAGGGTCATTCTATGATTGTGTTCCTTGATCACAAGTTCCAATATAGGCACATCATCAACACAGCAATTAAGCATACAAAAAAAAAACCTCAGTGAAATATTTATTAGTAGAATATCATTCCTGCTGGGCACCTTTTCTGCAACATTTGTTAAATGAGCTAATTTTGATCATAAGGGAATGTTTACTGTGCATACAGGAGCTCAGCAACCTTGATAACCTAATAAATGACAGATATCATCCAGAGTTCAGAAAAAGAAAAGTTATGCTCTTTCTCTACATATGCATGCGTATGCACTAATTCTCCATGAAGGTGCAAGAACTGATGAATCATTAGGCAACAGGTACCTACCTTGATTTTTTTTTTTTTATGAAGGTAGATCTTTAAGTAGTCTGATTTTCTAAAGTGCTAAGCTCTCAGCACAACTTTACCCGGGCAGGTTTAGAGCAGGTCTACACTGCAGTCCCATCCAACTATGTCTTATTCACATATACCTGAGCTAGGTATAAATGATCTCTTTTGATACTTCTGTTAAAAGAGCTGCTGCAGCACAGAACCACAGAACTCACATGTGCTCTAACCTACCTGAGGGGACAGGTCATACTCAGGTGGTTAGTCCCTGTGCTGCTATGCTACATTGTTTTCAGCCCCTGGGCTATCTAGCTGAAGCTACCTGAGTGTGTCTCTGCATACTGTGGTCACACCTCTGACTGCAGCATAGACATATCCTTCGAAGACTATATTTGGAGCCTATTGGGAAATATGTGATCTTGGGTTGCACATCTACTTTCAAAATACTAAATACGTTGATGAAAAAAATACCAAAAAAGGGTAAGTGGCCACTCCTAAAATTCACAATAGTGCTCAACGTAGAGTTCTGGGTGGAAAAAAAGGAAAGGTTTTTGGCACATTCATTGGAAATATGAAGATGGATCGTGTGAAAAATGTCCCAGTTTGTCTTAATGCCTTACTGAAAAGAAACCTCATGATGACATAGTCTTGTGCTAAAGAAAAAGGTAAGTTGTTAGAAGTCCTGGGTCCTATTCCTCGGTGCCTTGTGTGACCTGTAGTGAGCCATTTTATTTTTCTGTACTTACATTTCCTCATTTATAAAATTAGGGCAGTGGGGAAATTATCTACTGAGGTGTTTTGAGAGATTAATTTTGCACAAAAAGTACTGCAGGCGTGAAAATGTTATGTTACCATTACATGGCCAGTGGCAGCTGATTTATTGTTTAATGCAATTGTGCTCTTATCCACAATGAACAAGATTCTACATAATGTTATTGTCCACAAATGTGTGAGGTTTTTGCAACAGAATCACTTTAAAATATTCTACTAGAAAATGAGATGACTTGTCAAAGCAGTAGCGCCCAGAAAGTATAATCTAGTCATGCCACGACCTCTTAATAAAGTTCCAGGTGTATGATCACGCTTTCCTGGGACACCCCACTCCCTGATCCCCTGCCCCTGTTGCTTTAAACAAGTTTTTAATAATCTTCTCCAACTACCCTGATTCCTTTACTGAACACCAGCTGAAGTGAGCATTACCCAGGGCAAACTGATTTAACAAGCCTAAGAAGGAATGAGTATACAAGATAGCCCGGCTTGGAGCACAGCCAAGTAGTTATTAATTGACTAAGGGGCTAGGCAGAAAGAGCTCTGATTTAGATGAATGGCTTAGAGCATAACCAAAGACTTGAGGGAGAAATACCAGCATTAGTCATGGCATTTTCTGTTTACATTTATATTTTTTTATCATTTAAATAAAATTACACAGTGCAGGTTGTTGACAACAAAGAACAGGAGAAAGAAAAAAAATAAGCAGCTCAACAGTGACAATTAATGATCTACAAATGACGTTGAAGAGATCCCAAGACATTACAGTACCAGTGCTACCACTAGACTGAAACACAGAGTGGGGGAGAAGGGTGAATCATTTTTATTAAAGGATGGTAACCTGGAGCACAAGAAAACTGCAGGACTCACTGGACGGTTAGTTCCAAAATGCATAAAAGTTCATAGAAAGGCTCCTACAGGCTCCACTGGAGATAGGCTAAGTCCTTATTGAAGAATATAGCATAAAATAAACAGGAGTACAACTAGTACCTCTAATTGTATCTTGCAGTAAAGAAAAGTACAACAGAGGGAGATCTGTGTGTATACCATTGTTGTTGTTTTGATGCACAAAATAAAAACATTGATCTGGGGTTCAGTTCCGGCCAGTGAAGTTAATGGCCAAAAATCCGCTGACTTTAATAGGGCCAGGTGTTTCCTCTTGACTCTAACATTCATCTCCCTTGTACAAAATATTAATGACCCTGTCAGGACGTAAATTAAGCTGGTTTTTTTGTTGTGTTTTTTTTAAATAGAGCTGCCTCTAAAGATGAGCCTATGGATTCTGGATCAAACCAGTCCAATACAAAATGAGAGATGCCACTTCACCAGTGATTCAGGGTGAATAATTCCATTAGCTTCTTCCCCTTCTGGAACTAACATGCTTAAAAGCAGGGCTCAGCAGACAAGATGTTTTGGCTGCACTGTGACTCTTTTGCAGTACAAAGCAACCATCAACTTGCCATTTAAAACAGGAATGTACAGGAAAGCAAGATTGGTGGCTCTGGCCCTGGCCCTTAGTCTCCAGGATGGGAGAGGATTCAGTGAAAGTGCAACTTCTGCCTTCCATGGGACAAAGTACCTCAAGACTTTGAAAGCAGTAAAGGGGAAGCTTGTGCTGACTGTGGAAGGAAGCTGTGATTACAAATACATGTAGTAAGTTACTCCCAGTTAGTAGTTGGGTGGCATATCTAAATGCTGTGAAGAAACACCTCCAAAATGCTGCACTGCTTTGTGCTGAGTTACTTGCTGTCATCAGAAGAGGACTCATTCCTTAAGTAGCCATCCTTACAGCAAAGCGCAGTATGCCAGCAGGGCCTATGCTAACACCATCTTCTACTTCCAATCTTCTGGTCTTGAAATGGAGAGTCATGGGCATGATAAAGTAGAGAGAAGCTAATACAACTAAGCATGAGAAGCAGGTGTAGACAGTGCCAGACTCTAAAAAGGCTGCAAAGGATAGGGCATCCTTTTCTGTACTGAAGTCCAGTTTTCCCCAAGGCCCCTGGAGGAACAGAGAGAGCAATTTTGACCTTCTGCATCGAAAGCCTGGATCTGGCCCCTTCAGTGAATTGGGTGCATTGGATCTATTCCCTCTTTGTCTCTTTGGGGAACTCACTGCATTTTTCAGTGTCTTTATTGCCTTTATTCTGATATTGATTTGATGGTATTTACGGATTTATCTTTCCATGCCTCCAGGAGGAGATTTCCTTACAATTTAAATGTATATTGCTTTTGCTTTCGTTGATTTCTTGTGTTGCACATTCCCTTCAGAAGCTTGTTTTTTATACTAGTCTATTTGGCTTTGTAGTTTTATTTTAAAGGTGACACAAACAGCTTCTTTCTTTTCCAGGTGAAGATATCCTGTACCCTTAAAGCAGAGCTATCAGATCATCATTCTTACAGTTTGCTATGAGGAAGGACAGAGAATTTTAAATAAAAATATTCAGCAGCTGAGGAACTAATGATTATTTTCAGAGTGAAACTGATGGAGTACAACAGAACAAAATTAGCTATTGAAAATTCAAGATTCACTTTAGGCATAGTGGGCATATGTAGACGAAACAGGGTCCTAAATTGAAGTGGTTTTTTTAAAAACCCACTGCTTCAATTTAGGATGAAGTAAACCCCCCTGTCATGTACACCCGTGTCTTACCTGTCTCTCCGGTGCCAGGGAGGGGAGGACAAGCTGCCAGTGAGCCAAACAGTCCCTGGGCTGTGGCAGGGGAAGAGTGTCTGGTGCTCCCTCTGTGGCAGCGGCACTCACCCATAAGCACCCAGTTCAGGTAGTCCCGGGGGCACTGCAGCCATGGAGGGAAGGACCAGGTCCCTGCGCAGCTCATGCAGGCTCCGGGAGGGGGTGGCGAAGATCAGGCTCACCGCTTCTTTTTTTTTTTTTTCCATTGGTGGAGCCTGCCTTCCCGGGCTGCTGCCAAGCTGCCTGCACAGTCCCTGAGCTGCACAGAGCCCAGTGCTTCACTCCGCAGCTGTATGGCAGCAAACTAAAATTCCTTGTAGGTGTTTTAGTTTGCTGCACCCCAAAGTCATTTAAGGTACATTATGCTGCCGAATGCGCTACAGTGACTGGAATTAATGTGCAATACACTGCTGATGCATGCAAACACCAATACCATTAAAGCGGTGCAGAAGCATTTAACCTGCTTTAAAGTGCCATGCACATATGCCCCTCATTTCATCTACACACACTCGGGGGCAGCTGGAGAGTCACACCAAAATGGTACTTCGGGTGTCTTAAGGACCATGTAACCTCAGCAGAGTTAGACTAATATAATATCAATGTAACGGGTGCATTGACTTGTGCCCCTATGGTGCCACTGTTACTGCACCATCATTTAGTACTTCCTTTAGGCCCTAAATTAAGCTGTTTAAATGATGTTGCAGTAACAGCCATTACTGTGCTGTGCCGGTGGCGCACAGTTATTTTTAGCCACTACATCGCCATAATAACACACTATAGCGAGGGAGCATGTCACTACAGCATCAGTTTTTGCCCACAGATGCTATGGTGCCACCATGTGTTGCTATGGTGACGTAGCATCTCATGTAGATGTGCCCACTGAGTGAAAAACAGGCCCTGTGGATCAGATACTCCTGTTAATTTTGTTCTGCTCCAATATTACAAAACAGAAATTCACATGCAACTTTCTGCCCTCTGGCATGGAGAAGGCCATGTAGAGAACGGTCATAGCAATCTTTCGGTAATCCCTACTTGCTACTGTGGCTGCTGGCCGGCTGTGGCTGATTTATACAATTTAGAACAATCCCAAGGCAACCGCTGACTCAGCACCCTTGTACCTTCCCCTCCCTAGTTTTACCAGGCACAGAACCACTATAGTGAAGGCTGCAGATACATGTCAGGCCTGATTTTCCATTTCTTTGCACCTGTATAGTCACTCATTCCTGTGTAAAGAAGATATAAAATGCCACCAGATCAAAATGGCTGTTTTATATTCACTGTGCAAAGGCCTAAGGAGATAACGAAAGTATAACGGAATGGAGGATTGTGCCCTTCATGCCTTACATGAGGAAGTACAGGCACCTAGCTGCTATGCACCTACACTCAGGTTCTGCTGCCCTGCCTAAGACCTGGCTTTTCTTAAGCAACAAACTCCAAGTTACAGCTCAGAGGATCCCAACAGACGGGACTGCATTGCATTCTACTCCAATTTACATCAAATACAACTACAACCAGCTGGTTCCTTTTCTTAGAGAGGGACACTTACATGCCCTTGAAAGGCTTGGTCCGCTACTTATCTCCATGCACATTTAAGCCTATGCCTTACAAGCTTAATTTAGCCCTCTGGCTTCAGCTGAGGCACTTTTCTTAGGTGAATAAAAGTCACAGAACACTAATGAGAACATTAGACTTTGTTCCAACTTGTTTTCCTGGTGTCACAAGGTCTTGCTCTGGAGTAAACAACCTGGTCCAATTATTGACAGGAATCTGCACAGCTCTCTATCACTTGCCATTAAAAAACCTTTCAGATGCCCCTGAAAGTGCTACTTTGCTGCAGTTTCATTCAATTGTAAGCACAATCCAATTGTGAGGTTCAAACAGACCAATTTTTCTCCTTTGAAATTATTTTCCTGTCTTTTTTTTTTTTTCAAACACTCTCCTGTCTCCTCTAAAATGCCACCATACTATCCTCGATGTCAAATTGTTGGGCTTTTTGAAGTATGAGAAAGAGTCTGATGGTAAATAGCAGCTCTAATGGATAAATTAATTTAACTGCATGAACAAGAGAACTACTGCTGTCTAAGGGCATTTCTATGTCACCTCCCTCCCCAGGGTCATGCTCAGCCTCTCTGTCTCAGGAAAGACTGAGGGCACTGCTACAGAGATACTCGGTTCCACTCCAAGGTACTCAGGGTCACTCTCAAGCCACCTGCTCTGCCCCATTCCTGGTCTCTGATGAACCTGTGGACCTATTTTGCCTGCGCCAGGTCTGGGTTTGGGAAAGAAATTGCACAGACGTGGCCCAAGAAGATTGTTTAGATGGGGTTGCAAAGAATTCTGCCTACCAGAGCTCTTACAAACATATCTCACGTTCAGAATCAGTGGAACGGATTCATTGGCTGATTTATTTTATTGTGTTTAATGGCTTATGACTGCCATCCACTGATTTAGGATTGCCCCAAGGGAACAGTATTTCCAAGGCAGATTAACCCTTTTGTGAGCATCACACTCACTTCATAGGAAAAAAGGCATCACAAATAATAAATGAAAGAAAAATGGAATGCATTCGTATTAAAATATTTTTCTTCCCAGAGTAGTATACTATTTGTAGCTGACAGGAATTCCTAGTAATTCAATATTACTTAAGCCAGTTGAGGATTAAATCCATGCTTTCTGCAGACTGAGAAATCCTGCTTTTTGCAAGTTGTAAGATATGTGAATGTCTTGAATTTGCACACGTGAATCTAGTTATTTCCTGTTGAATCTGCTAAGGCTAATGTCATTTCCTGTTAAATCTGCTAAGGCTAATGTATGTATGATTTTACTTGATGTTCACAATGTGTTCTGTGCCTGCCAGCCTGGCATCATGCTTTCCCACACTTGTGGACAAACTGAAGTCATTTATTTATGAATGCCTTGGATAAATGTAACCCAGGTCCTAACACAGTCTGGGGGAAGGAAACTCACAGGTCTCAAGCAGTGGGAAAGTCACATTGCTGCAATCCCACCTGCTGACTCCTGCCTCAATGCATTCACTATGGTAACATCCCATGCAGGTACATCTACAAAAGGTTTGAAAGCTAAAGTCCTTCTCCAGCCAACGAAACCAGCTGTGCTCCATTTCAGTCGCAATAATGTGTTGATAACAACAGAGCCATCCGTCAGAAGTTGGGAGGGGAGTTTTTAATCGGTGCTTTTACATCTCCTACCTTGCCTTGTGGCAGAGACCCTTTCTCCTGCCTTTGGGAAAGTATGAGTTTACCCAGAAATCACTCCCAAAGTCATTATCAGCAGTGGTCACTGTGATCACCCTCAACAGGCCCCAGTGTCTCTCAGTGTCCTCTGAAGTACCTTCACTTCCCTGGGGCTCTGGTGTCCTTCCTGTGTGATCTTCCTGCAAGTTTTCAGCTGGCCACTTCTTTACAGCCTCTCTCCCCTGCACAAATAAAAGCACCTGAGCCAGGTCCTACCCAGCCCTTGTGGCCAGTGTCAACCTCTGAGCCAGGGTAATGCAGGCTCAGGCTGCCCCTGAGTTTATCCCCTGGCTTAGACCTGATTCTCCACCCACTGTGGGTCCCTGCAGCAGTCAGTAGCCACCCAGTGCTTTTGCTAGAGCATCGTTTCCCTCCCCATGCCTAGGAGACTTTGTCCTAAGTTGGTCAGGATATCTTACCTTCTCTTTGACTTAGCTCATCCACATGCTACTCAGGGCTTCAGGATAGGGGCAGCTTTTCCAGCAGTGTTATGATTTTGTGGAGGTGGAATTCACCCCTCCAGACACATTAATTAGCCAGATTTTGTGCTGCATTACCAGCTGGAGGGGGCTGAACTTCACACTCTCTCACCGATGCTTGCATAAAGCTTTGTAAAGTACTGCTGCTCCTTTCTTACGTGCTGCAAGCAGAGAAATGGTTAACAATACTGGTAGTTAAAGTGTGATTATTGGCATCTGAGCCCCTGGTTCCTGCTAAAATCTGGAGGGGGTTATTCTTAAAGGGTTTTAAGCTGCTTTTGTCCGCTTCGTCTTTCTCTCTCATGGAAAGTAAGACATGCTCAAAAACTATTCTGGGTCTACAACATCTCACACTGAAAGAAAAATAGTTATTCTAACTTTGTTCAAGACATCCTTCTCACTTCTCAGTTTTAATGCTAACTCTAGGGAACTTCCCAGTTGGGAAATAACACTTCAGTTCTGTCTCTCTAACTTCCTTGATTTGCATAATTGTCTGATGCTATTTAAGTGTCTTTGGCTGCACTTTTCTTTCCTCTCCCCATGTCTTTACTCCCAAATTCTCAATGCAGGTGAAGCAACATTTGCCAATTTCTTGCTCATTACAGTATTGCCAGGGTTCTTTGCTAGTCCCGTGAGCTGAGCTGAGGTTGGAGTCCCATAATGCAAAAAGCTCCAGAGTTCTCTTTAATTTCTGCTCTCCCTGTGGGAAAATGCCCTCTCATTGGCTGTGTTACACTTGCCTACCTCCTGGGGAAGAGCAGCCAATCAGAGCTGCTACAGGAGGCAGGCAGAGCTCTCCAGCCCAAAGTCCTCTCTTCCCATCAGGAGGAGAATGGGGAAGAGGAGCCGAGAGTCTAATTCAGGCTGGCTCCTGCCCCCTCCTCTCCTGTAAGCAATGGGGACAGTATGCCTGTACCTCAAGCCTACCCGTGTCCCTCTCTGAAACACCCAGCCTGGGAATAAGGGAAGAAGACCCTGCACTGCCACTCCTACAGGTCTGGAAGAAGGGGTGAAGAACTGCTGTAGAAGAAGCAGGTGTCATGCCAGCTTCACAGCTTCCAGGGGAGGCTTACAGATTTCAGTACTGACATTCAGCATTTGAATACTAGACTTCCCTGATACTCACCTTCTCTGCCTGTTGCCAGTGCTCATGGTTCCCCTTTCTGTTCTCCTTCTTTCCCATAAGATCAGGAACTTGAGGGGTGGTGGGAGCAAGGGGTGCACAGGGGATTGTGGCAGGGGATGGAGGGGAGGCAGCACTCTCACCCATGCTGGGAACTCCACAGCCCCAGCTGAGCTGCTGCTGTAGGAGTGCATGGTGTGCTCACCCCAACTATTGTTCTTGAAGTGGCAGCAGCAGCAGCAATAGCAGCCAGGAACTATTTTGTCAGATCCCATGCCCCTTGCCCCCTTGTTCTCGCTCTTGGATCCCGTTCTTCCTCTTCCACCCTGCGCCTGCCTCTTGGAACCATGTGCCTCCCAGCCCAGCCCAGCTTTCCTGCAGGGTTTGCCCTGAGTGGCAACTCTGCTTGTTACATCACTGTTACTAACTACTTAATTTCCCCAGTCCTTAGACAACCCACATCAATGTGACTCGGTAGAAGCTATATTCCCTTCCAGGAATTCTAGAGCACCTTATTTCCCACTTTCCTGGCAAAACCATTGGCCCTGCCTCCTTGCTTTGATGTGCTGCTTGATTTTTGCTGTTTACCCTGATTGAGATTGACCTGACCTCTGCCTTTGACTAACATCCTTCTACTGGTGCCTAGCCTGAAGGACTTCTTGGGGCTTGCAAGTCACATTAGAAGCAATAGGGAGTCATTTGGGACTTGCTCTACAATAGAGCACTGCCCAAAAGTGTTTCTTCATTCCTTCAGCACAGAGACCAACCAGAAAGAAATTATCCAGGCCCCATCATCAGACATATGCCTAGGCTTAAAGATTCTTTTGCCATTTTTCTCAGGTTACTGCCATTAAGCCAGTGACCTGGCCAAATCTATCACATACTGCCCCTCATTTGAATTTTAGACTCTCCTTCCTATTTTATTAAAAAGCTGGCACAGCCTGGCAGAAATGGTTACATTTCATTGGGGAAAGAAGGTGGAAGGATAGAGATGAAGTGAGCCCAGCATGCACAGTTTTTAAACTTTTTTGGATCCCTTGAGATGAATAAAATGATATAAATAGATGATGCAATAATATTATTAAACTGTTGCCTGCAAATTACTTTTCTATTCTGCCTATTTTGGTTGGGTATGTTTCCCTTGGAACATTTTTTCACATTTCCCTCTTTCCTTCTCTGAGCTGCATCATCACAGCCCCTTCTGTACTCCTGGACATCATTACTACTGCAAGAACTACAGCTTTATGTAGGAACAGGACAACGGACTTGCAAAAATTGAGCATAGCTTCCCTCTCTAGCGATTATGGATCTAGGACCTTCTGATCTCCTTTTTCTCCTTCCCTCCCACCATACTGTATTTCCACTAGACTGCTTAGCAGTTCTCAAATATATTTGTTGAGTAGACCTATCACTTTAGGGAATTAGCATCACTTGCTTGGAAGTTTGCCCCAGAATGCCACATATCATCATTCCTATTTTATTAATATCAGTCCTTGAAAGTACCTAATCACTGACAATCCAAGATTAAGCAACACAGAGTGCTTAAAATACTAGAGTTGATTAATTTAGGGCTAAATGCTAGCTTCTTCCAATATAGTCATTTTCCTATTGCATTAGTAATGACAAAACCATGAGCTCTAAAATCTAAGGCTTCTCTTGTAAAACTGCTTGCACAAAGATTTTGGTATATAATTAAATGAAACAAAAACTGAGAGCCATAAGCACCAAAGTAGTTTACTGATATGACTTACATATATAAATTATGTCATGAAGGCCCTGTCCAGCCATTCAGTTGTCAAAGAATTATAGCTGAAATTGTAACAACTACCAGTTTTTATTATCCTTACCTACTGCACTAAGCCCTTCCATTCTTCTCCTCTGTGCTCTTTCTGCACCAGGAAGCAACCATATAACTCTTCCCCCTCTCCCAACAACTGTAAACTTACAGTAAAACAGTGCTGTCCAGCTTCTGAGTGACTGGGGGCTGCACAACCCACAGGCCACACTAACAGGGAACACACACCCCTCAAGCCACACCGGTAGAGATCGGGGTCCCTAGGCCATTCGCCACACAGATGTCTCCGCTCCATTGCACCACGCACCTACATCTTTCCCCCTCCCACACTCACACACTGCAGTATGTGCCCATAAGGGCATCCCCCTGCACTGCTGCTGTGACCTCCATGTGCATGCTCCCCCAGCATCACTGCAGCATTCATCCAACTGGGCATCCCCCACCAGGCGGACCTGGCCTCCCCATGAGCCTCCGTGCTGCGTTGTGCAGTTCCGTACATACCACCCCTATGTGGGAATTGTGACTTTCACTCTGCATCTCCCACTTGCCTTCGATTTAAATTTTTTTATTTCATTCATGTTAAATAATGTTTTCAGTGAGGATCTTAACAATGCATTTCCTAGTTTCCTACTGTTCTGGTTTTGGGAATGATACTTCTACCTTCAGGAGGCCCACAAGGAGTATCAGACATGACTTCCCTTCACAATATCAGGGTGGGGGTTGTATTTCAGTTAAGCACCAGAAATAAGAAGCTCAAATCTCAGAAGCACTGATTATTATTCCCAAATTTAAATGCTTATCTGATCCGCAGCCAACCTTTTTTTTTTTTTAAGCTTTCCCCCTTCCCTGAATCTTAAAAGGTACATTCTCTATGCAATATTTCTTTAAATATATTTGTATTTAAATCAATCACAGAATTATTATGGTCCAAAACATTCCTTTCATACCTAAATAAAAATAGCATTTTGATATGGAGGAGTGAATTTATTCAGCAAGGCTTAAATGTGAAGAAAGGAATGGTAATATGGAACACTAATGTACCTACATACCATTCATAAAGAGCCTATTCTGACTTAAGCTTCTAACTCAAGATCAATAACATCTACTGCATAATGGAAATGCTTTTCTAAGAAAGCAGGGTGCAGAATTGTATTGAATATATTTAAGGATATTATGGGGTAGCATCTCAGGATAAAGGATATATTTAAGGATATTATGGGGTAGCCAGTCAGGATAAAGGACTACCTACTGAGGGCAGATTCTACAGTTGCTACTGGTTTTCCTGTTGTTCATATTGTCTCCTGTTCTGCTTTAAGTGAATAGCTGTAAAATGAATAATTCACTGAGTTACAAGCTTACTCTTTGAGTAAATGTAAATTATAGTTGTGGCTGTATCAATAATTTAAAGCAGGTAAGCAGATATATGAGAAGAGACATTAAACAAAAGCCAACAAAGCTGTAGCAAATCTCTGGCCATCCACCATTTCACAGCTGCCCTGTGCTGCACATCCCAATCACTTGAGACTCCATCAAGGGTAGCAGCCCCTGGGAGCAGAGAAGTCACAATGTCAGTGCATGCCACTGTGTGCATGCACACACTAGCCAGAACATTTGAATATTTTCTAAGCATTGCGTTTTTGTCAAATCGGTCCAGTTCTAAAGGCTAAACTACGGCATTTATAGCATGGTCCTGTAACCAGGTGCTGGACAGCCTCTACCACTCTCTGGGGCTGTACTATAAAGACTTTACCTGAATCAGGCAGTTTCCCAACGCTGCTCTATGAACATGGAGTTGAGCAGTCAGCTATGTGTGAATGGATGGAGTAGAACTGCTCCTCTTCTTAGTGCTCTGGCCTGGCTGTTCACCAGGGCAGGGATTCTGTTTTTCCCCTACTTCTTTTTGGATATCCTTCTTTTGAGGGTTTAAGTTTACCTTTGTCTGAAATAAAAGGAAAGCACATTGATGCCAGGTGTGTTATACATCAGTGCAGCACACCTAATGTAGGGGTTCATACTGGATCAGTTATATCAGATAAGCTACACACGCCAAAAAGCCCAGTGTTGATAAGGCCTAACTAACAGGGGCTAGAAAAACACTCTGCATAGGTCCCATAACCATTCAGGAAGTATTTCTTGCATTCCTGCATTTCCCTCTAAAGTGTTTGATACAGCCATGACCCAAGACATGACACTGGGTAAGATGGACCACAGGGCTGACCCAATCTGGAAATTCCTGAGTCCCTAAACATGTGATTTTGAAAAAATAATGACTGACCTATTTCACAAACATACAGCAGAGCTTTCTGGGTAAGAAAGAATGACTGGAAACATATGTCCTTAATCTTATCTGAGGAAGGGTACAGTGGTACCCAAAAGTTTGGCTACGCACTTTCCAACTAGACAGTTTGTACAGTAAATCTACAAAATCCCTACCTCTGAACAAAACATTGATTCATCCATGCAATTGATTTTTTGGCCAATTTAAATTATTTTGTTTTTAAAAGCAAGTTCTCTAATGACTCAAGTAGAAAGGAAGAGTTAATCTATATGTCCTTGGGTGGGTGTGCAAAAAGAAACCACACAGAGCATTATGAAATGCAAAGGCAAGCCTAAGAGTAGGTAAATGGGGAAATTCCTGGAGAAAAAAATGGGGAAATTCCTGGAGTAAAAGCCCAAACCCTGATGTGTGAAGGGATGTATCTAAGAGAGACCACAAAAGATGCAGGTAGCCCTGTGACCAAAGCAGAAAGCTACCTAGTTAATCAACTTCCAAACTAACTTCCTTTGGCAAGGTCTCCTGGTAAGAAGAAGGAAAAGGACATCATGGTAACAGTGCTGGGTGGCTTGTGGCTGCTGCAAGTACCTTCCAAGTGATGATGAATCAGCTGTGGGCAGGAATACAAGCCTACAGGCAGCTTGACCCTGAGTGGCTCAAAAGATGGCAAGTGGCTGTTTTAGACCCAATTCATCTAGTCAGAGGTATGAACATAAAAGGATGCAATTTCATTTCTATTACAGGTTTCCCTCACTTTATGCAGTAGATGCATTCCTAAAAAACTGTGCATAACTTGAATTTGGCTAAAGGGAACCCACTTTACAAGGTAACTAAAACAGATACAGTCCAAGACTTGCCTGCATCAGTAGCAGGTAAGTCTCCTGGGGCCTGGCAGGGGGCTGGGCCAGGCTGCACTCAGCGTGGGAGGCATCAGCACTGGGAAGGGGGCTATGGGGAGGGCTGCAGCCACCCCAAAACTCAACATAGCCACCCACAGCCCTCCGCCCAGCACCACCACTGCCCACCCCAAGCGCAATGTGGCCCAACCCCACTCTGGGAAGAGCCCAACCCCAGGGGCTGGGGTGAGTGGGGCCTCAATCTGTCCCCCCACCAGTGGTGAGGGAGGGAGTGGGGCTGGGGCAGGGGCAGAAGCAGGTGCTACACAGCTGGGGCAGGGCACGGGATGTGGGATACAGCTTCTGCTGCTATGGGTTGGCATTGTGGGTTGGGGCCAGGGGCTACGCTGGACTCTTCCTGGCACGGGGGTTGGCCCATGCTGTGCTTGGAGTGGATGGCGGTGGCACTAGAAGTTGGGTCAGGGAGGCTACGGCAAATTTTGGGGAGGCTACAGCCCCCCCCACCTCCATAGCCCCCATTCCAACACCAACACTGCCTGCCCCAAGCACAGCCCTGGCAAGCCCCTCCAGGAAGAGTATAGCATGGCCCCCAGCAGCAGCCCATAGCAGCAAG
Organism: Crocodylus porosus; assembly: GCF_001723895.1. Lineage (NCBI taxonomy): Eukaryota > Metazoa > Chordata > Crocodylia > Crocodylidae > Crocodylus > Crocodylus porosus. Next base: position 44,934,189 of record NW_017728947.1, on the reverse strand, counting down.
AGCCATGTCCCTCATCCCACACCCAACAGCCAGGGCAGGTCCTGGCTGTGCTGGGAGGGGAGCTACAGTGGGGGCTGCAGCCACCCCAATATTTTCCATAGCTCCCAGCCCTCCTCCCAGCACTACCACCATCTGCTCCAAGCACAGCGCAGCCCAACCCCACCCCCCCACACACACCAGGAAGAGCCTGGACCCAGGGGCTGGGGCTAGTGGGACCTCAATCTGCACCCCCGCCAGTGGTGAGGGAGGGACTGGGGCTGGGTACCAGCCCCAGCCCACAGCGGCAGCCCATAGCAGCAGGAGCCAAGCCCCCCACCCAACGTCC